>NC_082665.1:79354916-79718876 GCF_025265405.1 Mesoplodon densirostris
ATTGTCTCCTCCTGTGTCACAAGTCATTACTCTGGACACCAGTAAGGTGACTCGAAGAGGAAGGATTGTTTTCATGGACACAGATTGTGTATAATGGAATCTGGTGCACTTCTTCACAGGTGAAAGCCGGAGTCTACATTCTACGTGCTAGTGAGAGTTCAGTCCCTGTGCACTGTAAATATTTCCACTGGGGGCAGACGGGCCATACTGGGTCTCCATTAGTCGGCTTGTTGCTGGCTGGCTGGCTGGCTTGTGCGTTTGTGCGTTTGTTTTATGGTGCATCCCTGCAATATGTCGTGGAAGTACATGCCTAAGCATTGAAAGACAAGGCTTTCTTTCTTTGTACCCAGGTTTGGTTTCAAAACCAGCGAAGAAGATGCCTAAAGCAGAGCCGATTGCTGTCGGAGAATGGCTTCAAAGGAGGGCAGTTGCAGTCGCTGCGGCCACCACCACCTGAGGCTTTGACTCGAGGTAAGTTCCCAGCATTCGTAAGTCATTTCCCCAGAGCATCTCTATGAGACACAATCATCGCTGGAAGTGGATGACCATGGGAGGCCAAGAACGTTTCAGAGAGGATACCATGATATCTTGGGTTCTTGCCCCATTCCTGTTCCACACAGGATCATCATGCCCCTGTTGGAGGGTGGGGAGATGCGTGGCCAGGAAGGCTTGGAATCTTTGGGTCCGGAACCTGCCTGGATGTGCAGAAATCCCTTCTTCCATCACATGGGGCATTTTCACATAGCACTGAATAAGATGTATCGATGTATCGATCTTAATCTATGACATACCACTTCCTACATACAACACTCTGGATCTACTGTGAACGTGCTGAAATTGGCCTGAATGTCCTCTCTTCTCTGTGTGTCCTTCTTTAGAAAACTTGGGAAGAGAGGCCAGGCGAAAGAGGACTTTCATCTCTCCTTCTCAAACAAGGGTCCTTGTGCAAGCCTTTGAGAGGGATCGATTTCCATCTATTGCTGCCAGGGAAGAATTGGCTCATCAGACAGGAATACCCGAACCTCGAATCCAGGTAAGTTCTCCACCAGTGGGTGGAACTTGGCTTCTCCCAAGAGAAAGGAGTGTTAACCCTTGCGACGGGTTGCTGCTGGCTATATGTAGGCTTGGAGAGGGGGGATTGGGAGGACGTTCCCTTCATCCTATGAATGCGCCAATGGGGCTGACCTGAAGGCATCCATTTCCAGAAGAGGAGAGGGCAATGGAAGTCCTGGGCAGCCAGGGAGGGGCCTGAGGTTGTAGCTGGGCAATGAGGGCTCTCCTCAAAGCCAGGGTTGGGGAGGGGTGGGGAGGGGTGGGGTGGGTCCTGTGTTGCCCTGACGTCCTCCCGAATTTTCAAGAGCCAAGGCGAAAGCTTTAGGGAAAATGGCCCTTAGATGAGGCCCACCAGTACTTGCCATGGGCCTGACAGATTGGAGGGCGCAGAAGGGCAGGGCGGGGTGGAATGGGGCGGGCCGGGAATGGGGCGGCTGCAAGTTGATCTGGATTGTCATGCTGCTAATGTTCCTATCGCCCCATATGGTTCCCTAGATATGGTTCCAGAATCAAAGAGCTCGGCACCCAAAGCAGAGCGCTAGTGGGCCTGTGAATGCCCTGGCCGAAGGCCCAGATGCCACATCAGCTGTGACTGCCCCGTCGGACCAAAGTCCCTGGCCCACTGTCCATAGCACCTCTCATCATTATCCTCCCTCTCATGCACCTGAGAGCATGCAATCATTTGCTGCGGCCACTCCTGTTTTCTCCCCCTCCTTTCTTGTGCCAGGGGCTGCCTTTGGGTGTTGTGTGGGCCAGCCGTCGATGTTCATTTTGGTCCAGCCCAGCCTGGCAGCACTTCAGGGATGCCAGAACCCACAGCCTCTTCCGGCCACAGTTCCGTGGGGTGAAGGGACACATGCTCTCATCACCAGTGGGCAGCCTGCCCAGGGGGGCATCGGGCTGCCTGCACCGCCAGAGACAGACTTCTGGCAGCAGCAGGCAACCTCAGGTGAAGAGACACCTCCCCAGCTGGAGCAACAGCCCCAGCACTCAGCCCTTCCAGGCGCCTCAAGCCTCCTGGACGAACTCTTGTCAGACGAGGATATTCTGGACAAGGCACGCCCTTTTCTGAATGCGGACACTGAGGAAGAGGAACTTGCGGCAACCCTCGAAGCCCCCCTCAGCGAGGAAGAATTCCAGGCCCTGCTCGACATGCTGCCAGGCTCCCCAGTGCCACAGGTTTACGGGGAGTAAGGAACGCCTTCCCCCGAGCCCCTTTCAAGCCTCCTTTCCTGGGAGGCAGAGCCATGGGGGAGAGAAAGAAGAAGGAATAAGCACCGCTCATGAGAGTGTCTGGCAGGGAGACCAAGGCAAGAAGACTGTCGACAGCAATTGCGGTGTGCCCACGAGCAATGCCATGCTCCACACAGACTGCCATGAAGCATGGGCACCAGAAGGGACACCCTCTCTGAAGCCTCAAGGAATTCTAGCCGTTCAAGGATAACGAGGAGGACCCAATGCTGAACTGGATTTCCCCGTTGTATGTGACATTCCATTGATCCAATCAATAAATCTTGGCACTCACTTCAAGTTCTCGGTTGTGCTTTGGTCGCTTTGTATTCTCCTGCGTTTCCTTGGGGAGGCGAAATCCCTCCCTTGGCCTGGGACAGCATGGGAGGATGGTCCAGATGCCTGTTTCTAGTCCCGTAGCTTGTAGCCACAAATACACCTTAGTGGAATCACGAAAACACTCTCACAGTGACAACCTTCACTTGCTTTCTGGGTGCATGGTGTGGAAGGGTTCCTCGAGGGCATCACCTTTGTACAGAAGGACAGAACTCTGCAAAAACTTTCATTGCCAGGGTTCATAGTAACCACTGTGCCTCGTATATTATGCAGGCAAATAATCTCTCTCTGTCCCTCTCTCTCTCCTATTGTGTGTCCACAGCCACTCACTACACGCACACACCTCTCAAAAGATAAGCCTAGTTACAACTAAAGTGATGCACAAATGAACTGAAAAGCCAAATCCATGTGGCATCGTAACGTCGTCGCAGATCCTCCCTTCCACTGTTTCTTTCAAAACTAGTTTCCAACACATGTGCCTCATACACTCTGTGTTGAGTGATTCTCGACTGGCTAAATCCGGGGACCCCATGTTCAGCATGGGTGTGTCAGTGGCACGAAACATTAAAATAATCTGAGAGTTGCCACTTGAATGGCTATACAACAATGAATCTGATTCTCTAGCTACACCTGCATCTGGGTCTCTAGCTCTAATGTGTGCATATCTCGGCAGATCCATCTAGTCCTCAACTCCCTCCCAGTCACACCCCAGTCTTAGGCTCCCCTTTCTCCAGAGCTCTAGAGCAATATACAGCCCTCTCTCTTTCTCTCTCTCTCCCTCTCCCTCTCTCTGTCTCTCTCTCTGTCACTGTCTCTCTCTGTCTCTCTCTCTCTGTCTCTCTGTCTCTCTCTCTCTGTCTCTCTCTCTCTCTCTCTTTCTCCTTCCTTTCGTTTTGCAGAAAGGAAACATCAATTTCAAGAGCCACACCGGGGGCATAGGGCTTCTGGGGAAAGAATCTGGCCACGGTAGCCTCAGGACAAGTAGGACTGAAGATGTGGAAAGAGACAGCTTATGGAAAAGTTGGTGCTTTCAAGAGGGCGGGAGGAACACTGGGTCACAGTGTGCCGGGAAACACTGAGATGCTTGTGGGTGGCAGGACTTGCACAGACTCTAGCTAGAGCTAGGAGCTGGGGCTTTACCATATTGGTTGTCCAATGCTGGCTGCTCCAGAGAAACCTCAGAGCCCAGGAACGGGCAGCGTTTCCTCCACAGGGAGGCCACCTGTGTATAAACACACCTGGGGCCACTCAGGATTCCCTGGCTGCCATGCAGATCACAGTTTCTGCTCTCCCAAGCAACCTTTCCCCACCTGGATTGTCCAGGAGGGAGCCGGTCCAGGTCTGGCAGGCAGTGCCTTCTGGGAGGAGCCAGCAAATCCCATGTTTCAGTGATTATCTCACCCAAAACTTCATAATTCTCGGGAAAAACCACCCCGATCCAACAAGATGGTCACGCCTCCTTCTGATCTCAGTTACTTCAAGATGAGGGACCAAGACATGCACCTCCACAGGACATCCTCGTGGGCCTCCTGAGACTTGCACACACCAACTGGTCCCGCTGGCATCCATCCACAGATACCAGCAGACAACCGTCCTTAGTGGGTGCAGAAAATCAAACACACACATCACACAAACACCCCCTCACACACACACACACACACACACACACACACACACACACACCAGCCATATTTTAACGAATTGCTGGTGTAATTACTCTGATTCCCAACTGTTTCTAAATAAGCTCTCTGTCCTCATGTTAATCCACGTGGTGGCAAAAGAACCTTGTCGGCAAAGGTACACATTAAAGATGGTTCTGTGTTTCTGTGTGGGGTTTTTTGGTTGGTTTGTTTTTAACTCTTCTATTCTGTGCAGCACAAATGCACCGAAAATGTTGGGATGGCTGTCCTTGGAATGCAAAGCTTTCCTTTCAAACCCAGCTGTGTCATCATCCATCATCTAACTAGCTTCATATCCCTCTCCTTCCCCTTCCCCTTCCACACCACCTTCTCTTTCACCTTCCCATTCTCCTTCTTCTTGGCACACATGCCAGTTGACCAGTGAATGTGAAACTGCCTTGGTCTTCTGGACGCCGAGGACAAGCAGTGAAAATAATTTCCTATTCTTGTGAAACCTACACTTGTGGCCTGCCCCTTTCTCTGGTTTCTCCATGGCATATGAGCAAAGGGGTGGGTTTCAGGGTACCTCTGAAAAAGTCCCAAACTCTTGAGGACCATGAGTAGACCCTCGATAAGCACTCAAACTTAGTATGTGAATTATCGGGAACTCAAACACCAGCCAGGTAAATGCTTTTAGAGTGGGCGGAAATGAAGTCATGGTGGTGATGAGTGAAGTGGGAAATGTACTCGAGGCAAGCTAGGCTCTAGGTTCTCTCTGCATTTGGGAAAGTACAGTGACACACCTACGCATGAGGGACTCAGATTTGGGGAATTCCACAGAGAGCAAAAGTATGTGTGGAATGTGGAAAGGTGCGAAAATGAGAGAGCACTGGACCCCAAGCTTTCTGTGAAAGGACGACGAGGCCGGCAGCTTCAAAGGGACCTGGGAGTTTCCCAACACGCCTTCCATTCCAACATCCACTTGCCTCATGGGATTCCTTCCAGGTTCTCAATTTGCAAGGAAGGGTTCCCCACCATCTGAGGCTATTTACATAAATAGGGGCGGGGCATCCTCCTCCATTATAAATTCTGAGCCTCTGAGTACTGAATGGTTGGCCAGCAGTTTCCGTGCCATCCGTTTGGGTCTCCCACCATGGATTCGTCCAGCTCGTCCGTCACATACAGCACCTCCAGAGGTACGTTGCCCTCAGCATATGGGCTCTGGGGTTGGATCATCCAAATACACTCATGCACCTCCCCACCCCAACGGTTGGTCACCACGAAGATTGAAGTTTCCCAATGACCACCAATTGGCACAGACAGATATGCTGGGACATGTTTCTGGAATCAGTTGGGCCAAAGGATGCACCTTGGTTTGGGCAGTTCACGTACATATTTCTGGTTTGCTGGTTCGTTTGTTTTCCTTCTTGAAATCGACATGGAAGTTGGTAGCCCTGTTGCCTGACAATGGCTTCTCTATCAAAAATCCCAGCCCGTGGTTGCAGTGAACGGAACACGAGTGTTTGAAAACGTTCCCAACTAAACTGACACTCTTTTCCAGTTGACCGTGTTTGGGATTTTGAGTTGGCTTTGCATGTTCTATTCTTGCTGTTGTTACGGATTTGCTCCCTTTGGTTTCTTGTTCCATTTGAAGTGGTTAACTTCTATGGTGTCCATGGAAAGAATCCACATCCAGTATGTATTGGGAATAGAAGAAAAAGAGAGTTTTTCTTTGAGCACAACTGAAAGCTAGAGCCTGGGAAAGAGATTCCAGGAGCACTCGAACTGTCTCTAATTGGACTCCAAGGTAGGCACTGCAGGAGTCTCTGGAAAGCCAAACTCCGCAGTGTGACACATCCGTTCCTTGAGTGCTTTCCAAAGATTTTCCTTGGAGCTGGCAGGAAGGAAGGGCGCTTTTAAAGGAAGTCCCCTATAGGGGTCCGAAACCATTGCCTTGCTTTGCCTCCTTCCATGGGGAGACGTGGTGATGACACTACGTCACCAGCTGCCAGCTGCTAGAGCAGGTAGCCCTTGCAGAAGGGTTGGTGTTGTCCTAGAGTTGGAGAGAGTTCAGGAAACTCAAGATGTCAGGGGTGTGCTGGACGTGCCTGAAACCACACCCACCCTGGCCATCACAGCTGGCTCCCGCCTTAGAAGGCAGGAAAGGAGCACCCATCTATTCCCTTACCACCAGGAAGACGCAACCTCAAATAGGACAGGGGTGGGGGAAGCCCTTCAAGGCTGCCCAACTGAATGAATAGCAGGAGCACATGGCGAGTCAGCATGACCTCGGTGCCTAGAAAGGGAAACCCATCTTCCGAGGAGTACCGGGCTGTTGTGGGTGTGTGGGTGGGTGGACACCATCAGACGGGTCACCAAGCTGGTCCTTATCTCAAAAAGCTAGGTCTTCTAAACAATCTTCTTGTGCGTTCTTTGTCGGGGGTGGGCTTGTGTGTTTGTCTGGCTTCGTTTGGCTTTCGTCTCATTTCCTTTCAAATAGTGAAAACGCAGGTACTCTGTGCAAATGACAGGCCAGAAGCCTCACTCCTCTCATTAGCATAGAGGTCGAGGTAAATCTGGTAGAAGCCATCAAGACTTTCCCAGGCCTCCCCAAGTGGAAAATCCTTCCACCCATTTTGGTCACGTTAGCCTGTTTTTCTAGGGCTCTCCCCTTCTGTTTGCATGGCGTCCTGTGGATCCTTGGCGAGTAGTGAGGGGATCCCCATAGCCTTGACCCTCAGCTTAGCTTGAGCCCCCATGGTCCCACTCAGCGTGGCTTTCGGGGTGTACCCACGGTTGTCCCAAATGCAGAGTCTTCCCCTGCCTTAGACATTTTTCAAGTGGCACAAGGACCAGCGCTGCACTGGTACCATTGGTTTGAACCTCCATGGATTCGCCCCTGACACATTCCCCCTTTTCTCTCCCACAGGCCGACTCTCAAGACCATTGCAAAGGAGGAGGCTTGTTCTGAGGCTGAATCAGAAGGACACCCTGCAAGCAGTCTTTCAACAGAACCCCTACCCCGGGATAGCGACCAGAGAACGGCTGTCACGAGAACTGGGCATTGCAGAAAGCAGAATTCAGGTACGTCCGAGTCTCTCGATCCATTCTCCCTCTCGGGGTCCATGTCCAGACGCAAGGCGCCATATGCCAGTTGGAGTCCTTGCTCTTTGGGCTTCCTCTTCGGGGTGCTCCAGACAGCAGGGACTCGAATTTTGGCAAGGAACGTGGCTCCCTTTGGAAAACGCAGCCAGACTGAGCCGTGTGGCGAGCGGTCCATTCAAATGGGTGGTCAAGAAAAAGGGCGAGGGGCCAAGGAAGCAGGAGGGCCTGGTGGTGCCAAGGAGGTGTTCCCTTAATGGCTGGTCTCCTAAGAACTAGCTGTGCTGAAGACTTCCCTCTCTGGGTAGGTTGGAGAGGAGTCACCAAAGGTAGGAACACCCCGCCTGCGACCATACGAAGCGTCGCCAAAGACTGATTGACTTTCCCTACGAACACTTTTGCTCAGGGTGTTAAATGTTCCACACACCACCATCAGAAACGTCTAAAAGCATGCACACACACACGTGCACAAGCACAGGCCCATACTGCGGGTCGGCCTCGGGGAATGAGGTAGCATGCACACTGCTTCACTGTTGAAGACAAGGACACATATTCTGAAGATGGGGAGTGGGTTCATAAGAGCCTCCTGACCTCACAGTGATGGAGGCATGTAGTCCCTGAGAAGTAACTGTCAATGAGTAGTTCCCAGGCAGCATGGGAAGAGTGGTTTTCATGGGGGCACTTGCTAATGGATATGATTGCGTGTCATGAGACAGCACTGCCTCTGGGGACATAAGAGAGGCAGGGAAACATGAACCGGGCATGGACCAGACCGAAGGGGAGGCAAAGAGACCAAACGAGGGAAATCAGGTGGAGCCTGAGAGCCTGGGACAGAGACAGAGAGAGGGGAAGGCAGGCAGGCAGTCAGGTGGGCAGGCAGGCGGGTGGCAACAGAGACAGATGTCAACAGGTACATGCAGAGAATCGTAGACAGTGACCAAAAGAGCCACAGAGAAACTGGTAGTTTTGATGAGAACGGGTGGGGCGTGGGAGAGAGAGAGAGAGAGAGAGAGAGGTAGCTATCCATCCCATTCTGACTGTGGGAAAGCAAGCATTGTCTCCTCCTGTGTCACAAGTCATTACTCTGGACACCAGTAAGGTGACTCGAAGAGGAAGGATTGTTTTCATGGACACAGATTGTGTATAATGGAATCTGGTGCACTTCTTCACAGGTGAAAGCCGGAGTCTACATTCTACGTGCTAGTGAGAGTTCAGTCCCTGTGCACTGTAAATATTTCCACTGGGGGCAGACGGGCCATACTGGGTCTCCATTAGTCGGCTTGTTGCTGGCTGGCTGGCTGGCTTGTGCGTTTGTGCGTTTGTTTTATGGTGCATCCCTGCAATATGTCGTGGAAGTACATGCCTAAGCATTGAAAGACAAGGCTTTCTTTCTTTGTACCCAGGTTTGGTTTCAAAACCAGCGAAGAAGATGCCTAAAGCAGAGCCGATTGCTGTCGGAGAATGGCTTCAAAGGAGGCCAGTTGCAGTCGCTGCGGCCACCACCACCTGAGGCTTTGACTCGAGGTAAGTTCCCAGCATTCGTAAGTCATTTCCCCAGAGCATCTCTATGAGACACAATCATCGCTGGAAGTGGATGACCATGGGAGGCCAAGAACGTTTCAGAGAGGATACCATGATATCTTGGGTTCTTGCCCCATTCCTGTTCCACACAGGATCATCATGCCCCTGTTGGAGGGTGGGGAGATGCGTGGCCAGGAAGGCTTGGAATCTTTGGGTCCGGAACCTGCCTGGATGTGCAGAAATCCCTTCTTCCATCACATGGGGCATTTTCACATAGCACTGAATAAGATGTATCGATGTATCGATCTTAATCTATGACATACCACTTCCTACATACAACACTCTGGATCTACTGTGAACGTGCTGAAATTGGCCTGAATGTCCTCTCTTCTCTGTGTGTCCTTCTTTAGAAAACTTGGGAAGAGAGGCCAGGCGAAAGAGGACTTTCATCTCTCCTTCTCAAACAAGGGTCCTTGTGCAAGCCTTTGAGAGGGATCGATTTCCATCTATTGCTGCCAGGGAAGAATTGGCTCATCAGACAGGAATACCCGAACCTCGAATCCAGGTAAGTTCTCCACCAGTGGGTGGAACTTGGCTTCTCCCAAGAGAAAGGAGTGTTAACCCTTGCGACGGGTTGCTGCTGGCTATATGTAGGCTTGGAGAGGGGGGATTGGGAGGACGTTCCCTTCATCCTATGAATGCGCCAATGGGGCTGACCTGAAGGCATCCATTTCCAGAAGAGGAGAGGGCAATGGAAGTCCTGGGCAGCCAGGGAGGGGCCTGAGGTTGTAGCTGGGCAATGAGGGCTCTCCTCAAAGCCAGGGGTGGGGAGGGGTGGGGAGGGGTGGGGTGGGTCCTGTGTTGCCCTGACGTCCTCCCGAATTTTCAAGAGCCAAGGCGAAAGCTTTAGGGAAAATGGCCCTTAGATGAGGCCCACCAGTACTTGCCATGGGCCTGACAGATTGGAGGGCGCAGAAGGGCAGGGCGGGGTGGAATGGGGCGGGCCGGGAATGGGGCGGCTGCAAGTTGATCTGGATTGTCATGCTGCTAATGTTCCTATCGCCCCATATGGTTCCCTAGATATGGTTCCAGAATCGAAGAGCTCGGCACCCAAAGCAGAGCGCTAGTGGGCCTGTGAATGCCCTGGCCGAAGGCCCAGATGCCACATCAGCTGTGACTGCCCCGTCGGACCAAAGTCCCTGGCCCACTGTCCATAGCACCTCTCATCATTATCCTCCCTCTCATGCACCTGAGAGCATGCAATCATTTGCTGCGGCCACTCCTGTTTTCTCCCCCTCCTTTCTTGTGCCAGGGGCTGCCTTTGGGTGTTGTGTGGGCCAGCCGTCGATGTTCATTTTGGTCCAGCCCAGCCTGGCAGCACTTCAGGGATGCCAGAACCCACAGCCTCTTCCGGCCACAGTTCCGTGGGGTGAAGGGACACATGCTCTCATCACCAGTGGGCAGCCTGCCCAGGGGGGCATCGGGCTGCCTGCACCGCCAGAGACAGACTTCTGGCAGCAGCAGGCAACCTCAGGTGAAGAGACACCTCCCCAGCTGGAGCAACAGCCCCAGCACTCAGCCCTTCCAGGCGCCTCAAGCCTCCTGGACGAACTCTTGTCAGACGAGGATATTCTGGACAAGGCACGCCCTTTTCTGAATGCGGACACTGAGGAAGAGGAACTTGCGGCAACCCTCGAAGCCCCCCTCAGCGAGGAAGAATTCCAGGCCCTGCTCGACATGCTGCCAGGCTCCCCAGTGCCACAGGTTTACGGGGAGTAAGGAACGCCTTCCCCCGAGCCCCTTTCAAGCCTCCTTTCCTGGGAGGCAGAGCCATGGGGGAGAGAAAGAAGAAGGAATAAGCACCGCTCATGAGAGTGTCTGGCAGGGAGACCAAGGCAAGAAGACTGTCGACAGCAATTGCGGTGTGCCCACGAGCAATGCCATGCTCCACACAGACTGCCATGAAGCATGGGCACCAGAAGGGACACCCTCTCTGAAGCCTCAAGGAATTCTAGCCGTTCAAGGATAACGAGGAGGACCCAATGCTGAACTGGATTTCCCCGTTGTATGTGACATTCCATTGATCCAATCAATAAATCTTGGCACTCACTTCAAGTTCTTGGTTGTGCTTTGGTCGCTTTGTATTCTCCTGCGTTTCCTTGGGGAGGCGAAATCCCTCCCTTGGCCTGGGACAGCATGGGAGGATGGTCCAGATGCCTGTTTCTAGTCCCGTAGCTTGTAGCCACAAATACACCTTAGTGGAATCACGAAAACACTCTCACAGTGACAACCTTCACTTGCTTTCTGGGTGCATGGTGTGGAAGGGTTCCTCGAGGGCATCACCTTTGTACAGAAGGACAGAACTCTGCAAAAACTTTCATTGCCAGGGTTCATAGTAACCACTGTGCCTCGTATATTATGCAGGCAAATAATCTCTCTCTGTCCCTCTCTCTCTCCTATTGTGTGTCCACAGCCACTCACTACACGCACACACCTCTCAAAAGATAAGCCTAGTTACAACTAAAGTGATGCACAAATGAACTGAAAAGCCAAATCCATGTGGCATCGTAACGTCGTCGCAGATCCTCCCTTCCACTGTTTCTTTCAAAACTAGTTTCCAACACATGTGCCTCATACACTCTGTGTTGAGTGATTCTCGACTGGCTAAATCCGGGGACCCCATGTTCAGCATGGGTGTGTCAGTGGCACGAAACATTAAAATAATCTGAGAGTTGCCACTTGAATGGCTATACAACAATGAATCTGATTCTCTAGCTACACCTGCATCTGGGTCTCTAGCTCTAATGTGTGCATATCTCGGCAGATCCATCTAGTCCTCAACTCCCTCCCAGTCACACCCCAGTCTTAGGCTCCCCTTTCTCCAGAGCTCTAGAGCAATATACAGCCCTCTCTCTTTCTCTCTCTCTCCCTCTCCCTCTCTCTGTCTCTCTCTCTGTCACTGTCTCTCTCTGTCTCTCTCTCTCTGTCTCTCTGTCTCTCTCTCTCTGTCTCTCTCTCTCTCTCTCTTTCTCCTTCCTTTCGTTTTGCAGAAAGGAAACATCAATTTCAAGAGCCACACCGGGGGCATAGGGCTTCTGGGGAAAGAATCTGGCCACGGTAGCCTCAGGAAAAGTAGGACTGAAGATGTGGAAAGAGACAGCTTATGGAAAAGTTGGTGCTTTCAAGAGGGCGGGAGGAACACTGGGTCACAGTGTGCCGGGAAACACTGAGATGCTTGTGGGTGGCAGGACTTGCACAGACTCTAGCTAGAGCTAGGAGCTGGGGCTTTACCATATTGGTTGTCCAATGCTGGCTGCTCCAGAGAAACCTCAGAGCCCAGGAACGGGCAGCGTTTCCTCCACAGGGAGGCCACCTGTGTATAAACACACCTGGGGCCACTCAGGATTCCCTGGCTGCCATGCAGATCACAGTTTCTGCTCTCCCAAGCAACCTTTCCCCACCTGGATTGTCCAGGAGGGAGCCGGTCCAGGTCTGGCAGGCAGTGCCTTCTGGGAGGAGCCAGCAAATCCCATGTTTCAGTGATTATCTCACCCAAAACTTCATAATTCTCGGGAAAAACCACCCCGATCCAACAAGATGGTCACGCCTCCTTCTGATCTCAGTTACTTCAAGATGAGGGACCAAGACATGCACCTCCACAGGACATCCTCGTGGGCCTCCTGAGACTTGCACACACCTACTGGTCCCGCTGGCATCCATCCACAGATACCAGCAGACAACCGTCCTTAGTGGGTGCAGAAAATCAAACACACACATCACACAAACACCCCCTCACACACACACACAAACACACACACACACACACACCAGCCATATTTTAACGAATTGCTGGTGTAATTACTCTGATTCCCAACTGTTTCTAAATAAGCTCTCTGTCCTCATGTTAATCCACGTGGTGGCAAAAGAACCTTGTCGGCAAAGGTACACATTAAAGATGGTTCTGTGTTTCTGTGTGGGGTTTTTTGGTTGGTTTGTTTTTAACTCTTCTATTCTGTGCAGCACAAATGCACCGAAAATGTTGGGATGGCTGTCCTTGGAATGCAAAGCTTTCCTTTCAAACCCAGCTGTGTCATCATCCATCATCTAACTAGCTTCATATCCCTCTCCTTCCCCTTCCCCTTCCACACCACCTTCTCTTTCACCTTCCCATTCTCCTTCTTCTTGGCACACATGCCAGTTGACCAGTGAATGTGAAACTGCCTTGGTCTTCTGGACGCCGAGGACAAGCAGTGAAAATAATTTCCTATTCTTGTGAAACCTACACTTGTGGCCTGCCCCTTTCTCTGGTTTCTCCATGGCATATGAGCAAAGGGGTGGGTTTCAGGGTACCTCTGAAAAAGTCCCAAACTCTTGAGGACCATGAGTAGACCCTCGATAAGCACTCAAACTTAGTATGTGAATTATCGGGAACTCAAACACCAGCCAGGTAAATGCTTTTAGAGTGGGCGGAAATGAAGTCATGGTGGTGATGAGTGAAGTGGGAAATGTACTCGAGGCAAGCTAGGCTCTAGGTTCTCTCTGCATTTGGGAAAGTACAGTGACACACCTACGCATGAGGGACTCAGATTTGGGGAATTCCACAGAGAGCAAAAGTATGTGTGGAATGTGGAAAGGTGCGAAAATGAGAGAGCACTGGACCCCAAGCTTTCTGTGAAAGGACGACGAGGCCGGCAGCTTCAAAGGGACCTGGGAGTTTCCCAACACGCCTTCCATTCCAACATCCACTTGCCTCATGGGATTCCTTCCAGGTTCTCAATTTGCAAGGAAGGGTTCCCCACCATCTGAGGCTATTTACATAAATAGGGGCGGGGCATCCTCCTCCATTATAAATTCTGAGCCTCTGAGTACTGAATGGTTGGCCAGCAGTTTCCGTGCCATCCGTTTGGGTCTCCCACCATGGATTCGTCCAGCTCGTCCGTCACATACAGCACCTCCAGAGGTACGTTGCCCTCAGCATATGGGCTCTGGGGTTGGATCATCCAAATACACTCATGCACCTCCCCACCCCAACGGTTGGTCACCACGAAGATTGAAGTTTCCCAATGACCACCAATTGGCACAGACAGATATGCTGGGACATGTTTCTGGAATCAGTTGGGCCAAAGGATGCACCTTGGTTTGGGCAGTTCACGTACATATTTCTGGTTTGCTGGTTCGTTTGTTTTCCTTCTTGAAATCGACATGGAAGTTGGTAGCCCTGTTGCCTGACAATGGCTTCTCTATCAAAAATCCCAGCCCGTGGTTGCAGTGAACGGAACACGAGTGTTTGAAAACGTTCCCAACTAAACTGACACTCTTTTCCAGTTGACCGTGTTTGGGATTTTGAGTTGGCTTTGCATGTTCTATTCTTGCTGTTGTTACGGATTTGCTCCCTTTGGTTTCTTGTTCCATTTGAAGTGGTTAACTTCTATGGTGTCCATGGAAAGAATCCACATCCAGTATGTATTGGGAATAGAAGAAAAAGAGAGTTTTTCTTTGAGCACAACTGAAAGCTAGAGCCTGGGAAAGAGATTCCAGGAGCACTCGAACTGTCTCTAATTGGACTCCAAGGTAGGCACTGCAGGAGTCTCTGGAAAGCCAAACTCCGCAGTGTGACACATCCGTTCCTTGAGTGCTTTCCAAAGATTTTCCTTGGAGCTGGCAGGAAGGAAGGGCGCTTTTAAAGGAAGTCCCCTATAGGGGTCCGAAACCATTGCCTTGCTTTGCCTCCTTCCATGGGGAGACGTGGTGATGACACTACGTCACCAGCTGCCAGCTGCTAGAGCAGGTAGCCCTTGCAGAAGGGTTGGTGTTGTCCTAGAGTTGGAGAGAGTTCAGGAAACTCAAGATGTCAGGGGTGTGCTGGACGTGCCTGAAACCACACCCACCCTGGCCATCACAGCTGGCTCCCGCCTTAGAAGGCAGGAAAGGAGCACCCATCTATTCCCTTACCACCAGGAAGACGCAACCTCAAATAGGACAGGGGTGGGGGAAGCCCTTCAAGGCTGCCCAACTGAATGAATAGCAGGAGCACATGGCGAGTCAGCATGACCTCGGTGCCTAGAAAGGGAAACCCATCTTCCGAGGAGTACCGGGCTGTTGTGGGTGTGTGGGTGGGTGGACACCATCAGACGGGTCACCAAGCTGGTCCTTATCTCAAAAAGCTAGGTCTTCTAAACAATCTTCTTGTGCGTTCTTTGTCGGGGGTGGGCTTGTGTGTTTGTCTGGCTTCGTTTGGCTTTCGTCTCATTTCCTTTCAAATAGTGAAAACGCAGGTACTCTGTGCAAATGACAGGCCAGAAGCCTCACTCCTCTCATTAGCATAGAGGTCGAGGTAAATCTGGTAGAAGCCATCAAGACTTTCCCAGGCCTCCCCAAGTGGAAAATCCTTCCACCCATTTTGGTCACGTTAGCCTGTTTTTCTAGGGCTCTCCCCTTCTGTTTGCATGGCGTCCTGTGGATCCTTGGCGAGTAGTGAGGGGATCCCCATAGCCTTGACCCTCAGCTTAGCTTGAGCCCCCATGGTCCCACTCAGCGTGGCTTTCGGGGTGTACCCACGGTTGTCCCAAATGCAGAGTCTTCCCCTGCCTTAGACATTTTTCAAGTGGCACAAGGACCAGCGCTGCACTGGTACCATTGGTTTGAACCTCCATGGATTCGCCCCTGACACATTCCCCCTTTTCTCTCCCACAGGCCGACTCTCAAGACCATTGCAAAGGAGGAGGCTTGTTCTGAGGCTGAATCAGAAGGACACCCTGCAAGCAGTCTTTCAACAGAACCCCTACCCCGGGATAGCGACCAGAGAACGGCTGTCACGAGAACTGGGCATTGCAGAAAGCAGAATTCAGGTACGTCCGAGTCTCTCGATCCATTCTCCCTCTCGGGGTCCATGTCCAGACGCAAGGCGCCATATGCCAGTTGGAGTCCTTGCTCTTTGGGCTTCCTCTTCGGGGTGCTCCAGACAGCAGGGACTCGAATTTTGGCAAGGAACGTGGCTCCCTTTGGAAAACGCAGCCAGACTGAGCCGTGTGGCGAGCGGTCCATTCAAATGGGTGGTCAAGAAAAAGGGCGAGGGGCCAAGGAAGCAGGAGGGCTTGGTGGTGCCAAGGAGGTGTTCCCTTAATGGCTGGTCTCCTAAGAACTAGCTGTGCTGAAGACTTCCCTCTCTGGGTAGGTTGGAGAGGAGTCACCAAAGGTAGGAACACCCCGCCTGCGACCATACGAAGCGTCGCCAAAGACTGATTGACTTTCCCTACGAACACTTTTGCTCAGGGTGTCAAATTTTCCACACACCACCATCAGAAACGTCTAAAAGCATGCACACACACACGCGCACAAGCACAGGCCCATACTGCGGGTCGGCCTCGGGGAATGAGGTAGCATGCACACTGCTTCACTGTTGAAGACAAGGACACATATTCTGAAGATGGGGAGTGGGTTCATAAGAGCCTCCTGACCTCACAGTGATGGAGGCATGTAGTCCCTGAGAAGTAACTGTCAATGAGTAGTTCCCAGGCAGCATGGGAAGAGTGGTTTTCATGGGGGCACTTGCTAATGGATATGATTGCGTGTCATGAGACAGCACTGCCTCTGGGGACATAAGAGAGGCAGGAAAACATGAACCGGGCATGGACCAGACCGAAGGGGAGGCAAAGAGACCAAACGAGGGAAATCAGGTGGAGCCTGAGAGCCTGGGACAGAGACAGAGAGAGGGGAAGGCAGGCAGGCAGTCAGGTGGGCAGGCAGGCGGGTGGCAACAGAGACAGATGTCAACAGGTACATGCAGAGAATCGTAGACAGTGACCAAAAGAGCCACAGAGAAACTGGTAGTTTTGATGAGAACGGGTGGGGCGTGGGAGAGAGAGAGAGAGAGAGAGAGGTAGCTATCCATCCCATTCTGACTGTGGGAAAGCAAGCATTGTCTCCTCCTGTGTCACAAGTCATTACTCTGGACACCAGTAAGGTGACTCGAAGAGGAAGGATTGTTTTCATGGACACAGATTGTGTATAATGGAATCTGGTGCACTTCTTCACAGGTGAAAGCTGGAGTCTACATTCTACGTGCTAGTGAGAGTTCAGTCCCTGTGCACTGTAAATATTTCCACTGGGGGCAGACGGGCCATACTGGGTCTCCATTAGTCGGCTTGTTGCTGGCTGGCTGGCTGGCTTGTGCGTTTGTGCGTTTGTTTTATGGTGCATCCCTGCAATATGTCGTGGAAGTACATGCCTAAGCATTGAAAGACAAGGCTTTCTTTCTATGTACCCAGGTTTGGTTTCAAAACCAGCGAAGAAGATGCCTAAAGCAGAGCCGATTGCTGTCGGAGAATGGCTTCAAAGGAGGGCAGTTGCAGTCGCTGCGGCCACCACCACCTGAGGCTTTGACTCGAGGTAAGTTCCCAGCATTCGTAAGTCATTTCCCCAGAGCATCTCTATGAGACACAATCATCGCTGGAAGTGGATGACCATGGGAGGCCAAGAACGTTTCAGAGAGGATACCATGATATCTTGGGTTCTTGCCCCATTCCTGTTCCACACAGGATCATCATGCCCCTGTTGGAGGGTGGGGAGATGCGTGGCCAGGAAGGCTTGGAATCTTTGGGTCCGGAACCTGCCTGGATGTGCAGAAATCCCTTCTTCCATCACATGGGGCATTTTCACATAGCACTGAATAAGATGTATCGATGTATCGATCTTAATCTATGACATACCACTTCCTACATACAACACTCTGGATCTACTGTGAACGTGCTGAAATTGGCCTGAATGTCCTCTCTTCTCTGTGTGTCCTTCTTTAGAAAACTTGGGAAGAGAGGCCAGGCGAAAGAGGACTTTCATCTCTCCTTCTCAAACAAGGGTCCTTGTGCAAGCCTTTGAGAGGGATCGATTTCCATCTATTGCTGCCAGGGAAGAATTGGCTCATCAGACAGGAATACCCGAACCTCGAATCCAGGTAAGTTCTCCACCAGTGGGTGGAACTTGGCTTCTCCCAAGAGAAAGGAGTGTTAACCCTTGCGACGGGTTGCTGCTGGCTATATGTAGGCTTGGAGAGGGGGGATTGGGAGGACGTTCCCTTCATCCTATGAATGCGCCAATGGGGCTGACCTGAAGGCATCCATTTCCAGAAGAGGAGAGGGCAATGGAAGTCCTGGGCAGCCAGGGAGGGGCCTGAGGTTGTAGCTGGGCAATGAGGGCTCTCCTCAAAGCCAGGGGTGGGGAGGGGTGGGGAGGGGTGGGGTGGGTCCTGTGTTGCCCTGACGTCCTCCCGAATTTTCAAGAGCCAAGGCGAAAGCTTTAGGGAAAATGGCCCTTAGATGAGGCCCACCAGTACTTGCCATGGGCCTGACAGATTGGAGGGCGCAGAAGGGCAGGGCGGGGTGGAATGGGGCGGGCCGGGAATGGGGCGGCTGCAAGTTGATCTGGATTGTCATGCTGCTAATGTTCCTATCGCCCCATATGGTTCCCTAGATATGGTTCCAGAATCGAAGAGCTCGGCACCCAAAGCAGAGCGCTAGTGGGCCTGTGAATGCCCTGGCCGAAGGCCCAGATGCCACATCAGCTGTGACTGCCCCGTCGGACCAAAGTCCCTGGCCCACTGTCCATAGCACCTCTCATCATTATCCTCCCTCTCATGCACCTGAGAGCATGCAATCATTTGCTGCGGCCACTCCTGTTTTCTCCCCCTCCTTTCTTGTGCCAGGGGCTGCCTTTGGGTGTTGTGTGGGCCAGCCGTCGATGTTCATTTTGGTCCAGCCCAGCCTGGCAGCACTTCAGGGATGCCAGAACCCACAGCCTCTTCCGGCCACAGTTCCGTGGGGTGAAGGGACACATGCTCTCATCACCAGTGGGCAGCCTGCCCAGGGGGGCATCGGGCTGCCTGCACCGCCAGAGACAGACTTCTGGCAGCAGCAGGCAACCTCAGGTGAAGAGACACCTCCCCAGCTGGAGCAACAGCCCCAGCACTCAGCCCTTCCAGGCGCCTCAAGCCTCCTGGACGAACTCTTGTCAGACGAGGATATTCTGGACAAGGCACGCCCTTTTCTGAATGCGGACACTGAGGAAGAGGAACTTGCGGCAACCCTCGAAGCCCCCCTCAGCGAGGAAGAATTCCAGGCCCTGCTCGACATGCTGCCAGGCTCCCCAGTGCCACAGGTTTACGGGGAGTAAGGAACGCCTTCCCCCGAGCCCCTTTCAAGCCTCCTTTCCTGGGAGGCAGAGCCATGGGGGAGAGAAAGAAGAAGGAATAAGCACCGCTCATGAGAGTGTCTGGCAGGGAGACCAAGGCAAGAAGACTGTCGACAGCAATTGCGGTGTGCCCACGAGCAATGCCATGCTCCACACAGACTGCCATGAAGCATGGGCACCAGAAGGGACACCCTCTCTGAAGCCTCAAGGAATTCTAGCCGTTCAAGGATAACGAGGAGGACCCAATGCTGAACTGGATTTCCCCGTTGTATGTGACATTCCATTGATCCAATCAATAAATCTTGGCACTCACTTCAAGTTCTCGGTTGTGCTTTGGTCGCTTTGTATTCTCCTGCATTTCCTTGGGGAGGCGAAATCCCTCCCTTGGCCTGGGACAGCATGGGAGGATGGTCCAGATGCCTGTTTCTAGTCCCGTAGCTTGTAGCCACAAATACACCTTAGTGGAATCACGAAAACACTCTCACAGTGACAACCTTCACTTGCTTTCTGGGTGCATGGTGTGGAAGGGTTCCTCGAGGGCATCACCTTTGTACAGAAGGACAGAACTCTGCAAAAACTTTCATTGCCAGGGTTCATAGTAACCACTGTGCCTCGTATATTATGCAGGCAAATAATCTCTCTCTGTCCCTCTCTCTCTCCTATTGTGTGTCCACAGCCACTCACTACACGCACACACCTCTCAAAAGATAAGCCTAGTTACAACTAAAGTGATGCACAAATGAACTGAAAAGCCAAATCCATGTGGCATCGTAACGTCGTCGCAGATCCTCCCTTCCACTGTTTCTTTCAAAACTAGTTTCCAACACATGTGCCTCATACACTCTGTGTTGAGTGATTCTCGACTGGCTAAATCCGGGGACCCCATGTTCAGCATGGGTGTGTCAGTGGCACGAAACATTAAAATAATCTGAGAGTTGCCACTTGAATGGCTATACAACAATGAATCTGATTCTCTAGCTACACCTGCATCTGGGTCTCTAGCTCTAATGTGTGCATATCTCGGCAGATCCATCTAGTCCTCAACTCCCTCCCAGTCACACCCCAGTCTTAGGCTCCCCTTTCTCCAGAGCTCTAGAGCAATATACAGCCCTCTCTCTTTCTCTCTCTCTCCCTCTCCCTCTCTCTGTCTCTCTCTCTGTCACTGTCTCTCTCTGTCTCTCTCTCTCTGTCTCTCTGTCTCTCTCTCTCTGTCTCTCTCTCTCTCTCTCTTTCTCCTTCCTTTCGTTTTGCAGAAAGGAAACATCAATTTCAAGAGCCACACCGGGGGCATAGGGCATCTGGGGAAAGAATCTGGCCACGGTAGCCTCAGGACAAGTAGGACTGAAGATGTGGAAAGAGACAGCTTATGGAAAAGTTGGTGCTTTCAAGAGGGCGGGAGGAACACTGGGTCACAGTGTGCCGGGAAACACTGAGATGCTTGTGGGTGGCAGGACTTGCACAGACTCTAGCTAGAGCTAGGAGCTGGGGCTTTACCATATTGGTTGTCCAATGCTGGCTGCTCCAGAGAAACCTCAGAGCCCAGGAACGGGCAGCGTTTCCTCCACAGGGAGGCCACCTGTGTATAAACACACCTGGGGCCACTCAGGATTCCCTGGCTGCCATGCAGATCACAGTTTCTGCTCTCCCAAGCAACCTTTCCCCACCTGGATTGTCCAGGAGGGAGCCGGTCCAGGTCTGGCAGGCAGTGCCTTCTGGGAGGAGCCAGCAAATCCCATGTTTCAGTGATTATCTCACCCAAAACTTCATAATTCTCGGGAAAAACCACCCCGATCCAACAAGATGGTCACGCCTCCTTCTGATCTCAGTTACTTCAAGATGAGGGACCAAGACATGCACCTCCACAGGACATCCTCGTGGGCCTCCTGAGACTTGCACACACCTACTGGTCCCGCTGGCATCCATCCACAGATACCAGCAGACAACCGTCCTTAGTGGGTGCAGAAAATCAAACACACACATCACACAAACACCCCCTCACACACACACACACACACACACACACACACACACACACACCAGCCATATTTTAACGAATTGCTGGTGTAATTACTCTGATTCCCAACTGTTTCTAAATAAGCTCTCTGTCCTCATGTTAATCCACGTGGTGGCAAAAGAACCTTGTCGGCAAAGGTACACATTAAAGATGGTTCTGTGTTTCTGTGTGGGGTTTTTTGGTTGGTTTGTTTTTAACTCTTCTATTCTGTGCAGCACAAATGCACCGAAAATGTTGGGATGGCTGTCCTTGGAATGCAAAGCTTTCCTTTCAAACCCAGCTGTGTCATCATCCATCATCTAACTAGCTTCATATCCCTCTCCTTCCCCTTCCCCTTCCACACCACCTTCTCTTTCACCTTCCCATTCTCCTTCTTCTTGGCACACATGCCAGTTGACCAGTGAATGTGAAACTGCCTTGGTCTTCTGGACGCCGAGGACAAGCAGTGAAAATAATTTCCTATTCTTGTGAAACCTACACTTGTGGCCTGCCCCTTTCTCTGGTTTCTCCATGGCATATGAGCAAAGGGGTGGGTTTCAGGGTACCTCTGAAAAAGTCCCAAACTCTTGAGGACCATGAGTAGACCCTCGATAAGCACTCAAACTTAGTATGTGAATTATCGGGAACTCAAACACCAGCCAGGTAAATGCTTTTAGAGTGGGCGGAAATGAAGTCATGGTGGTGATGAGTGAAGTGGGAAATGTACTCGAGGCAAGCTAGGCTCTAGGTTCTCTCTGCATTTGGGAAAGTACAGTGACACACCTACGCATGAGGGACTCAGATTTGGGGAATTCCACAGAGAGCAAAAGTATGTGTGGAATGTGGAAAGGTGCGAAAATGAGAGAGCACTGGACCCCAAGCTTTCTGTGAAAGGACGACGAGGCCGGCAGCTTCAAAGGGACCTGGGAGTTTCCCAACACGCCTTCCATTCCAACATCCACTTGCCTCATGGGATTCCTTCCAGGTTCTCAATTTGCAAGGAAGGGTTCCCCACCATCTGAGGCTATTTACATAAATAGGGGCGGGGCATCCTCCTCCATTATAAATTCTGAGCCTCTGAGTACTGAATGGTTGGCCAGCAGTTTCCGTGCCATCCGTTTGGGTCTCCCACCATGGATTCGTCCAGCTCGTCCGTCACATACAGCACCTCCAGAGGTACGTTGCCCTCAGCATATGGGCTCTGGGGTTGGATCATCCAAATACACTCATGCACCTCCCCACCCCAACGGTTGGTCACCACGAAGATTGAAGTTTCCCAATGACCACCAATTGGCACAGACAGATATGCTGGGACATGTTTCTGGAATCAGTTGGGCCAAAGGATGCACCTTGGTTTGGGCAGTTCACGTACATATTTCTGGTTTGCTGGTTCGTTTGTTTTCCTTCTTGAAATCGACATGGAAGTTGGTAGCCCTGTTGCCTGACAATGGCTTCTCTATCAAAAATCCCAGCCCGTGGTTGCAGTGAACGGAACACGAGTGTTTGAAAACGTTCCCAACTAAACTGACACTCTTTTCCAGTTGACCGTGTTTGGGATTTTGAGTTGGCTTTGCATGTTCTATTCTTGCTGTTGTTACGGATTTGCTCCCTTTGGTTTCTTGTTCCATTTGAAGTGGTTAACTTCTATGGTGTCCATGGAAAGAATCCACATCCAGTATGTATTGGGAATAGAAGAAAAAGAGAGTTTTTCTTTGAGCACAACTGAAAGCTAGAGCCTGGGAAAGAGATTCCAGGAGCACTCGAACTGTCTCTAATTGGACTCCAAGGTAGGCACTGCAGGAGTCTCTGGAAAGCCAAACTCCGCAGTGTGACACATCCGTTCCTTGAGTGCTTTCCAAAGATTTTCCTTGGAGCTGGCAGGAAGGAAGGGCGCTTTTAAAGGAAGTCCCCTATAGGGGTCCGAAACCATTGCCTTGCTTTGCCTCCTTCCATGGGGAGACGTGGTGATGACACTACGTCACCAGCTGCCAGCTGCTAGAGCAGGTAGCCCTTGCAGAAGGGTTGGTGTTGTCCTAGAGTTGGAGAGAGTTCAGGAAACTCAAGATGTCAGGGGTGTGCTGGACGTGCCTGAAACCACACCCACCCTGGCCATCACAGCTGGCTCCCGCCTTAGAAGGCAGGAAAGGAGCACCCATCTATTCCCTTACCACCAGGAAGACGCAACCTCAAATAGGACAGGGGTGGGGGAAGCCCTTCAAGGCTGCCCAACTGAATGAATAGCAGGAGCACATGGCGAGTCAGCATGACCTCGGTGCCTAGAAAGGGAAACCCATCTTCCGAGGAGTACCAGGCTGTTGTGGGTGTGTGGGTGGGTGGACACCATCAGACGGGTCACCAAGCTGGTCCTTATCTCAAAAAGCTAGGTCTTCTAAACAATCTTCTTGTGCGTTCTTTGTCGGGGGTGGGCTTGTGTGTTTGTCTGGCTTCGTTTGGCTTTCGTCTCATTTCCTTTCAAATAGTGAAAACGCAGGTACTCTGTGCAAATGACAGGCCAGAAGCCTCACTCCTCTCATTAGCATAGAGGTCGAGGTAAATCTGGTAGAAGCCATCAAGACTTTCCCAGGCCTCCCCAAGTGGAAAATCCTTCCACCCATTTTGGTCACGTTAGCCTGTTTTTCTAGGGCTCTCCCCTTCTGTTTGCATGGCGTCCTGTGGATCCTTGGCGAGTAGTGAGGGGATCCCCATAGCCTTGACCCTCAGCTTAGCTTGAGCCCCCATGGTCCCACTCAGCGTGGCTTTCGGGGTGTACCCACGGTTGTCCCAAATGCAGAGTCTTCCCCTGCCTTAGACATTTTTCAAGTGGCACAAGGACCAGCGCTGCACTGGTACCATTGGTTTGAACCTCCATGGATTCGCCCCTGACACATTCCCCCTTTTCTCTCCCACAGGCCGACTCTCAAGACCATTGCAAAGGAGGAGGCTTGTTCTGAGGCTGAATCAGAAGGACACCCTGCAAGCAGTCTTTCAACAGAACCCCTACCCCGGGATAGCGACCAGAGAACGGCTGTCACGAGAACTGGGCATTGCAGAAAGCAGAATTCAGGTACGTCCGAGTCTCTCGATCCATTCTCCCTCTCGGGGTCCATGTCCAGACGCAAGGCGCCATATGCCAGTTGGAGTCCTTGCTCTTTGGGCTTCCTCTTCGGGGTGCTCCAGACAGCAGGGACTCGAATTTTGGCAAGGAACGTGGCTCCCTTTGGAAAACGCAGCAAGACTGAGCCGTGTGGCGAGCGGTCCATTCAAATGGGTGGTCAAGAAAAAGGGCGAGGGGCCAAGGAAGCAGGAGGGCCTGGTGGTGCCAAGGAGGTGTTCCCTTAATGGCTGGTCTCCTAAGAACTAGCTGTGCTGAAGACTTCCCTCTCTGGGTAGGTTGGAGAGGAGTCACCAAAGGTAGGAACACCCCGCCTGCGACCATACGAAGCGTCGCCAAAGACTGATTGACTTTCCCTACGAACACTTTTGCTCAGGGTGTTAAATGTTCCACACACCACCATCAGAAACGTCTAAAAGCATGCACACACACACGTGCACAAGCACAGGCCCATACTGCGGGTCGGCCTCGGGGAATGAGGTAGCATGCACACTGCTTCACTGTTGAAGACAAGGACACATATTCTGAAGATGGGGAGTGGGTTCATAAGAGCCTCCTGACCTCACAGTGATGGAGGCATGTAGTCCCTGAGAAGTAACTGTCAATGAGTAGTTCCCAGGCAGCATGGGAAGAGTGGTTTTCATGGGGGCACTTGCTAATGGATATGATTGCGTGTCATGAGACAGCACTGCCTCTGGGGACATAAGAGAGGCAGGGAAACATGAACCGGGCATGGACCAGACCGAAGGGGAGGCAAAGAGACCAAACGAGGGAAAGCAGGTGGAGCCTGAGAGCCTGGGACAGAGACAGAGAGAGGGGAAGGCAGGCAGGCAGTCAGGTGTGCAGGCAGGCGGGTGGCAACAGAGACAGATGTCAACAGGTACATGCAGAGAATCGTAGACAGAGACCAAAAGAGCCACAGAGAAACTGGTAGTTTTGAGGAGAATGGGTGGGGCGTGGGAGAGAGAGAGAGAGAGAGAGGTAGCTATCCATCCCATTCTGACTGTGGGAAAGCAAGCATTGTCTCCTCCTGTGTCACAAGTCATTACTCTGGACACCAGTAAGGTGAATCAAAGAGGAAAGATTGTTTTCATGGACACAGATTGTGTATAATGGAATCTGGTGCACTTCTTCACAGGTGAAAGCCGGAGTCTACATTCTACGTGCTAGTGAGAGTTCAGTCCGTGTGCACTGTAAATATTTCCACTGGGGGCAGACGGGCCATACTGGGTCTCCATTAGTCGGCTTGTTGCTGGCTGGCTGGCTGGCTGGTGCGTTTGTGTGTTTGTTTTATGGTGCATCCCTGCAATAGGTCGTGGAAGTACGTGCCTAAGCATTGAAAGACAAGGCTTTCTTTCTTTGTACCCAGGTTTGGTTTCAAAACCAGCGAAGAAGATGCCTAAAGCAGAGCCGATTGCTGTCGGAGAATGGCTTCAAAGGAGGGCAGTCGCAGTCACTGCGGCCACCACCACCTGAGGCTTTGACTCGAGGTAAGTTCCCAGCATTCGTAAGTCATTTCCCCAGAGCATCTCTATGAGACACAATCATCGCTGGACGTGGATGACCATGGGAGGCCAAGAATGCTTCAGAGAGGATACCATGATATCTTGGGTTCTTGCCCCATTCCTGTTCCACACAGGATCATCATGCCCCTGTTGGAGGGTGGGGAGATGCGTGGCCAGGAAGGCTTGGAATCTTTGGGTCCGGAACCTGCCTGGATGTGCAGAAATCCCTTCTTCCATCACATGGGGCATTTTCACATAGCACTGAATAAGATGTATCGATGTATCGATCTTAATCTATGACATACCACTTCCTACATACCACACACTGGATCTGCTGTGAACGTGCTGAAATTGGCCTGAATGTCCTCTCTTCTCTGTGTGTCCTTCTTTAGAAAACTTGGGAAGAGAGGCCCGGCGAAAGAGGACTTTCATCTCTCCTTCTCAAACAAGGGTCCTTGTGCAAGCCTTTGAGAGGGATCGATTTCCATCTATTGCTGCCAGGGAAGAATTGGCTCATCAGACAGGAATACCCGAACCTCGAATCCAGGTAAGTTCTCCACCAGTGGGTGGAACTTGGCTTCTCCCAAGAGAAAGGAGTGTTAACCCTTGCGACGGGTTGCTGCTGGCTATATGTAGGCTTGGAGAGGGGGGATTGGGAGGACGTTCCCTTCATCCTATGAATGCGCCAATGGGGCTGACCTGAAGGCATCCATTTCCAGAAGAGGAGAGGGCAATGGAAGTCCTGGGCAGCCAGGGAGGGGCCTGAGGTTGTAGCTGGGCAATGACGGCTCTCCTCAAAGCCAGGGGTGGGGAGGGGTGGGGAGGGGTGGGGTGGGTCCTGTGTTGCCCTGACGTCCTCCCGAATTTTCAAGAGCCAAGGCGAAAGCTTTAGGGAAAATGGCCCTTAGATGAGGCCCACCAGTACTTGCCATGGGCCTGACAGATTGGAGGGCGCAGAAGGGCAGGGCGGGGTGGAATGGGGCGGGCCGGGAATGGGGCGGCTGCAAGTTGATCTGGATTGTCATGCTGCTAATGTTCCTATCGCCCCATATGGTTCCCTAGATATGGTTCCAGAATCGAAGAGCTCGGCACCCAAAGCAGAGCGCTAGTGGGCCTGTGAATGCCCTGGCCGAAGGCCCAGATGCCACATCAGCTGTGACTGCCCCGTCGGACCAAAGTCCCTGGCCCACTGTCCATAGCACCTCTCATCATTATCCTCCCTCTCATGCACCTGAGAGCATGCAATCATTTGCTGCGGCCACTCCTGTTTTCTCCCCCTCCTTTCTTGTGCCAGGGGCTGCCTTTGGGTGTTGTGTGGGCCAGCTGTCGATGTTCATTTTGGTCCAGCCCAGCCTGGCAGCACTTCAGGGATGCCAGAACCCACAGCCTCTTCCGGCCACAGTTCCGTGGGGTGAAGGGACACATGCTCTCATCACCAGTGGGCAGCCTGCCCAGGGGGGCATCGGGCTGCCTGCACCGCCAGAGACAGACTTCTGGCAGCAGCAGGCAACCTCAGGTGAAGAGACACCTCCCCAGCTGGAGCAACAGCCCCAGCACTCAGCCCTTCCAGGCGCCTCAAGCCTCCTGGACGAACTCTTGTCAGACGAGGATATTCTGGACAAGGCACGCCCTTTTCTGAATGCGGACACTGAGGAAGAGGAACTTGCGGCAACCCTCGAAGCCCCCCTCAGCGAGGAAGAATTCCAGGCCCTGCTCGACATGCTGCCAGGCTCCCCAGTGCCACAGGTTTACGGGGAGTAAGGAACGCCTTCCCCCGAGCCCCTTTCAAGCCTCCTTTCCTGGGAGGCAGAGCCATGGGGGAGAGAAAGAAGAAGGAATAAGCACCGCTCATGAGAGTGTCTGGCAGGGAGACCAAGGCAAGAAGACTGTCGACAGCAATTGCGGTGTGCCCACGAGCAATGCCATGCTCCACACAGACTGCCATGAAGCATGGGCACCAGAAGGGACACCCTCTCTGAAGCCTCAAGGAATTCTAGCCGTTCAAGGATAACGAGGAGGACCCAATGCTGAACTGGATTTCCCCGTTGTATGTGACATTCCATTGATCCAATCAATAAATCTTGGCACTCACTTCAAGTTCTTGGTTGTGCTTTGGTCGCTTTGTATTCTCCTGCGTTTCCTTGGGGAGGCGAAATCCCTCCCTTGGCCTGGGACAGCATGGGAGGATGGTCCAGATGCCTGTTTCTAGTCCCGTAGCTTGTAGCCACAAATACACCTTAGTGGAATCACGAAAACACTCTCACAGTGACAACCTTCACTTGCTTTCTGGGTGCATGGTGTGGAAGGGTTCCTCGAGGGCATCACCTTTGTACAGAAGGACAGAACTCTGCAAAAACTTTCATTGCCAGGGTTCATAGTAACCACTGTGCCTCGTATATTATGCAGGCAAATAATCTCTCTCTGTCCCTCTCTCTCTCCTATTGTGTGTCCACAGCCACTCACTACACGCACACACCTCTCAAAAGATAAGCCTAGTTACAACTAAAGTGATGCACAAATGAACTGAAAAGCCAAATCCATGTGGCATCGTAACGTCGTCGCAGATCCTCCCTTCCACTGTTTCTTTCAAAACTAGTTTCCAACACATGTGCCTCATACACTCTGTGTTGAGTGATTCTCGACTGGCTAAATCCGGGGACCCCATGTTCAGCATGGGTGTGTCAGTGGCACGAAACATTAAAATAATCTGAGAGTTGCCACTTGAATGGCTATACAACAATGAATCTGATTCTCTAGCTACACCTGCATCTGGGTCTCTAGCTCTAATGTGTGCATATCTCGGCAGATCCATCTAGTCCTCAACTCCCTCCCAGTCACACCCCAGTCTTAGGCTCCCCTTTCTCCAGAGCTCTAGAGCAATATACAGCCCTCTCTCTTTCTCTCTCTCTCCCTCTCCCTCTCTCTGTCTCTCTCTCTGTCACTGTCTCTCTCTGTCTCTCTGTCTCTCTCTCTCTGTCTCTCTCTCTCTCTCTCTTTCTCCTTCCTTTCGTTTTGCAGAAAGGAAACATCAATTTCAAGAGCCACACCGGGGGCATAGGGCTTCTGGGGAAAGAATCTGGCCACGGTAGCCTCAGGACAAGTAGGACTGAAGATGTGGAAAGAGACAGCTTATGGAAAAGTTGGTGCTTTCAAGAGGGCGGGAGGAACACTGGGTCACAGTGTGCCGGGAAACACTGAGATGCTTGTGGGTGGCAGGACTTGCACAGACTCTAGCTAGAGCTAGGAGCTGGGGCTTTACCATATTGGTTGTCCAATGCTGGCTGCTCCAGAGAAACCTCAGAGCCCAGGAACGGGCAGCGTTTCCTCCACAGGGAGGCCACCTGTGTATAAACACACCTGGGGCCACTCAGGATTCCCTGGCTGCCATGCAGATCACAGTTTCTGCTCTCCCAAGCAACCTTTCCCCACCTGGATTGTCCAGGAGGGAGCCGGTCCAGGTCTGGCAGGCAGTGCCTTCTGGGAGGAGCCAGCAAATCCCATGTTTCAGTGATTATCTCACCCAAAACTTCATAATTCTCGGGAAAAACCACCCCGATCCAACAAGATGGTCACGCCTCCTTCTGATCTCAGTTACTTCAAGATGAGGGACCAAGACATGCACCTCCACAGGACATCCTCGTGGGCCTCCTGAGACTTGCACACACCTACTGGTCCCGCTGGCATCCATCCACAGATACCAGCAGACAACCGTCCTTAGTGGGTGCAGAAAATCAAACACACACATCACACAAACACCCCCTCACACACACACACACACACACACACACACACACCAGCCATATTTTAACGAATTGCTGGTGTAATTACTCTGATTCCCAACTGTTTCTAAATAAGCTCTCTGTCCTCATGTTAATCCACGTGGTGGCAAAAGAACCTTGTCGGCAAAGGTACACATTAAAGATGGTTCTGTGTTTCTGTGTGGGGTTTTTTGGTTGGTTTGTTTTTAACTCTTCTATTCTGTGCAGCACAAATGCACCGAAAATGTTGGGATGGCTGTCCTTGGAATGCAAAGCTTTCCTTTCAAACCCAGCTGTGTCATCATCCATCATCTAACTAGCTTCATATCCCTCTCCTTCCCCTTCCCCTTCCACACCACCTTCTCTTTCACCTTCCCATTCTCCTTCTTCTTGGCACACATGCCAGTTGACCAGTGAATGTGAAACTGCCTTGGTCTTCTGGACGCCGAGGACAAGCAGTGAAAATAATTTCCTATTCTTGTGAAACCTACACTTGTGGCCTGCCCCTTTCTCTGGTTTCTCCATGGCATATGAGCAAAGGGGTGGGTTTCAGGGTACCTCTGAAAAAGTCCCAAACTCTTGAGGACCATGAGTAGACCCTCGATAAGCACTCAAACTTAGTATGTGAATTATCGGGAACTCAAACACCAGCCAGGTAAATGCTTTTAGAGTGGGCGGAAATGAAGTCATGGTGGTGATGAGTGAAGTGGGAAATGTACTCGAGGCAAGCTAGGCTCTAGGTTCTCTCTGCATTTGGGAAAGTACAGTGACACACCTACGCATGAGGGACTCAGATTTGGGGAATTCCACAGAGAGCAAAAGTATGTGTGGAATGTGGAAAGGTGCGAAAATGAGAGAGCACTGGACCCCAAGCTTTCTGTGAAAGGACGACGAGGCCGGCAGCTTCAAAGGGACCTGGGAGTTTCCCAACACGCCTTCCATTCCAACATCCACTTGCCTCATGGGATTCCTTCCAGGTTCTCAATTTGCAAGGAAGGGTTCCCCACCATCTGAGGCTATTTACATAAATAGGGGCGGGGCATCCTCCTCCATTATAAATTCTGAGCCTCTGAGTACTGAATGGTTGGCCAGCAGTTTCCGTGCCATCCGTTTGGGTCTCCCACCATGGATTCGTCCAGCTCGTCCGTCACATACAGCACCTCCAGAGGTACGTTGCCCTCAGCATATGGGCTCTGGGGTTGGATCATCCAAATACACTCATGCACCTCCCCACCCCAACGGTTGGTCACCACGAAGATTGAAGTTTCCCAATGACCACCAATTGGCACAGACAGATATGCTGGGACATGTTTCTGGAATCAGTTGGGCCAAAGGATGCACCTTGGTTTGGGCAGTTCACGTACATATTTCTGGTTTGCTGGTTCGTTTGTTTTCCTTCTTGAAATCGACATGGAAGTTGGTAGCCCTGTTGCCTGACAATGGCTTCTCTATCAAAAATCCCAGCCCGTGGTTGCAGTGAACGGAACACGAGTGTTTGAAAACGTTCCCAACTAAACTGACACTCTTTTCCAGTTGACCGTGTTTGGGATTTTGAGTTGGCTTTGCATGTTCTATTCTTGCTGTTGTTACGGATTTGCTCCCTTTGGTTTCTTGTTCCATTTGAAGTGGTTAACTTCTATGGTGTCCATGGAAAGAATCCACATCCAGTATGTATTGGGAATAGAAGAAAAAGAGAGTTTTTCTTTGAGCACAACTGAAAGCTAGAGCCTGGGAAAGAGATTCCAGGAGCACTCGAACTGTCTCTAATTGGACTCCAAGGTAGGCACTGCAGGAGTCTCTGGAAAGCCAAACTCTGCAGTGTGACACATCCGTTCCTTGAGTGCTTTCCAAAGATTTTCCTTGGAGCTGGCAGGAAGGAAGGGCGCTTTTAAAGGAAGTCCCCTATAGGGGTCCGAAACCATTGCCTTGCTTTGCCTCCTTCCATGGGGAGACGTGGTGATGACACTACGTCACCAGCTGCCAGCTGCTAGAGCAGGTAGCCCTTGCAGAAGGGTTGGTGTTGTCCTAGAGTTGGAGAGAGTTCAGGAAACTCAAGATGTCAGGGGTGTGCTGGACGTGCCTGAAACCACACCCACCCTGGCCATCACAGCTGGCTCCCGCCTTAGAAGGCAGGAAAGGAGCACCCATCTATTCCCTTACCACCAGGAAGACGCAACCTCAAATAGGACAGGGGTGGGGGAAGCCCTTCAAGGCTGCCCAACTGAATGAATAGCAGGAGCACATGGCGAGTCAGCATGACCTCGGTGCCTAGAAAGGGAAACCCATCTTCCGAGGAGTACCGGGCTGTTGTGGGTGTGTGGGTGGGTGGACACCATCAGACGGGTCACCAAGCTGGTCCTTATCTCAAAAAGCTAGGTCTTCTAAACAATCTTCTTGTGCGTTCTTTGTCGGGGGTGGGCTTGTGTGTTTGTCTGGCTTCGTTTGGCTTTCGTCTCATTTCCTTTCAAATAGTGAAAACGCAGGTACTCTGTGCAAATGACAGGCCAGAAGCCTCACTCCTCTCATTAGCATAGAGGTCGAGGTAAATCTGGTAGAAGCCATCAAGACTTTCCCAGGCCTCCCCAAGTGGAAAATCCTTCCACCCATTTTGGTCACGTTAGCCTGTTTTTCTAGGGCTCTCCCCTTCTGTTTGCATGGCGTCCTGTGGATCCTTGGCGAGTAGTGAGGGGATCCCCATAGCCTTGACCCTCAGCTTAGCTTGAGCCCCCATGGTCCCACTCAGCGTGGCTTTCGGGGTGTACCCACGGTTGTCCCAAATGCAGAGTCTTCCCCTGCCTTAGACATTTTTCAAGTGGCACAAGGACCAGCGCTGCACTGGTACCATTGGTTTGAACCTCCATGGATTCGCCCCTGACACATTCCCCCTTTTCTCTCCCACAGGCCGACTCTCAAGACCATTGCAAAGGAGGAGGCTTGTTCTGAGGCTGAATCAGAAGGACACCCTGCAAGCAGTCTTTCAACAGAACCCCTACCCCGGGATAGCGACCAGAGAACGGCTGTCACGAGAACTGGGCATTGCAGAAAGCAGAATTCAGGTACGTCCGAGTCTCTCGATCCATTCTCCCTCTCGGGGTCCATGTCCAGACGCAAGGCGCCATATGCCAGTTGGAGTCCTTGCTCTTTGGGCTTCCTCTTCGGGGTGCTCCAGACAGCAGGGACTCGAATTTTGGCAAGGAACGTGGCTCCCTTTGGAAAACGCAGCCAGACTGAGCCGTGTGGCGAGCGGTCCATTCAAATGGGTGGTCAAGAAAAAGGGCGAGGGGCCAAGGAAGCAGGAGGGCCTGGTGGTGCCAAGGAGGTGTTCCCTTAATGGCTGGTCTCCTAAGAACTAGCTGTGCTGAAGACTTCCCTCTCTGGGTAGGTTGGAGAGGAGTCACCAAAGGTAGGAACACCCCGCCTGCGACCATACGAAGCGTCGCCAAAGACTGATTGACTTTCCCTACGAACACTTTTGCTCAGGGTGTTAAATGTTCCACACACCACCATCAGAAACGTCTAAAAGCATGCACACACACACGTGCACAAGCACAGGCCCATACTGCGGGTCGGCCTCGGGGAATGAGGTAGCATGCACACTGCTTCACTGTTGAAGACAAGGACACATATTCTGAAGATGGGGAGTGGGTTCATAAGAGCCTCCTGACCTCACAGTGATGGAGGCATGTAGTCCCTGAGAAGTAACTGTCAATGAGTAGTTCCCAGGCAGCATGGGAAGAGTGGTTTTCATGGGGGCACTTGCTAATGGATATGATTGCGTGTCATGAGACAGCACTGCCTCTGGGGACATAAGAGAGGCAGGGAAACATGAACCGGGCATGGACCAGACCGAAGGGGAGGCAAAGAGACCAAACGAGGGAAATCAGGTGGAGCCTGAGAGCCTGGGACAGAGACAGAGAGAGGGGAAGGCAGGCAGGCAGTCAGGTGGGCAGGCAGGCGGGTGGCAACAGAGACAGATGTCAACAGGTACATGCAGAGAATCGTAGACAGTGACCAAAAGAGCCACAGAGAAACTGGTAGTTTTGATGAGAACGGGTGGGGCGTGGGAGAGAGAGAGAGAGAGAGAGAGGTAGCTATCCATCCCATTCTGACTGTGGGAAAGCAAGCATTGTCTCCTCCTGTGTCACAAGTCATTACTCTGGACACCAGTAAGGTGACTCGAAGAGGTAGGATTGTTTTCATGGACACAGATTGTGTATAATGGAATCTGGTGCACTTCTTCACAGGTGAAAGCCGGAGTCTACATTCTACGTGCTAGTGAGAGTTCAGTCCCTGTGCACTGTAAATATTTCCACTGGGGGCAGACGGGCCATACTGGGTCTCCATTAGTCGGCTTGTTGCTGGCTGGCTGGCTGGCTTGTGCGTTTGTGCGTTTGTTTTATGGTGCATCCCTGCAATATGTCGTGGAAGTACATGCCTAAGCATTGAAAGACAAGGCTTTCTTTCTTTGTACCCAGGTTTGGTTTCAAAACCAGCGAAGAAGATGCCTAAAGCAGAGCCGATTGCTGTCGGAGAATGGCTTCAAAGGAGGGCAGTTGCAGTCGCTGCGGCCACCACCACCTGAGGCTTTGACTCGAGGTAAGTTCCCAGCATTCGTAAGTCATTTCCCCAGAGCATCTCTATGAGACACAATCATCGCTGGAAGTGGATGACCATGGGAGGCCAAGAACGTTTCAGAGAGGATACCATGATATCTTGGGTTCTTGCCCCATTCCTGTTCCACACAGGATCATCATGCCCCTGTTGGAGGGTGGGGAGATGCGTGGCCAGGAAGGCTTGGAATCTTTGGGTCCGGAACCTGCCTGGATGTGCAGAAATCCCTTCTTCCATCACATGGGGCATTTTCACATAGCACTGAATAAGATGTATCGATGTATCGATCTTAATCTATGACATACCACTTCCTACATACAACACTCTGGATCTACTGTGAACGTGCTGAAATTGGCCTGAATGTCCTCTCTTCTCTGTGTGTCCTTCTTTAGAAAACTTGGGAAGAGAGGCCAGGCGAAAGAGGACTTTCATCTCTCCTTCTCAAACAAGGGTCCTTGTGCAAGCCTTTGAGAGGGATCGATTTCCATCTATTGCTGCCAGGGAAGAATTGGCTCATCAGACAGGAATACCCGAACCTCGAATCCAGGTAAGTTCTCCACCAGTGGGTGGAACTTGGCTTCTCCCAAGAGAAAGGAGTGTTAACCCTTGCGACGGGTTGCTGCTGGCTATATGTAGGCTTGGAGAGGGGGGATTGGGAGGACGTTCCCTTCATCCTATGAATGCGCCAATGGGGCTGACCTGAAGGCATCCATTTCCAGAAGAGGAGAGGGCAATGGAAGTCCTGGGCAGCCAGGGAGGGGCCTGAGGTTGTAGCTGGGCAATGAGGGCTCTCCTCAAAGCCAGGGGTGGGGAGGGGTGGGGAGGGGTGGGGTGGGTCCTGTGTTGCCCTGACGTCCTCCCGAATTTTCAAGAGCCAAGGCGAAAGCTTTAGGGAAAATGGCCCTTAGATGAGGCCCACCAGTACTTGCCATGGGCCTGACAGATTGGAGGGCGCAGAAGGGCAGGGCGGGGTGGAATGGGGCGGGCCGGGAATGGGGCGGCTGCAAGTTGATCTGGATTGTCATGCTGCTAATGTTCCTATCGCCCCATATGGTTCCCTAGATATGGTTCCAGAATCGAAGAGCTCGGCACCCAAAGCAGAGCGCGAGTGGGCCTGTGAATGCCCTGGCCGAAGGCCCAGATGCCACATCAGCTGTGACTGCCCCGTCGGACCAAAGTCCCTGGCCCACTGTCCATAGCACCTCTCATCATTATCCTCCCTCTCATGCACCTGAGAGCATGCAATCATTTGCTGTGGCCACTCCTGTTTTCTCCCCCTCCTTTCTTGTGCCAGGGGCTGCCTTTGGGTGTTGTGTGGGCCAGCCGTCGATGTTCATTTTGGTCCAGCCCAGCCTGGCAGCACTTCAGGGATGCCAGAACCCACAGCCTCTTCCGGCCACAGTTCCGTGGGGTGAAGGGACACATGCTCTCATCACCAGTGGGCAGCCTGCCCAGGGGGGCATCGGGCTGCCTGCACCGCCAGAGACAGACTTCTGGCAGCAGCAGGCAACCTCAGGTGAAGAGACACCTCCCCAGCTGGAGCAACAGCCCCAGCACTCAGCCCTTCCAGGCGCCTCAAGCCTCCTGGACGAACTCTTGTCAGACGAGGATATTCTGGACAAGGCACGCCCTTTTCTGAATGCGGACACTGAGGAAGAGGAACTTGCGGCAACCCTCGAAGCCCCCCTCAGCGAGGAAGAATTCCAGGCCCTGCTCGACATGCTGCCAGGCTCCCCAGTGCCACAGGTTTACGGGGAGTAAGGAACGCCTTCCCCCGAGCCCCTTTCAAGCCTCCTTTCCTGGGAGGCAGAGCCATGGGGGAGAGAAAGAAGAAGGAATAAGCACCGCTCATGAGAGTGTCTGGCAGGGAGACCAAGGCAAGAAGACTGTCGACAGCAATTGCGGTGTGCCCACGAGCAATGCCATGCTCCACACAGACTGCCATGAAGCATGGGCACCAGAAGGGACACCCTCTCTGAAGCCTCAAGGAATTCTAGCCGTTCAAGGATAACGAGGAGGACCCAATGCTGAACTGGATTTCCCCGTTGTATGTGACATTCCATTGATCCAATCAATAAATCTTGGCACTCACTTCAAGTTCTCGGTTGTGCTTTGGTCGCTTTGTATTCTCCTGCGTTTCCTTGGGGAGGCGAAATCCCTCCCTTGGCCTGGGACAGCATGGGAGGATGGTCCAGATGCCTGTTTCTAGTCCCGTAGCTTGTAGCCACAAATACACCTTAGTGGAATCACGAAAACACTCTCACAGTGACAACCTTCACTTGCTTTCTGGGTGCATGGTGTGGAAGGGTTCCTCGAGGGCATCACCTTTGTACAGAAGGACAGAACTCTGCAAAAACTTTCATTGCCAGGGTTCATAGTAACCACTGTGCCTCGTATATTATGCAGGCAAATAATCTCTCTCTGTCCCTCTCTCTCTCCTATTGTGTGTCCACAGCCACTCACTACACGCACACACCTCTCAAAAGATAAGCCTAGTTACAACTAAAGTGATGCACAAATGAACTGAAAAGCCAAATCCATGTGGCATCGTAACGTCGTCGCAGATCCTCCCTTCCACTGTTTCTTTCAAAACTAGTTTCCAACACATGTGCCTCATACACTCTGTGTTGAGTGATTCTCGACTGGCTAAATCCGGGGACCCCATGTTCAGCATGGGTGTGTCAGTGGCACGAAACATTAAAATAATCTGAGAGTTGCCACTTGAATGGCTATACAACAATGAATCTGATTCTCTAGCTACACCTGCATCTGGGTCTCTAGCTCTAATGTGTGCATATCTCGGCAGATCCATCTAGTCCTCAACTCCCTCCCAGTCACACCCCAGTCTTAGGCTCCCCTTTCTCCAGAGCTCTAGAGCAATATACAGCCCTCTCTCTTTCTCTCTCTCTCCCTCTCCCTCTCTCTGTCTCTCTCTCTGTCACTGTCTCTCTCTGTCTCTCTGTCTCTCTCTCTCTGTCTCTCTCTCTCTCTCTCTTTCTCCTTCCTTTCGTTTTGCAGAAAGGAAACATCAATTTCAAGAGCCACACCGGGGGCATAGGGCTTCTGGGGAAAGAATCTGGCCACGGTAGCCTCAGGACAAGTAGGACTGAAGATGTGGAAAGAGACAGCTTATGGAAAAGTTGGTGCTTTCAAGAGGGCGGGAGGAACACTGGGTCACAGTGTGCCGGGAAACACTGAGATGCTTGTGGGTGGCAGGACTTGCACAGACTCTAGCTAGAGCTAGGAGCTGGGGCTTTACCATATTGGTTGTCCAATGCTGGCTGCTCCAGAGAAACCTCAGAGCCCAGGAACGGGCAGCGTTTCCTCCACAGGGAGGCCACCTGTGTATAAACACACCTGGGGCCACTCAGGATTCCCTGGCTGCCATGCAGATCACAGTTTCTGCTCTCCCAAGCAACCTTTCCCCACCTGGATTGTCCAGGAGGGAGCCGGTCCAGGTCTGGCAGGCAGTGCCTTCTGGGAGGAGCCAGCAAATCCCATGTTTCAGTGATTATCTCACCCAAAACTTCATAATTCTCGGGAAAAACCACCCCGATCCAACAAGATGGTCACGCCTCCTTCTGATCTCAGTTACTTCAAGATGAGGGACCAAGACATGCACCTCCACAGGACATCCTCGTGGGCCTCCTGAGACTTGCACACACCTACTGGTCCCGCTGGCATCCATCCACAGATACCAGCAGACAACCGTCCTTAGTGGGTGCAGAAAATCAAACACACACATCACACAAACACCCCCTCACACACACACACACACACACACACACACACACACACACACACCAGCCATATTTTAACGAATTGCTGGTGTAATTACTCTGATTCCCAACTGTTTCTAAATAAGCTCTCTGTCCTCATGTTAATCCACGTGGTGGCAAAAGAACCTTGTCGGCAAAGGTACACATTAAAGATGGTTCTGTGTTTCTGTGTGGGGTTTTTTGGTTGGTTTGTTTTTAACTCTTCTATTCTGTGCAGCACAAATGCACCGAAAATGTTGGGATGGCTGTCCTTGGAATGCAAAGCTTTCCTTTCAAACCCAGCTGTGTCATCATCCATCATCTAACTAGCTTCATATCCCTCTCCTTCCCCTTCCCCTTCCACACCACCTTCTCTTTCACCTTCCCATTCTCCTTCTTCTTGGCACACATGCCAGTTGACCAGTGAATGTGAAACTGCCTTGGTCTTCTGGACGCCGAGGACAAGCAGTGAAAATAATTTCCTATTCTTGTGAAACCTACACTTGTGGCCTGCCCCTTTCTCTGGTTTCTCCATGGCATATGAGCAAAGGGGTGGGTTTCAGGGTACCTCTGAAAAAGTCCCAAACTCTTGAGGACCATGAGTAGACCCTCGATAAGCACTCAAACTTAGTATGTGAATTATCGGGAACTCAAACACCAGCCAGGTAAATGCTTTTAGAGTGGGCGGAAATGAAGTCATGGTGGTGATGAGTGAAGTGGGAAATGTACTCGAGGCAAGCTAGGCTCTAGGTTCTCTCTGCATTTGGGAAAGTACAGTGACACACCTACGCATGAGGGACTCAGATTTGGGGAATTCCACAGAGAGCAAAAGTATGTGTGGAATGTGGAAAGGTGCGAAAATGAGAGAGCACTGGACCCCAAGCTTTCTGTGAAAGGACGACGAGGCCGGCAGCTTCAAAGGGACCTGGGAGTTTCCCAACACGCCTTCCATTCCAACATCCACTTGCCTCATGGGATTCCTTCCAGGTTCTCAATTTGCAAGGAAGGGTTCCCCACCATCTGAGGCTATTTACATAAATAGGGGCGGGGCATCCTCCTCCATTATAAATTCTGAGCCTCTGAGTACTGAATGGTTGGCCAGCAGTTTCCGTGCCATCCGTTTGGGTCTCCCACCATGGATTCGTCCAGCTCGTCCGTCACATACAGCACCTCCAGAGGTACGTTGCCCTCAGCATATGGGCTCTGGGGTTGGATCATCCAAATACACTCATGCACCTCCCCACCCCAACGGTTGGTCACCACGAAGATTGAAGTTTCCCAATGACCACCAATTGGCACAGACAGATATGCTGGGACATGTTTCTGGAATCAGTTGGGCCAAAGGATGCACCTTGGTTTGGGCAGTTCACGTACATATTTCTGGTTTGCTGGTTCGTTTGTTTTCCTTCTTGAAATCGACATGGAAGTTGGTAGCCCTGTTGCCTGACAATGGCTTCTCTATCAAAAATCCCAGCCCGTGGTTGCAGTGAACGGAACACGAGTGTTTGAAAACGTTCCCAACTAAACTGACACTCTTTTCCAGTTGACCGTGTTTGGGATTTTGAGTTGGCTTTGCATGTTCTATTCTTGCTGTTGTTACGGATTTGCTCCCTTTGGTTTCTTGTTCCATTTGAAGTGGTTAACTTCTATGGTGTCCATGGAAAGAATCCACATCCAGTATGTATTGGGAATAGAAGAAAAAGAGAGTTTTTCTTTGAGCACAACTGAAAGCTAGAGCCTGGGAAAGAGATTCCAGGAGCACTCGAACTGTCTCTAATTGGACTCCAAGGTAGGCACTGCAGGAGTCTCTGGAAAGCCAAACTTCGCAGTGTGACACATCCGTTCCTTGAGTGCTTTCCAAAGATTTTCCTTGGAGCTGGCAGGAAGGAAGGGCGCTTTTAAAGGAAGTCCCCTATAGGGGTCCGAAACCATTGCCTTGCTTTGCCTCCTTCCATGGGGAGACGTGGTGATGACACTACGTCACCAGCTGCCAGCTGCTAGAGCAGGTAGCCCTTGCAGAAGGGTTGGTGTTGTCCTAGAGTTGGAGAGAGTTCAGGAAACTCAAGATGTCAGGGGTGTGCTGGACGTGCCTGAAACCACACCCACCCTGGCCATCACAGCTGGCTCCCGCCTTAGAAGGCAGGAAAGGAGCACCCATCTATTCCCTTACCACCAGGAAGACGCAACCTCAAATAGGACAGGGGTGGGGGAAGCCCTTCAAGGCTGCCCAACTGAATGAATAGCAGGAGCACATGGCGAGTCAGCATGACCTCGGTGCCTAGAAAGGGAAACCCATCTTCCGAGGAGTACCGGGCTGTTGTGGGTGTGTGGGTGGGTGGACACCATCAGACGGGTCACCAAGCTGGTCCTTATCTCAAAAAGCTAGGTCTTCTAAACAATCTTCTTGTGCGTTCTTTGTCGGGGGTGGGCTTGTGTGTTTGTCTGGCTTCGTTTGGCTTTCGTCTCATTTCCTTTCAAATAGTGAAAACGCAGGTACTCTGTGCAAATGACAGGCCAGAAGCCTCACTCCTCTCATTAGCATAGAGGTCGAGGTAAATCTGGTAGAAGCCATCAAGACTTTCCCAGGCCTCCCCAAGTGGAAAATCCTTCCACCCATTTTGGTCACGTTAGCCTGTTTTTCTAGGGCTCTCCCCTTCTGTTTGCATGGCGTCCTGTGGATCCTTGGCGAGTAGTGAGGGGATCCCCATAGCCTTGACCCTCAGCTTAGCTTGAGCCCCCATGGTCCCACTCAGCGTGGCTTTCGGGGTGTACCCACGGTTGTCCCAAATGCAGAGTCTTCCCCTGCCTTAGACATTTTTCAAGTGGCACAAGGACCAGCGCTGCACTGGTACCATTGGTTTGAACCTCCATGGATTCGCCCCTGACACATTCCCCCTTTTCTCTCCCACAGGCCGACTCTCAAGACCATTGCAAAGGAGGAGGCTTGTTCTGAGGCTGAATCAGAAGGACACCCTGCAAGCAGTCTTTCAACAGAACCCCTACCCCGGGATAGCGACCAGAGAACGGCTGTCACGAGAACTGGGCATTGCAGAAAGCAGAATTCAGGTACGTCCGAGTCTCTCGATCCATTCTCCCTCTCGGGGTCCATGTCCAGACGCAAGGCGCCATATGCCAGTTGGAGTCCTTGCTCTTTGGGCTTCCTCTTCGGGGTGCTCCAGACAGCAGGGACTCGAATTTTGGCAAGGAACGTGGCTCCCTTTGGAAAACGCAGCAAGACTGAGCCGTGTGGCGAGCGGTCCATTCAAATGGGTGGTCAAGAAAAAGGGCGAGGGGCCAAGGAAGCAGGAGGGCCTGGTGGTGCCAAGGAGGTGTTCCCTTAATGGCTGGTCTCCTAAGAACTAGCTGTGCTGAAGACTTCCCTCTCTGGGTAGGTTGGAGAGGAGTCACCAAAGGTAGGAACACCCCGCCTGCGACCATACGAAGCGTCGCCAAAGACTGATTGACTTTCCCTACGAACACTTTTGCTCAGGGTGTTAAATGTTCCACACACCACCATCAGAAACGTCTAAAAGCATGCACACACACACGTGCACAAGCACAGGCCCATACTGCGGGTCGGCCTCGGGGAATGAGGTAGCATGCACACTGCTTCACTGTTGAAGACAAGGACACATATTCTGAAGATGGGGAGTGGGTTCATAAGAGCCTCCTGACCTCACAGTGATGGAGGCATGTAGTCCCTGAGAAGTAACTGTCAATGAGTAGTTCCCAGGCAGCATGGGAAGAGTGGTTTTCATGGGGGCACTTGCTAATGGATATGATTGCGTGTCATGAGACAGCACTGCCTCTGGGGACATAAGAGAGGCAGGGAAACATGAACCGGGCATGGACCAGACCGAAGGGGAGGCAAAGAGACCAAACGAGGGAAAGCAGGTGGAGCCTGAGAGCCTGGGACAGAGACAGAGAGAGGGGAAGGCAGGCAGGCAGTCAGGTGTGCAGGCAGGCGGGTGGCAACAGAGACAGATGTCAACAGGTACATGCAGAGAATCGTAGACAGAGACCAAAAGAGCCACAGAGAAACTGGTAGTTTTGAGGAGAATGGGTGGGGCGTGGGAGAGAGAGAGAGAGAGAGAGGTAGCTATCCATCCCATTCTGACTGTGGGAAAGCAAGCATTGTCTCCTCCTGTGTCACAAGTCATTACTCTGGACACCAGTAAGGTGACTCGAAGAGGAAAGATTGTTTTCATGGACACAGATTGTGTATAATGGAATCTGGTGCACTTCTTCACAGGTGAAAGCCGGAGTCTACATTCTACGTGCTAGTGAGAGTTCAGTCCGTGTGCACTGTAAATATTTCCACTGGGGGCAGACGGGCCATACTGGGTCTCCATTAGTCGGCTTGTTGCTGGCTGGCTGGCTGGCTGGTGCGTTTGTGTGTTTGTTTTATGGTGCATCCCTGCAATAGGTCGTGGAAGTACGTGCCTAAGCATTGAAAGACAAGGCTTTCTTTCTTTGTACCCAGGTTTGGTTTCAAAACCAGCGAAGAAGATGCCTAAAGCAGAGCCGATTGCTGTCGGAGAATGGCTTCAAAGCAGGGCAGTCGCAGTCACTGCGGCCACCACCACCTGAGGCTTTGACTCGAGGTAAGTTCCCAGCATTCGTAAGTCATTTCCCCAGAGCATCTCTATGAGACACAATCATCGCTGGACGTGGATGACCATGGGAGGCCAAGAATGCTTCAGAGAGGATACCATGATATCTTGGGTTCTTGCCCCATTCCTGTTCCACACAGGATCATCATGCCCCTGTTGGAGGGTGGGGAGATGCGTGGCCAGGAAGGCTTGGAATCTTTGGGTCCGGAACCTGCCTGGATGTGCAGAAATCCCTTCTTCCATCACATGGGGCATTTTCACATAGCACTGAATAAGATGTATCGATGTATCGATCTTAATCTATGACATACCACTTCCTACATACCACACACTGGATCTGCTGTGAACGTGCTGAAATTGGCCTGAATGTCCTCTCTTCTCTGTGTGTCCTTCTTTAGAAAACTTGGGAAGAGAGGCCCGGCGAAAGAGGACTTTCATCTCTCCTTCTCAAACAAGGGTCCTTGTGCAAGCCTTTGAGAGGGATCGATTTCCATCTATTGCTGCCAGGGAAGAATTGGCTCATCAGACAGGAATACCCGAACCTCGAATCCAGGTAAGTTCTCCACCAGTGGGTGGAACTTGGCTTCTCCCAAGAGAAAGGAGTGTTAACCCTTGCGACGGGTTGCTGCTGGCTATATGTAGGCTTGGAGAGGGGGGATTGGGAGGACGTTCCCTTCATCCTATGAATGCGCCAATGGGGCTGACCTGAAGGCATCCATTTCCAGAAGAGGAGAGGGCAATGGAAGTCCTGGGCAGCCAGGGAGGGGCCTGAGGTTGTAGCTGGGCAATGACGGCTCTCCTCAAAGCCAGGGGTGGGGAGGGGTGGGGAGGGGTGGGGTGGGTCCTGTGTTGCCCTGACGTCCTCCCGAATTTTCAAGAGCCAAGGCGAAAGCTTTAGGGAAAATGGCCCTTAGATGAGGCCCACCAGTACTTGCCATGGGCCTGACAGATTGGAGGGCGCAGAAGGGCAGGGCGGGGTGGAATGGGGCGGGCCGGGAATGGGGCGGCTGCAAGTTGATCTGGATTGTCATGCTGCTAATGTTCCTATCGCCCCATATGGTTCCCTAGATATGGTTCCAGAATCGAAGAGCTCGGCACCCAAAGCAGAGCGCTAGTGGGCCTGTGAATGCCCTGGCCGAAGGCCCAGATGCCACATCAGCTGTGACTGCCCCGTCGGACCAAAGTCCCTGGCCCACTGTCCATAGCACCTCTCATCATTATCCTCCCTCTCATGCACCTGAGAGCATGCAATCATTTGCTGCGGCCACTCCTGTTTTCTCCCCCTCCTTTCTTGTGCCAGGGGCTGCCTTTGGGTGTTGTGTAGGCCAGCTGTCGATGTTCATTTTGGTCCAGCCCAGCCTGGCAGCACTTCAGGGATGCCAGAACCCACAGCCTCTTCCGGCCACAGTTCCGTGGGGTGAAGGGACACATGCTCTCATCACCAGTGGGCAGCCTGCCCAGGGGGGCATCGGGCTGCCTGCACCGCCAGAGACAGACTTCTGGCAGCAGCAGGCAACCTCAGGTGAAGAGACACCTCCCCAGCTGGAGCAACAGCCCCAGCACTCAGCCCTTCCAGGCGCCTCAAGCCTCCTGGACGAACTCTTGTCAGACGAGGATATTCTGGACAAGGCACGCCCTTTTCTGAATGCGGACACTGAGGAAGAGGAACTTGCGGCAACCCTCGAAGCCCCCCTCAGCGAGGAAGAATTCCAGGCCCTGCTCGACATGCTGCCAGGCTCCCCAGTGCCACAGGTTTACGGGGAGTAAGGAACGCCTTCCCCCGAGCCCCTTTCAAGCCTCCTTTCCTGGGAGGCAGAGCCATGGGGGAGAGAAAGAAGAAGGAATAAGCACCGCTCATGAGAGTGTCTGGCAGGGAGACCAAGGCAAGAAGACTGTCGACAGCAATTGCGGTGTGCCCACGAGCAATGCCATGCTCCACACAGACTGCCATGAAGCATGGGCACCAGAAGGGACACCCTCTCTGAAGCCTCAAGGAATTCTAGCCGTTCAAGGATAACGAGGAGGACCCAATGCTGAACTGGATTTCCCCGTTGTATGTGACATTCCATTGATCCAATCAATAAATCTTGGCACTCACTTCAAGTTCTCGGTTGTGCTTTGGTCGCTTTGTATTCTCCTGCGTTTCCTTGGGGAGGCGAAATCCCTCCCTTGGCCTGGGACAGCATGGGAGGATGGTCCAGATGCCTGTTTCTAGTCCCGTAGCTTGTAGCCACAAATACACCTTAGTGGAATCACGAAAACACTCTCACAGTGACAACCTTCACTTGCTTTCTGGGTGCATGGTGTGGAAGGGTTCCTCGAGGGCATCACCTTTGTACAGAAGGACAGAACTCTGCAAAAACTTTCATTGCCAGGGTTCATAGTAACCACTGTGCCTCGTATATTATGCAGGCAAATAATCTCTCTCTGTCCCTCTCTCTCTCCTATTGTGTGTCCACAGCCACTCACTACACGCACACACCTCTCAAAAGATAAGCCTAGTTACAACTAAAGTGATGCACAAATGAACTGAAAAGCCAAATCCATGTGGCATCGTAACGTCGTCGCAGATCCTCCCTTCCACTGTTTCTTTCAAAACTAGTTTCCAACACATGTGCCTCATACACTCTGTGTTGAGTGATTCTCGACTGGCTAAATCCGGGGACCCCATGTTCAGCATGGGTGTGTCAGTGGCACGAAACATTAAAATAATCTGAGAGTTGCCACTTGAATGGCTATACAACAATGAATCTGATTCTCTAGCTACACCTGCATCTGGGTCTCTAGCTCTAATGTGTGCATATCTCGGCAGATCCATCTAGTCCTCAACTCCCTCCCAGTCACACCCCAGTCTTAGGCTCCCCTTTCTCCAGAGCTCTAGAGCAATATACAGCCCTCTCTCTTTCTCTCTCTCTCCCTCTCCCTCTCTCTGTCTCTCTCTCTGTCACTGTCTCTCTCTGTCTCTCTCTCTCTGTCTCTCTCTCTCTGTCTCTCTCTCTCTCTCTCTTTCTCCTTCCTTTCGTTTTGCAGAAAGGAAACATCAATTTCAAGAGCCACACCGGGGGCATAGGGCTTCTGGGGAAAGAATCTGGCCACGGTAGCCTCAGGACAAGTAGGACTGAAGATGTGGAAAGAGACAGCTTATGGAAAAGTTGGTGCTTTCAAGAGGGCGGGAGGAACACTGGGTCACAGTGTGCCGGGAAACACTGAGATGCTTGTGGGTGGCAGGACTTGCACAGACTCTAGCTAGAGCTAGGAGCTGGGGCTTTACCATATTGGTTGTCCAATGCTGGCTGCTCCAGAGAAACCTCAGAGCCCAGGAACGGGCAGCGTTTCCTCCACAGGGAGGCCACCTGTGTATAAACACACCTGGGGCCACTCAGGATTCCCTGGCTGCCATGCAGATCACAGTTTCTGCTCTCCCAAGCAACCTTTCCCCACCTGGATTGTCCAGGAGGGAGCCGGTCCAGGTCTGGCAGGCAGTGCCTTCTGGGAGGAGCCAGCAAATCCCATGTTTCAGTGATTATCTCACCCAAAACTTCATAATTCTCGGGAAAAACCACCCCGATCCAACAAGATGGTCACGCCTCCTTCTGATCTCAGTTACTTCAAGATGAGGGACCAAGACATGCACCTCCACAGGACATCCTCGTGGGCCTCCTGAGACTTGCACACACCTACTGGTCCCGCTGGCATCCATCCACAGATACCAGCAGACAACCGTCCTTAGTGGGTGCAGAAAATCAAACACACACATCACACAAACACCCCCTCACACACACACACACACACACACACACACACACACACACCAGCCATATTTTAACGAATTGCTGGTGTAATTACTCTGATTCCCAACTGTTTCTAAATAAGCTCTCTGTCCTCATGTTAATCCACGTGGTGGCAAAAGAACCTTGTCGGCAAAGGTACACATTAAAGATGGTTCTGTGTTTCTGTGTGGGGTTTTTTGGTTGGTTTGTTTTTAACTCTTCTATTCTGTGCAGCACAAATGCACCGAAAATGTTGGGATGGCTGTCCTTGGAATGCAAAGCTTTCCTTTCAAACCCAGCTGTGTCATCATCCATCATCTAACTAGCTTCATATCCCTCTCCTTCCCCTTCCCCTTCCACACCACCTTCTCTTTCACCTTCCCATTCTCCTTCTTCTTGGCACACATGCCAGTTGACCAGTGAATGTGAAACTGCCTTGGTCTTCTGGACGCCGAGGACAAGCAGTGAAAATAATTTCCTATTCTTGTGAAACCTACACTTGTGGCCTGCCCCTTTCTCTGGTTTCTCCATGGCATATGAGCAAAGGGGTGGGTTTCAGGGTACCTCTGAAAAAGTCCCAAACTCTTGAGGACCATGAGTAGACCCTCGATAAGCACTCAAACTTAGTATGTGAATTATCGGGAACTCAAACACCAGCCAGGTAAATGCTTTTAGAGTGGGCGGAAATGAAGTCATGGTGGTGATGAGTGAAGTGGGAAATGTACTCGAGGCAAGCTAGGCTCTAGGTTCTCTCTGCATTTGGGAAAGTACAGTGACACACCTACGCATGAGGGACTCAGATTTGGGGAATTCCACAGAGAGCAAAAGTATGTGTGGAATGTGGAAAGGTGCGAAAATGAGAGAGCACTGGACCCCAAGCTTTCTGTGAAAGGACGACGAGGCCGGCAGCTTCAAAGGGACCTGGGAGTTTCCCAACACGCCTTCCATTCCAACATCCACTTGCTTCATGGGATTCCTTCCAGGTTCTCAATTTGCAAGGAAGGGTTCCCCACCATCTGAGGCTATTTACATAAATAGGGGCGGGGCATCCTCCTCCATTATAAATTCTGAGCCTCTGAGTACTGAATGGTTGACCAGCAGTTTCCGTGCCATCCGTTTGGGTCTCCCACCATGGATTCGTCCAGCTCGTCCGTCACATACAGCACCTCCAGAGGTACGTTGCCCTCAGCATATGGGCTCTGGGGTTGGATCATCCAAATACACTCATGCACCTCCCCACCCCAACGGTTGGTCACCACGAAGATTGAAGTTTCCCAATGACCACCAATTGGCACAGACAGATATGCTGGGACATGTTTCTGGAATCAGTTGGGCCAAAGGATGCACCTTGGTTTGGGCAGTTCACGTACATATTTCTGGTTTGCTGGTTCGTTTGTTTTCCTTCTTGAAATCGACATGGAAGTTGGTAGCCCTGTTGCCTGACAATGGCTTCTCTATCAAAATTCCCAGCCCGTGGTTGCAGTGAATGGAACACGAGTGTTTGAAAACGTTCCCAACTAAACTGACACTCTTTTCCAGTTGACCGTGTTTGGGATTTTGAGTTGGCTTTGCATGTTCTATTCTTGCTGTTGTTACGGATTTGCTCCCTTTGGTTTCTTGTTCCATTTGAAGTGGTTAACTTCTATGGTGTCCATGGAAAGAATCCACATCCAGTATGTATTGGGAATAGAAGAAAAAGAGAGTTTTTCTTTGAGCACAACTGAAAGCTAGAGCCTGGGAAAGAGATTCCAGGAGCACTCGAACTGTCTCTAATTGGACTCCAAGGTAGGCACTGCAGGAGTCTCTGGAAAGCCAAACTCCGCAGTGTGACACATCCGTTCCTTGAGTGCTTTCCAAAGATTTTCCTTGGAGCTGGCAGGAAGGAAGGGCGCTTTTAAAGGAAGTCCCCTATAGGGGTCCGAAACCATTGCCTTGCTTTGCCTCCTTCCATGGGGAGACGTGGTGATGACACTACGTCACCAGCTGCCAGCTGCTAGAGCAGGTAGCCCTTGCAGAAGGGTTGGTGTTGTCCTAGAGTTGGAGAGAGTTCAGGAAACTCAAGATGTCAGGGGTGTGCTGGACGTGCCTGAAACCACACCCACCCTGGCCATCACAGCTGGCTCCCGCCTTAGAAGGCAGGAAAGGAGCACCCATCTATTCCCTTACCACCAGGAAGACGCAACCTCAAATAGGACAGGGGTGGGGGAAGCCCTTCAAGGCTGCCCAACTGAATGAATAGCAGGAGCACATGGCGAGTCAGCATGACCTCGGTGCCTAGAAAGGGAAACCCATCTTCCGAGGAGTACCAGGCTGTTGTGGGTGTGTGGGTGGGTGGACACCATCAGACGGGTCACCAAGCTGGTCCTTATCTCAAAAAGCTAGGTCTTCTAAACAATCTTCTTGTGCGTTCTTTGTCGGGGGTGGGCTTGTGTGTTTGTCTGGCTTCGTTTGGCTTTCGTCTCATTTCCTTTCAAATAGTGAAAATGCAGGTACTCTGTGCAAATGACAGGCCAGAAGCCTCACTCCTCTCATTAGCATAGAGGTCGAGGTAAATCTGGTAGAAGCCATCAAGACTTTCCCAGGCCTCCCCAAGTGGAAAATCCTTCCACCCATTTTGGTCACGTTAGCCTGTTTTTCTAGGGCTCTCCCCTTCTGTTTGCATGGCGTCCTGTGGATCCTTGGCGAGTAGTGAGGGGATCCCCATAGCCTTGACCCTCAGCTTAGCTTGAGCCCCCATGGTCCCACTCAGCGTGGCTTTCGGGGTGTACCCACGGTTGTCCCAAATGCAGAGTCTTCCCCTGCCTTAGACATTTTTCAAGTGGCACAAGGACCAGCGCTGCACTGGTACCATTGGTTTGAACCTCCATGGATTCGCCCCTGACACATTCCCCCTTTTCTCTCCCACAGGCCGACTCTCAAGACCATTGCAAAGGAGGAGGCTTGTTCTGAGGCTGAATCAGAAGGACACCCTGCAAGCAGTCTTTCAACAGAACCCCTACCCCGGGATAGCGACCAGAGAACGGCTGTCACGAGAACTGGGCATTGCAGAAAGCAGAATTCAGGTACGTCCGAGTCTCTCGATCCATTCTCCCTCTCGGGGTCCATGTCCAGACGCAAGGCGCCATATGCCAGTTGGAGTCCTTGCTCTTTGGGCTTCCTCTTCGGGGTGCTCCAGACAGCAGGGACTCGAATTTTGGCAAGGAACGTGGCTCCCTTTGGAAAACGCAGCAAGACTGAGCCGTGTGGCGAGCGGTCCATTCAAATGGGTGGTCAAGAAAAAGGGCGAGGGGCCAAGGAAGCAGGAGGGCCTGGTGGTGCCAAGGAGGTGTTCCCTTAATGGCTGGTCTCCTAAGAACTAGCTGTGCTGAAGACTTCCCTCTCTGGGTAGGTTGGAGAGGAGTCACCAAAGGTAGGAACACCCCGCCTGCGACCATACGAAGCGTCGCCAAAGACTGATTGACTTTCCCTACGAACACTTTTGCTCAGGGTGTTAAATGTTCCACACACCACCATCAGAAACGTCTAAAAGCATGCACACACACACGTGCACAAGCACAGGCCCATACTGCGGGTCGGCCTCGGGGAATGAGGTAGCATGCACACTGCTTCACTGTTGAAGACAAGGACACATATTCTGAAGATGGGGAGTGGGTTCATAAGAGCCTCCTGACCTCACAGTGATGGAGGCATGTAGTCCCTGAGAAGTAACTGTCAATGAGTAGTTCCCAGGCAGCATGGGAAGAGTGGTTTTCATGGGGGCACTTGCTAATGGATATGATTGCGTGTCATGAGACAGCACTGCCTCTGGGGACATAAGAGAGGCAGGGAAACATGAACCGGGCATGGACCAGACCGAAGGGGAGGCAAAGAGACCAAACGAGGGAAAGCAGGTGGAGCCTGAGAGCCTGGGACAGAGACAGAGAGAGGGGAAGGCAGGCAGGCAGTCAGGTGTGCAGGCAGGCGGGTGGCAACAGAGACAGATGTCAACAGGTACATGCAGAGAATCGTAGACAGAGACCAAAAGAGCCACAGAGAAACTGGTAGTTTTGAGGAGAATGGGTGGGGCGTGGGAGAGAGAGAGAGAGAGAGAGGTAGCTATCCATCCCATTCTGACTGTGGGAAAGCAAGCATTGTCTCCTCCTGTGTCACAAGTCATTACTCTGGACACCAGTAAGGTGACTCGAAGAGGAAAGATTGTTTTCATGGACACAGATTGTGTATAATGGAATCTGGTGCACTTCTTCACAGGTGAAAGCCGGAGTCTACATTCTACGTGCTAGTGAGAGTTCAGTTCGTGTGCACTGTAAATATTTCCACTGGGGGCAGACGGGCCATACTGGGTCTCCATTAGTCGGCTTGTTGCTGGCTGGCTGGCTGGCTGGTGCGTTTGTGTGTTTGTTTTATGGTGCATCCCTGCAATAGGTCGTGGAAGTACGTGCCTAAGCATTGAAAGACAAGGCTTTCTTTCTTTGTACCCAGGTTTGGTTTCAAAACCAGCGAAGAAGATGCCTAAAGCAGAGCCGATTGCTGTCGGAGAATGGCTTCAAAGCAGGGCAGTCGCAGTCACTGCGGCCACCACCACCTGAGGCTTTGACTCGAGGTAAGTTCCCAGCATTCGTAAGTCATTTCCCCAGAGCATCTCTATGAGACACAATCATCGCTGGACGTGGATGACCATGGGAGGCCAAGAATGCTTCAGAGAGGATACCATGATATCTTGGGTTCTTGCCCCATTCCTGTTCCACACAGGATCATCATGCCCCTGTTGGAGGGTGGGGAGATGCGTGGCCAGGAAGGCTTGGAATCTTTGGGTCCGGAACCTGCCTGGATGTGCAGAAATCCCTTCTTCCATCACATGGGGCATTTTCACATAGCACTGAATAAGATGTATCGATGTATCGATCTTAATCTATGACATACCACTTCCTACATACCACACACTGGATCTGCTGTGAACGTGCTGAAATTGGCCTGAATGTCCTCTCTTCTCTGTGTGTCCTTCTTTAGAAAACTTGGGAAGAGAGGCCAGGCGAAAGAGGACTTTCATCTCTCCTTCTCAAACAAGGGTCCTTGTGCAAGCCTTTGAGAGGGATCGATTTCCATCTATTGCTGCCAGGGAAGAATTGGCTCATCAGACAGGAATACCCGAACCTCGAATCCAGGTAAGTTCTCCACCAGTGGGTGGAACTTGGCTTCTCCCAAGAGAAAGGAGTGTTAACCCTTGTGACGGGTTGCTGCTGGCTATATGTAGGCTTGGAGAGGGGGGATTGGGAGGACGTTCCCTTCATCCTATGAATGCGCCAATGGGGCTGACCTGAAGGCATCCATTTCCAGAAGAGGAGAGGGCAATGGAAGTCCTGGGCAGCCAGGGAGGGGCCTGAGGTTGTAGCTGGGCAATGAGGGCTCTCCTCAAAGCCAGGGGTGGGGAGGGGTGGGGAGGGGTGGGGTGGGTCCTGTGTTGCCCTGACGTCCTCCCGAATTTTCAAGAGCCAAGGCGAAAGCTTTAGGGAAAATGGCCCTTAGATGAGGCCCACCAGTACTTGCCATGGGCCTGACAGATTGGAGGGCGCAGAAGGGCAGGGCGGGGTGGAATGGGGTGGGCCGGGAATGGGGCGGCTGCAAGTTGATCTGGATTGTCATGCTGCTAATGTTCCTATCGCCCCATATGGTTCCCTAGATATGGTTCCAGAATCGAAGAGCTCGGCACCCAAAGCAGAGCGCTAGTGGGCCTGTGAATGCCCTGGCCGAAGGCCCAGATGCCACATCAGCTGTGACTGCCCCGTCGGACCAAAGTCCCTGGCCCACTGTCCATAGCACCTCTCATCATTATCCTCCCTCTCATGCACCTGAGAGCATGCAATCATTTGCTGCGGCCACTCCTGTTTTCTCCCCCTCCTTTCTTGTGCCAGGGGCTGCCTTTGGGTGTTGTGTGGGCCAGCCGTCGATGTTCATTTTGGTCCAGCCCAGCCTGGCAGCACTTCAGGGATGCCAGAACCCACAGCCTCTTCCGGCCACAGTTCCGTGGGGTGAAGGGACACATGCTCTCATCACCAGTGGGCAGCCTGCCCAGGGGGGCATCGGGCTGCCTGCACCGCCAGAGACAGACTTCTGGCAGCAGCAGGCAACCTCAGGTGAAGAGACACCTCCCCAGCTGGAGCAACAGCCCCAGCACTCAGCCCTTCCAGGCGCCTCAAGCCTCCTGGACGAACTCTTGTCAGACGAGGATATTCTGGACAAGGCACGCCCTTTTCTGAATGCGGACACTGAGGAAGAGGAACTTGCGGCAACCCTCGAAGCCCCCCTCAGCGAGGAAGAATTCCAGGCCCTGCTCGACATGCTGCCAGGCTCCCCAGTGCCACAGGTTTACGGGGAGTAAGGAACGCCTTCCCCCGAGCCCCTTTCAAGCCTCCTTTCCTGGGAGGCAGAGCCATGGGGGAGAGAAAGAAGAAGGAATAAGCACCGCTCATGAGAGTGTCTGGCAGGGAGACCAAGGCAAGAAGACTGTCGACAGCAATTGCGCTGTGCCCACGAGCAATGCCATGCTCCACACAGACTGCCATGAAGCATGGGCACCAGAAGGGACACCCTCTCTGAAGCCTCAAGGAATTCTAGCCGTTCAAGGATAACGAGGAGGACCCAATGCTGAACTGGATTTCCCCGTTGTATGTGACATTCCATTGATCCAATCAATAAATCTTGGCACTCACTTCAAGTTCTCGGTTGTGCTTTGGTCGCTTTGTATTCTCCTGCGTTTCCTTGGGGAGGCGAAATCCCTCCCTTGGCCTGGGACAGCATGGGAGGATGGTCCAGATGCCTGTTTCTAGTCCCGTAGCTTGTAGCCACAAATACACCTTAGTGGAATCACGAAAACACTCTCACAGTGACAACCTTCACTTGCTTTCTGGGTGCATGGTGTGGAAGGGTTCCTCGAGGGCATCACCTTTGTACAGAAGGACAGAACTCTGCAAAAACTTTCATTGCCAGGGTTCATAGTAACCACTGTGCCTCGTATATTATGCAGGCAAATAATCTCTCTCTGTCCCTCTCTCTCTCCTATTGTGTGTCCACAGCCACTCACTACACGCACACACCTCTCAAAATATAAGCCTAGTTACAACTAAAGTGATGCACAAATGAACTGAAAAGCCAAATCCATGTGGCATCGTAACGTCGTCGCAGATCCTCCCTTCCACTGTTTCTTTCAAAACTAGTTTCCAACACATGTGCCTCATACACTCTGTGTTGAGTGATTCTCGACTGGCTAAATCCGGGGACCCCATGTTCAGCATGGGTGTGTCAGTGGCACGAAACATTAAAATAATCTGAGAGTTGCCACTTGAATGGCTATACAACAATGAATCTGATTCTCTAGCTACACCTGCATCTGGGTCTCTAGCTCTAATGTGTGCATATCTCGGCAGATCCATCTAGTCCTCAACTCCCTCCCAGTCACACCCCAGTCTTAGGCTCCCCTTTCTCCAGAGCTCTAGAGCAATATACAGCCCTCTCTCTTTCTCTCTCTCTCCCTCTCCCTCTCTCTGTCTCTCTCTCTGTCACTGTCTCTCTCTGTCTCTCTGTCTCTCTCTCTCTGTCTCTCTCTCTCTCTCTCTTTCTCCTTCCTTTCGTTTTGCAGAAAGGAAACATCAATTTCAAGAGCCACACCGGGGGCATAGGGCTTCTGGGGAAAGAATCTGGCCACGGTAGCCTCAGGACAAGTAGGACTGAAGATGTGGAAAGAGACAGCTTATGGAAAAGTTGGTGCTTTCAAGAGGGCGGGAGGAACACTGGGTCACAGTGTGCCGGGAAACACTGAGATGCTTGTGGGTGGCAGGACTTGCACAGACTCTAGCTAGAGCTAGGAGCTGGGGCTTTACCATATTGGTTGTCCAATGCTGGCTGCTCCAGAGAAACCTCAGAGCCCAGGAACGGGCAGCGTTTCCTCCACAGGGAGGCCACCTGTGTATAAACACACCTGGGGCCACTCAGGATTCCCTGGCTGCCATGCAGATCACAGTTTCTGCTCTCCCAAGCAACCTTTCCCCACCTGGATTGTCCAGGAGGGAGCCGGTCCAGGTCTGGCAGGCAGTGCCTTCTGGGAGGAGCCAGCAAATCCCATGTTTCAGTGATTATCTCACCCAAAACTTCATAATTCTCGGGAAAAACCACCCCGATCCAACAAGATGGTCACGCCTCCTTCTGATCTCAGTTACTTCAAGATGAGGGACCAAGACATGCACCTCCACAGGACATCCTCGTGGGCCTCCTGAGACTTGCACACACCTACTGGTCCCGCTGGCATCCATCCACAGATACCAGCAGACAACCGTCCTTAGTGGGTGCAGAAAATCAAACACACACATCACACAAACACCCCCTCACACACACACACACACACACACACACACACCAGCCATATTTTAACGAATTGCTGGTGTAATTACTCTGATTCCCAACTGTTTCTAAATAAGCTCCCTGTCCTCATGTTAATCCACGTGGTGGCAAAAGAACCTTGTCGGCAAAGGAACACATTAAAGATGGTTCTGTGTTTCTGTGTGGGGTTTTTTGGTTGGTTTGTTTTTAACTCTTCTATTCTGTGCAGCACAAATGCACCGAAAATGTTGGGATGGCTGTCCTTGGAATGCAAAGCTTTCCTTTCAAACCCAGCTGTGTCATCATCCATCATCTAACTAGCTTCATATCCCTCTCCTTCCCCTTCCCCTTCCACACCACCTTCTCTTTCACCTTCCCACTCTCCTTCTTCTTGGCACACATGCCAGTTGACCAGTGAATGTGAAACTGCCTTGGTCTTCTGGACGCCGAGGACAAGCAGTGAAAATAATTTCCTATTCTTGTGAAACCTACACTTGTGGCCTGCCCCTTTCTCTGGTTTCTCCATGGCATATGAGCAAAGGGGTGGGTTTCAGGGTACCTCTGAAAAAGTCCCAAACTCTTGAGGACCATGGGTAGACCCTCGATAAGCACTCAAACTTAGTATGTGAATTATCGGGAACTCAAACACCAGCCAGGTAAATGCTTTTAGAGTGGGCGGAAATGACGTCCTGGTGGTGATGAGTGAAGTGGGAAATGTACTCGAGGCAAGCTAGGCTCTAGGTTCTCTCTGCATTTGGGAAAGTACAGTGACACACCTACGCATGAGGGACTCAGAGTTGGGGAATTCCACAGAGAGCAAAAGTATGTGTGGAATGTGGAAAGGTGCGAAAATGAGAGAGCACTGGACCCCAAGCTTTCTGTGAAAGGACGACGAGGCCGGCAGCTTCAAAGGGACCTGGGAGTTTCCCAACACGCCTTCCATTCCAACATCCACTTGCCTCATGGGATTCCTTCCAGGTTCTCAATTTGCAAGGAAGGGTTCCCCACCATCTGAGGCTATTTACATAAATAGGGGCGGGGCATCCTCCTCCATTATAAATTCTGAGCCTCTGAGTACTGAATGGTTGGCCAGCAGTTTCCGTGCCATCCGTTTGGGTCTCCCACCATGGATTCGTCCAGCTCGTCCGTCACATACAGCACCTCCAGAGGTACGTTGCCCTCAGCATCTGGGCTCTGGGGTTGGATCATCCAAATACACTCATGCACCTCCCCACCCCAACGGTTGGTCACCACGAAGATTGAAGTTTCCCAATGACCACCAATTGGCACAGACAGATATGCTGGGACATGTTTCTGGAATCAGTTGGGCCAAAGGATGCACCTTGGTTTGGGCAGTTCACGTACATATTTCTGGTTTGCTGGTTCGTTTGTTTTCCTTCTTGAAATCGACATGGAAGTTGGTAGCCCTGTTGCCTGACAATGTCTTCTCTATCAAAAATCCCAGCCCGTGGTTGCAGTGAACAGAACACGAGTGTTTGAAAACGTTCCCAACTAAACTGACACTCTTTTCCAGTTGACCGTGTTTGGAATTTTGAGTTGGCTTTGCATGTTCTATTCTTGCTGTTGTTACGGATTTGCTCCCTTTGGTTTCTTGTTCCATTTGAAGTGGTTAACTTCTATGGTGTCCATGGAAAGAATCCACATCCAGTATGTATTGGGAATAGAAGAAAAAGAGAGTTTTTCTTTGAGCACAACTGAAAGCTAGAGCCTGGGAAAGAGATTCCAGGAGCACTCGAACTGTCTCTAATTGGACTCCAAGGTAGGCACTGCAGGAGTCTCTGGAAAGCCAAACTCCGCAGTGTGACACATCCGTTCCTTGAGTGCTTTCCAAAGATTTTCCTTGGAGCTGGCAGGAAGGAAGGGCGCTTTTAAAGGAAGTCCCCTATAGGGGTCCGAAACCATTGCCTTGCTTTGCCTCCTTCCATGGGGAGACGTGGTGATGACACTACGTCACCAGCTGCCAGCTGCTAGAGCAGGTAGCCCTTGCAGAAGGGTTGGTGTTGTCCTAGAGTTGGAGAGAGTTCAGGAAACTCAAGATGTCAGGGGTGTGCTGGACGTGCCTGAAACCACACCCACCCTGGCCATCACAGCCGGCTCCCAACTTAGAAGCCAGGAAAGGAGCACCCATCTATTCCCTTACCACCAGGAAGACACAACCTCAAATACGACAGGGGTGGGGGAAGCCCTTCAAGGCTGCCCAACTGAATGAATAGCAGGAGCACATGGTGAGTCAGCATGACCTCGGTGCCTAGAAAGGGAAACCCATCTTCCGAGGAGTACTGGGCTGTTGTGGGTGTGTGGGTGGGTGGGCACCATCAGACGGGTCACCACGCTGGTCCTTATCTCAAAAATCTAGATCTTCTAAACAATCTTCCTGTGCGTTCTGTGTCGGGGATTGGCTTGTGTGTTTGTCTGGCTTCGTCTGGCTTTCGTCTCATTTCCTTTCAAATACTGAAAACGCAGGTACTCTGTGCAAATGACAGGCCAGAAGCCTCACTCCTCTCATTAGCATAGAGGTCGAGGTAAATCTGGTAGAAGCCATCAAGACTTTCCCAGGCCTCCCCAAGTGGAAAATCCTTCCACCCATTTTGGTCACGTTAGCCTGTTTTTCTAGGGCTCTCCCCTTCTGTTTGCATGGCGTCCTGTGGATCCTTGGTGAGTAGTGAGGGGATCCCCATAGCCTTGACCCTCAGCTTGGCTTGAGAACCCATGGTCCCACTCAGCGTGGCTTTTGGGGTGTACCCACGGTTGTCCCAAATGCAGAGTCTTCCCCTGCCTTAGACATTTTTCAAGTGGCACAAGGACCAGCGCTGGACTGGAACCATTGGTTTGAACCTCCATGGATTCGCCCCTGACACATTCCCCCTTTTCTCTCCCACAGGCCGACTCTCAAGACCATTGCAAAGGAGGAGGCTTGTTCTGAGGCTGAATCAGAAGGACACCCTGCAAGCAGTCTTTCAACAGAACCCCTACCCCGGGATAGCGACCAGAGAACGGCTGTCACGAGAACTGGGCATTGCAGAAAGCAGAATTCAGGTACGTCCGAGTCTCTCGATCCATTCTCCCTCTCGGGGTCCATGTCCAGACGCAAGGCACCATATGCCAGTTGGAGTCCTTGCTCTTGGGGCTTCCTCTTCAGGGTGCTCCAGACAGCAGGGACTCGAATTTTGGCAAGGAACATGGCTCCCTTTGGAAAACGCAGCCAGACTGAGCCGTGTGGCGAGCGGTCCATTCAAATGGGTGGTCAAGAAAAAGGGCGAGGGGCCAAGGAAGCAGGAGGGCCTGGTGGTGCCAAGGAGGTGTTCCCTTAATGTCTGGTCTCCTAGGAACTAGCTGTGCTGAGGACTTCCCTCTCTGCGTAGGTTGGAGAGGAGTCACCAAAGGTAGGAACACCCCGCCTGCAACCATACGAAGCGTCGCCAAAGACTGATTGACTTTCCCTACGAACACTTTTGCTCAGGGAGTCAAATTTTCCACACACCACCATCAGAAACGACTAAAAGCATGCACACACACACGCGCACAGGCACAGGCCCATACTGTGGGTCGGCCTCGGGGAATGAGGTAGCATGCACACTGCTTCACTGTTGAAGACAAGGACACATATTCTGAAGATGGGGAGCGGGTTCATAAGAGCCTCCTGACCTCACAGTGATGGAGGCATGTAGTCCCTGAGAAGTAACTGTCAATGAGTAGTTCCCAGGCAGCATGGGAAGAGTGGTTTTCATGGGGGCACTTGCTAATGGATATGATTGCGTGTCATGAGACAGCACTGCCTCTGGGGACATAAGAGAGGCAGGGAAACATGAACCGGGCATGGACCAGACCGAAGGGGAGGCAAAGAGACCAAATGAGGGAAATCAGGTGGAGCCTGAGAGCCTGGGACAGAGACAGAGAGAGGGGAAGGCAGGCAGGCAGTCAGGTGGGCAGGCAGGCGGGTGGCAACAGAGACAGATGTCAACAGGTACATGCAGAGAATCGTAGACAGTGACCAAAAGAGCCACAGAGAAACTGGTAGTTTTGATGAGAACGGGTGGGGCGTGGGAGAGAGAGAGAGAGAGAGAGAGAGAGGTAGCTATCCATCCCATTCTGACTGTGGGAAAGCAAGCATTGTCTCCTCCTGTGTCACAAGTCATTACTCTGGACACCAGTAAGGTGACTCGAAGAGGAAGGATTGTTTTCATGGACACAGATTGTGTATAATGGAATCTGGTGCACTTCTTCACAGGTGAAAGCCGGAGTCTACATTCTACGTGCTAGTGAGAGTTCAGTCCCTGTGCACTGTAAATATTTCCACTGGGGGCAGACGGGCCATACTGGGTCTCCATTAGTCGGCTTGTTGCTGGCTGGCTGGCTGGCTTGTGCGTTTGTGCGTTTGTTTTATGGTGCATCCCTGCAATATGTCGTGGAAGTACATGCCTAAGCATTGAAAGACAAGGCTTTCTTTCTTTGTACCCAGGTTTGGTTTCAAAACCAGCGAAGAAGATGCCTAAAGCAGAGCCGATTGCTGTCGGAGAATGGCTTCAAAGGAGGGCAGTTGCAGTCGCTGCGGCCACCACCACCTGAGGCTTTGACTCGAGGTAAGTTCCCAGCATTCGTAAGTCATTTCCCCAGAGCATCTCTATGAGACACAATCATCGCTGGAAGTGGATGACCATGGGAGGCCAAGAACGTTTCAGAGAGGATACCATGATATCTTGGGTTCTTGCCCCATTCCTGTTCCACACAGGATCATCATGCCCCTGTTGGAGGGTGGGGAGATGCGTGGCCAGGAAGGCTTGGAATCTTTGGGTCCGGAACCTGCCTGGATGTGCAGAAATCCCTTCTTCCATCACATGGGGCATTTTCACATAGCACTGAATAAGATGTATCGATGTATCGATCTTAATCTATGACATACCACTTCCTACATACCACACACTGGATCTGCTGTGAACGTGCTGAAATTGGCCTGAATGTCCTCTCTTCTCTGTGTGTCCTTCTTTAGAAAACTTGGGAAGAGAGGCCAGGCGAAAGAGGACTTTCATCTCTCCTTCTCAAACAAGGGTCCTTGTGCAAGCCTTTGAGAGGGATCGATTTCCATCTATTGCTGCCAGGGAAGAATTGGCTCATCAGACAGGAATACCCGAACCTCGAATCCAGGTAAGTTCTCCACCAGTGGGTGGAACTTGGCTTCTCCCAAGAGAAAGGAGTGTTAACCCTTGCGACGGGTTGCTGCTGGCTATATGTAGGCTTGGAGAGGGGGGATTGGGAGGACGTTCCCTTCATCCTATGAATGCGCCAATGGGGCTGACCTGAAGGCATCCATTTCCAGAAGAGGAGAGGGCAATGGAAGTCCTGGGCAGCCAGGGAGGGGCCTGAGGTTGTAGCTGGGCAATGACGGCTCTCCTCAAAGCCAGGGGTGGGGAGGGGTGGGGAGGGGTGGGGTGGGTCCTGTGTTGCCCTGACGTCCTCCCGAATTTTCAAGAGCCAAGGCGAAAGCTTTAGGGAAAATGGCCCTTAGATGAGGCCCACCAGTACTTGCCATGGGCCTGACAGATTGGAGGGCGCAGAAGGGCAGGGCGGGGTGGAATGGGGCGGGCCGGGAATGGGGCGGCTGCAAGTTGATCTGGATTGTCATGCTGCTAATGTTCCTATCGCCCCATATGGTTCCCTAGATATGGTTCCAGAATCGAAGAGCTCGGCACCCAAAGCAGAGCGCTAGTGGGCCTGTGAATGCCCTGGCCGAAGGCCCAGATGCCACATCAGCTGTGACTGCCCCGTCGGACCAAAGTCCCTGGCCCACTGTCCATAGCACCTCTCATCATTATCCTCCCTCTCATGCACCTGAGAGCATGCAATCATTTGCTGCGGCCACTCCTGTTTTCTCCCCCTCCTTTCTTGTGCCAGGGGCTGCCTTTGGGTGTTGTGTGGGCCAGCCGTCGATGTTCATTTTGGTCCAGCCCAGCCTGGCAGCACTTCAGGGATGCCAGAACCCACAGCCTCTTCCGGCCACAGTTCCGTGGGGTGAAGGGACACATGCTCTCATCACCAGTGGGCAGCCTGCCCAGGGGGGCATCGGGCTGCCTGCACCGCCAGAGACAGACTTCTGGCAGCAGCAGGCAACCTCAGGTGAAGAGACACCTCCCCAGCTGGAGCAACAGCCCCAGCACTCAGCCCTTCCAGGCGCCTCAAGCCTCCTGGACGAACTCTTGTCAGACGAGGATATTCTGGACAAGGCACGCCCTTTTCTGAATGCGGACACTGAGGAAGAGGAACTTGCGGCAACCCTCGAAGCCCCCCTCAGCGAGGAAGAATTCCAGGCCCTGCTCGACATGCTGCCAGGCTCCCCAGTGCCACAGGTTTACGGGGAGTAAGGAACGCCTTCCCCCGAGCCCCTTTCAAGCCTCCTTTCCTGGGAGGCAGAGCCATGGGGGAGAGAAAGAAGAAGGAATAAGCACCGCTCATGAGAGTGTCTGGCAGGGAGACCAAGGCAAGAAGACTGTCGACAGCAATTGCGCTGTGCCCACGAGCAATGCCATGCTCCACACAGACTGCCATGAAGCATGGGCACCAGAAGGGACACCCTCTCTGAAGCCTCAAGGAATTCTAGCCGTTCAAGGATAACGAGGAGGACCCAATGCTGAACTGGATTTCCCCGTTGTATGTGACATTCCATTGATCCAATCAATAAATCTTGGCACTCACTTCAAGTTCTCGGTTGTGCTTTGGTCGCTTTGTATTCTCCTGCGTTTCCTTGGGGAGGCGAAATCCCTCCCTTGGCCTGGGACAGCATGGGAGGATGGTCCAGATGCCTGTTTCTAGTCCCGTAGCTTGTAGCCACAAATACACCTTAGTGGAATCACGAAAACACTCTCACAGTGACAACCTTCACTTGCTTTCTGGGTGCATGGTGTGGAAGGGTTCCTCGAGGGCATCACCTTTGTACAGAAGGACAGAACTCTGCAAAAACTTTCATTGCCAGGGTTCATAGTAACCACTGTGCCTCGTATATTATGCAGGCAAATAATCTCTCTCTGTCCCTCTCTCTCTCCTATTGTGTGTCCACAGCCACTCACTACACGCACACACCTCTCAAAAGATAAGCCTAGTTACAACTAAAGTGATGCACAAATGAACTGAAAAGCCAAATCCATGTGGCATCGTAACGTCGTCGCAGATCCTCCCTTCCACTGTTTCTTTCAAAACTAGTTTCCAACACATGTGCCTCATACACTCTGTGTTGAGTGATTCTCGACTGGCTAAATCCGGGGACCCCATGTTCAGCATGGGTGTGTCAGTGGCACGAAACATTAAAATAATCTGAGAGTTGCCACTTGAATGGCTATACAACAATGAATCTGATTCTCTAGCTACACCTGCATCTGGGTCTCTAGCTCTAATGTGTGCATATCTCGGCAGATCCATCTAGTCCTCAACTCCCTCCCAGTCACACCCCAGTCTTAGGCTCCCCTTTCTCCAGAGCTCTAGAGCAATATACAGCCCTCTCTCTTTCTCTCTCTCTCCCTCTCCCTCTCTCTGTCTCTCTCTCTGTCACTGTCTCTCTCTGTCTCTCTCTCTCTGTCTCTCTGTCTCTCTCTCTCTGTCTCTCTCTCTCTCTCTCTTTCTCCTTCCTTTCGTTTTGCAGAAAGGAAACATCAATTTCAAGAGCCACACCGGGGGCATAGGGCTTCTGGGGAAAGAATCTGGCCACGGTAGCCTCAGGACAAGTAGGACTGAAGATGTGGAAAGAGACAGCTTATGGAAAAGTTGGTGCTTTCAAGAGGGCGGGAGGAACACTGGGTCACAGTGTGCCGGGAAACACTGAGATGCTTGTGGGTGGCAGGACTTGCACAGACTCTAGCTAGAGCTAGGAGCTGGGGCTTTACCATATTGGTTGTCCAATGCTGGCTGCTCCAGAGAAACCTCAGAGCCCAGGAACGGGCAGCGTTTCCTCCACAGGGAGGCCACCTGTGTATAAACACACCTGGGGCCACTCAGGATTCCCTGGCTGCCATGCAGATCACAGTTTCTGCTCTCCCAAGCAACCTTTCCCCACCTGGATTGTCCAGGAGGGAGCCGGTCCAGGTCTGGCAGGCAGTGCCTTCTGGGAGGAGCCAGCAAATCCCATGTTTCAGTGATTATCTCACCCAAAACTTCATAATTCTCGGGAAAAACCACCCCGATCCAACAAGATGGTCACGCCTCCTTCTGATCTCAGTTACTTCAAGATGAGGGACCAAGACATGCACCTCCACAGGACATCCTCGTGGGCCTCCTGAGACTTGCACACACCTACTGGTCCCGCTGGCATCCATCCACAGATACCAGCAGACAACCGTCCTTAGTGGGTGCAGAAAATCAAACACACACATCACACAAACACCCCCTCACACACACACACACACACACACACACACACCAGCCATATTTTAACGAATTGCTGGTGTAATTACTCTGACTCCCAACTGTTTCTAAATAAGCTCCCTGTCCTCATGTTAATCCACGTGGTGGCAAAAGAACCTTGTCGGCAAAGGAACACATTAAAGATGGTTCTGTGTTTCTGTGTGGGGTTTTTTGGTTGGTTTGTTTTTAACTCTTCTATTCTGTGCAGCACAAATGCACCGAAAATGTTGGGATGGCTGTCCTTGGAATGCAAAGCTTTCCTTTCAAACCCAGCTGTGTCATCATCCATCATCTAACTAGCTTCATATCCCTCTCCTTCCCCTTCCCCTTCCACACCACCTTCTCTTTCACCTTCCCATTCTCCTTCTTCTTGGCACACATGCCAGTTGACCAGTGAATGTGAAACTGCCTTGGTCTTCTGGACGCCAAGGACAAGCACTGAAAATAATTTCCTTTTCTTGTGAAACCTACACTTGTGGCCTGCCCCTTTCTCTGGTTTCTCCATGGCATATGAGCAAGGGGGTGGGTTTCAGGGTACCTCTGAAAAAGTCCCAAACTCTTGAGGACCATGGGTAGACCCTCGATAAGCACTCAAACTTAGTATGTGAATTATCGGGAACTCAAACACCAGCCAGGTAAATGCTTTTAGAGTGGGCGGAAATGACGTCCTGGTGGTGATGAGTGAAGTGGGAAATGTACTCGAGGCAAGCTAGGCTCTAGGTTCTCTCTGCATTTGGGAAAGTACAGTGACACAACTACGCATGAGGGACTCAGAGTTGGGGAATTCCACAGAGAGCAAAAGTATGTGTGGAATGTGGAAAGGTGCGAAAATGAGAGAGCACTGGACCCCAAGCTTTCTGTGAAAGGACGACGAGGCCGGCAGCTTCAAAGGGACCTGGGAGTTTCCCAACACGCCTTCCATTCCAACATCCACTTGCCTCATGGGATTCCTTCCAGGTTCTCAATTTGCAAGGAAGGGTTCCCCACCATCTGAGGCTATTTACATAAATAGGGACGGGGCATCCTCCTCCATTATAAATTCTGAGCCTCTGAGTACTGAACGGTTGGCCAGCAGTTTCCGTGCCATCCGTTTGGGTCTCCCACCATGGATTCGTCCAGCTCGTCCGTCACATACAGCACCTCCAGAGGTACGTTGCCCTCAGCATCTGGGCTCTGGGGTTGGATCATCCAAATACACTCATGCACCTCCCCACCCCAACGGTTGGTCACCACGAAGATTGAAGTTTCCCAATGACCACCAATTGGCACAGACAGATATGCTGGGACATGTTTCTGGAATCAGCTGAGCCAAAGGATGCACCTTGGTTTGGGCAGTTCACGTACATATTTCTGGTTTGCTGGTTCGTTTGTTTTCCTTCTTGAAGTCGACATGGAAGTTGGTAGCCCTGTTGCCTGACAATGGCTTCTCTACCAAAAATCCCAGCCCGTGGTTGCAGTGAATGGAACACGAGTGTTTGAAAACGTTCCCAACTAAACTGACACTCTTTTCCAGTTGACCGTGTTTGGGATTTTGAGTTGGCTTTGCATGTTCTATTCTTGCTGTTGTTACGGATTTGCTCCCTTTGGTTTCATGTTCCATTTGAAGTGGTTAACTTCTATGGTGTCCATGGAAAGAATCCACATCCAGTATGTATTGGGAATAGAACAAAAAGAGAGTTTTGCTTTGAGCACAACTGAAAGCTAGAGCCTGGGAAAGAGATTCCAGGAGCACTCGAACTGTCTCTAATTGGACTCCAAGGTAGGCACTGCAGGAGTCTCTGGAAAGCCAAACTCCGCAGTGTGACACATCCGTTCCTTGAGTGCTTTCCAAAGATTTTCCTTGGAGCTGGCAGGAAGGAAGGGCGCTTTTAAAGGAAGTCCCCTATAGGGGTCCGAAACCATCGCCTTGCTTTGCCACCTTCCATGGGGACACTTGGTGATGACACTACGTCACCAGCTGCCAGCTGCTAGTGCAGGTAGCCCTTGCAGAAGGGTTGGTGTTGTCCTAGAGTTGGAGAGAGTTCAGGAAACTCAAGATGTCAGGGGTGTGCTGGACGTGCCTGAAACCACACCCACCCTGGCCATCACAGCTGGCTCCCGCCTTAGAAGGCAGGAAAGGAGCACCCATATATTCCCTTACCACCAGGAAGACGCAACCTCAAATAGGACAGGGGTGGGGGAAGCCCTTCAAGGCTGCCCAACTGAATGAATAGTAGGAGCACACGGCGAGTCAGCATGACCTCGGTGCCTAGAAAGGGAAACCCATCTTCCGAGGAGTACCGGGCTGTTGTGGGTGTGTGGGTGGGTGGACACCATCAGACGGGTCACCAAGCTGGTCCTTATCTCAAAAAGCTAGGTCTTCTAAACAATCTTCTTGTGCGTTCTTTGTCGGGGGTGGGCTTGTGTGTTTGTCTGGCTTCGTTTGGCTTTCGTCTCATTTCCTTTCAAATAGTGAAAACGCAGGTACTCTGTGCAAATGACAGGCCAGAAGCCTCACTCCTCTCATTAGCATAGAGGTCGAGGTAAATCTGGTAGAAGCCATCAAGACTTTCCCAGGCCTCCCCAAGTGGAAAATCCTTCCACCCATTTTGGTCACGTTAGCCTGTTTTTCTAGGGCTCTCCCCTTCTGTTTGCATGGCGTCCTGTGGATCCTTGGCGAGTAGTGAGGGGATCCCCATAGCCTTGACCCTCAGCTTAGCTTGAGCCCCCATGGTCCCACTCAGCGTGGCTTTCAGGGTGTACCCACGGTTGTCCCAAATGCAGAGTCTTCCCCTGACTTAGACATTTTTCAAGTGGCACAAGGACCAGCGCTGCACTGGTACCATTGGTTTGAACCTCCATGGATTCGCCCCTGACACATTCCCCCTTTTCTCTCCCACAGGCCGACTCTCAAGACCATTGCAAAGGAGGAGGCTTGTTCTGAGGCTGAATCGGAAGGACACCCTGCAAGCAGTCTTTCAACAGAACCCCTACCCCGGGATAGCGACCAGAGAACGGCTGTCACGAGAACTGGGCATTGCAGAAAGCAGAATTCAGGTACGTCCGAGTCTCTCGATCCATTCTCCCTCTCGGGGTCCATGTCCAGACGCAAGGCGCCATATGCCAGTTGGAGTCCTTGCTCTTTGGGCTTCCTCTTCGGGGTGCTCCAGACAGCAGGGACTCGAATTTTGGCAAGGAACGTGGCTCCCTTTGGAAAACGCAGCCAGACTGAGCCGTGTGGCGAGCGGTCCATTCAAATGGGTGGTCAAGAAAAAGGGCGAGGGGCCAAGGAAGCAGGAGGGCCTGGTGGTGCCAAGGAGGTGTTCCCTTAATGGCTGGTCTCCTAGGAACTAGCTGTGCTGAAGACTTCCCTCTCTGGGTAGGTTGGAGAGGAGTCACCAAAGGTAGGAACACCCCGCCTGCGACCATACGAAGCGTCGCCAAAGACTGATTGACTTTCCCTACGAACACTTTTGCTCAGGGTGTTAAATGTTCCACACACCACCATCAGAAACGTCTAAAAGCATGCACACACACACGTGCACAAGCACAGGCCCATACTGCGGGTCGGCCTCGGGGAATGAGGTAGCATGCACACTGCTTCACTGTTGAAGACAAGGACACATATTCTGAAGATGGGGAGTGGGTTCATAAGAGCCTCCTGACCTCACAGTGATGGAGACATGTAGTCCCTGAGAAGTAACTGTCAATGAGTAGTTCCCAGGCAGCATGGGAAGAGTGGTTTTCATGGGGGCACTTGCTAATGGATATGATTGCGTGTCATGAGACAGCACTGCCTCTGGGGACATAAGAGAGGCAGGGAAACATGAACCAGGCATGGACCAGACCGAAGGGGAGGCAAAGAGACCAAACGAGGGAAAGCAGGTGGAGCCTGAGAGCCTGGGACAGAGACAGAGAGAGGGGAAGGCAGGCAGGCAGTCAGGTGGGCAGGCAGGCGGGTGGCAACAGAGACAGATGTCAACAGGTACATGCAGAGAATCGTAGACAGAGACCAAAAGAGCCACAGAGAAACTGGTAGTTTTGAGGAGAATGGGTGGGGCGTGGGAGAGAGAGAGAGAGAGAGAGGTAGCTATCCATCCCATTCTGACTGTGGGAAAGCAAGCATTGTCTCCTCCTGTGTCACAAGTCATTACTCTGGACACCAGTAAGGTGACTCAAAGAGGAAAGATTGTTTTCATGGACACAGATTGTGTATAATGGAATCTGGTGCACTTCTTCACAGGTGAAAGCCGGAGTCTACATTCTACGTGCTAGTGAGAGTTCAGTCCCTGTGCACTGTAAATATTTCCACTGGGGGCAGACGGGCCATACTGGGTCTCCATTAGTCGGCTTGTTGCTGGCTGGCTGGCTGGCTGGTGCGTTTGTGTGTTTGTTTTATGGTGCATCCCTGCAATAGGTCGTGGAAGTACGTGCCTAAGCATTGAAAGACAAGGCTTTCTTTCTTTGTACCCAGGTTTGGTTTCAAAACCAGCGAAGAAGATGCCTAAAGCAGAGCCGATTGCTGTCGGAGAATGGCTTCAAAGCAGGGCAGTCGCAGTCACTGCGGCCACCACCACCTGAGGCTTTGACTCGAGGTAAGTTCCCAGCATTCGTAAGTCATTTCCCCAGAGCATCTCTATGAGACACAATCATCGCTGGACGTGGATGACCATGGGAGGCCAAGAATGCTTCAGAGAGGATACCATGATATCTTGGGTTCTTGCCCCATTCCTGTTCCACACAGGATCATCATGCCCCTGTTGGAGGGTGGGGAGATGCGTGGCCAGGAAGGCTTGGAATCTTTGGGTCCGGAACCTGCCTGGATGTGCAGAAATCCCTTCTTCCATCACATGGGGCATTTTCACATAGCACTGAATAAGATGTATCGATGTATCGATCTTAATCTATGACATACCACTTCCTACATACCACACACTGGATCTGCTGTGAACGTGCTGAAATTGGCCTGAATGTCCTCTCTTCTCTGTGTGTCCTTCTTTAGAAAACTTGGGAAGAGAGGCCAGGCGAAAGAGGACTTTCATCTCTCCTTCTCAAACAAGGGTCCTTGTGCAAGCCTTTGAGAGGGATCGATTTCCATCTATTGCTGCCAGGGAAGAATTGGCTCATCAGACAGGAATACCCGAACCTCGAATCCAGGTAAGTTCTCCACCAGTGGGTGGAACTTGGCTTCTCCCAAGAGAAAGGAGTGTTAACCCTTGCGACGGGTTGCTGCTGGCTATATGTAGGCTTGGAGAGGGGGGATTGGGAGGACGTTCCCTTCATCCTATGAATGCGCCAATGGGGCTGACCTGAAGGCATCCATTTCCAGAAGAGGAGAGGGCAATGGAAGTCCTGGGCAGCCAGGGAGGGGCCTGAGGTTGTAGCTGGGCAATGACGGCTCTCCTCAAAGCCAGGGGTGGGGAGGGGTGGGGAGGGGTGGGGAGGGGTGGGGTGGGTCCTGTGTTGCCCTGACGTCCTCCTGCATTTTCAAGAGCCAAGGCGAAAGCTTTAGGGAAAATGGCCCTTAGATGAGGCCCACCAGTACTTGCCATGGGCCTGACAGATTGGAGGGCGCAGAAGGGCAGGGTGGGGTGGACTGGGGCGGGCCGGGAATGGGGCGGCTGCAAGTTGATCTGGATTGTCACGCTGCTAATGTTCCTGTCGTCCCATATGGTTCCCTAGATATGGTTCCAGAACCGAAGAGCTCGGCACCCAAAGCAGAGCGCTAGTGGGCCTGTGAATGCCCTGGCCGAAGGCCCAGATGCCACATCAGCTGTGACTGCCCCGTCGGACCAAAGTCCCTGGCCCACTGTCCATAGCACCTCTCATCATTATCCTCCCTCTCATGCACCTGAGAGCATGCAATCATTTGCTGCGGCCACTCCTGTTTTCTCCCCCTCCTTTCTTGTGCCAGGGGCTGCCTTTGGGTGTTGTGTGGGCCAGCCGTCGATGTTCATTTTGGTCCAGCCCAGCCTGGCAGCACTTCAGGGATGCCAGAACCCACAGCCTCTTCCGGCCACAGTTCCGTGGGGTGAAGGGACACATGCTCTCATCACCAGTGGGCAGCCTGCCCAGGGGGGCATCGGGCTGCCTGCACCGCCAGAGACAGACTTCTGGCAGCAGCAGGCAACCTCAGGTGAAGAGACACCTCCCCAGCTGGAGCAACAGCCCCAGCACTCAGCCCTTCCAGGCGCCTCAAGCCTCCTGGACGAACTCTTGTCAGACGAGGATATTCTGGACAAGGCACGCCCTTTTCTGAATGCGGACACTGAGGAAGAGGAACTTGCGGCAACCCTCGAAGCCCCCCTCAGCGAGGAAGAATTCCAGGCCCTGCTCGACATGCTGCCAGGCTCCCCAGTGCCACAGGTTTAGGGGGAGTAAGGAACGCCTTCCCCAGAGCCCCTTTCAAGCCTCCTTTCCTGGGAGGCAGAGCCATGGGGGAGAGAAAGAAGAAGGAATAAGCACCGCTCATGAGAGTGTCTGGCAGGGAGACCAAGGCAAGAAGACTGTCGACAGCAATTGCGCTGTGCCCACGAGCAATGCCATGCTCCACACAGACTGCCATGAAGCATGGGCACCAGAAGGGACACCCTCTCTGAAGCCTCAAGGAATTCTAGCCGTTCAAGGATAACGAGGAGGACCCAATGCTGAACTGGATTTCCCCGTTGTATGTGACATTCCATTGATCCAATCAATAAATCTTGGCACTCACTTCAAGTTCTCGGTTGTGCTTTGGTCGCTTTGTATTCTCCTGCGTTTCCTTGGGGAGGCGAAATCCCTCCCTTGGCCTGGGACAGCATGGGAGGATGGTCCAGATGCCTGTTTCTAGTCCCGTAGCTTGTAGCCACAAATACACCTTAGTGGAATCACGAAAACACTCTCACAGTGACAACCTTCACTTGCTTTCTGGGTGCATGGTGTGGAACGGTTCCTCGAGGGCATCACCTTTGTACAGAAGGACAGAACTCTGCAAAAACTTTCATTGCCAGGGTTCATAGTAACCACTGTGCCTGGTATATTATGCAGGCAAATAATCTCTCTCTGTCCCTCTCTCTCTCCTATTGTGTGTCCACAGCCACTCACTACACGCACACACCTCTCAAAAGATAAGCCTAGTTACAACTAAAGTGATGCACAAATGAACTGAAAAGCCAAATCCATGTGGCATCGTAACGTCGTCGCAGATCCTCCCTTCCACTGTTTCTTTCAAAACTAGTTTCCAACACATGTGCCTCATACACTCTGTGTTGAGTGATTCTCGACTGGCTACAGCCGGGGACCCCATGTTCAGCATGGGTGTGTCAGTGGCACGAAACATTAAAATAATCTGAGAGTTGCCACTTCAATGTCTATACAACAATGAATCTGATTCTCTAGCTACACCTGCATCCGGGTCTCTAGCTCTAATGTGTGCATATCTCGGCAGATCCATCTAGTCCTCAACTCCCTCCCAGTCACACCCCAGTCTTAAGCTCCCCTTTCTCCAGAGCTCTAGAGCAATATACAGCCCTCTCTCTTTCTCTCTCTCTCCCTCTCCCTCTCTCTGTCTCTCTCTCTGTCACTGTCTCTCTCTGTCTCTCTGTGTCTCTCTCTGTCTCTCTGTCTCTCTCTCTCTCTCTTTCTCCTTCCTTTCATTTTGCAGAAAGGAAACATCAGTTTCAAGAGCCACACAGGGGGCATAGGGCTTCTGGGGAAAGAATCTGGCCACGGTAGCCTCAGGACAAGTAGGACTGAAGATGTGGAAAGAGACAGCTTATGGAAAAGTTGGTGCTTTCAAGAGGGCGGGAGGAACACTGTGTCACAGTGTGCCGGGAAACACTGAGATGCTTGTGGGTGGCAGGACTTGCACAGACTCTAGCTAGAGCTAGGAGCTGGGGCTTTACCATATTGGTTGTGCAATGCTGACTGATCCAGAGAAACCTTGGAGCCCAGGAACGGGCAGCGTTACCTCCACAGGGAGGCCACCTGTGTATAAACACACCTGGGGCCACTCAGGATTCCCTGGCTGCCATGCAGATCACAGTTTCTGCTCTCCCAAGCAACCTTTCCCCACCTGGATTGTCCAGGAGGGAGCCGGTCCAGGTCTGGCAGGCAGTGCCTTCTGGGAGGAGCCAGCAAATCCCATGTTTCAGTGATTATCTCACCCAAAACTTCATAGTTCTCGGGAAAAACCACCCCGATCCAACAAGATGGTCACGCCTCTTTCTGATCTCAGTTACTTCAGGATGAGGGACCAAGACATGCACCTCCTCAGGACATCCTCCTGGGCCTCCTGAGACTTGCACACACCTACTGGTCCCGCTGACATCCATCCACAGATACCAGCAGACAACCATCCTTAGTGGGTGCAGAAAATCAAACACACAGATCACACAAACACCCACCCACAGACACACACACACACACACACACACACCAGCCATATTTTAACGAATTGCTGATGTAATTACTCTGATTCCCAACTGTTTCTAAATAAGCTCTCTGTCCTCATGTTAATCCACGTGGTGGCAAAAGAACCTTGTTGGCAAAGGAACACATTAAAGATGGTTCTGTGTTTCTGTGTGGGGTTTTTTGGTTGGTTTGTTTTTAACTCTTCTATTCTGTGCAGCACAAATGCACCAAAAATGTTGGGATGGCTGTCCTTGGAATGCAAAGCTTTCCTTTCAAACCCAGCTGTGTCATCATCCATCATCTAACTAGCTTCATATCCCTCTCCTTCCCCTTCCCCTTCCACACCACCTTCTCTTTCACCTTCCCATTCTCCTTCTTCTTGGCACACATGCCAGTTGACCAGTGAATGTGAAACTGCCTTGGTCTTCTGGACGCCAAGGACAAGCACTGAAAATAATTTCCTTTTCTTGTGAAACCTACACTTGTGGCCTGCCCCTTTCTCTGGTTTCTCCATGGCATATGAGCAAAGGGGTGGGTTTCAGGGTACCTCTGAAAAAGTCCCAAACTCTTGAGGACCATGGGTAGACCCTCGATAAGCACTCAAACTTAGTATGTGAATTATCGGGAACTCAAACACCACCCAGGTAAATGCTTTTATAGTGGGCGGAAATGACATCCTGGTGGTGATGAGTGAAGTGGGAAATGTACTCGAGGCAAGCTAGGCTCTAGGTTCTCTCTGCATTTGGGAAAGTACAGTGACACACCTACGCATGAGGGACTCAGAGTTGGGGAATTCCACAGAGAGCAAAAGTATGTGTGGAATGTGGAAAGGTGCGAAAATGAGAGAGCACTGGACCCCAAGCTTTCTGTGAAAGGACGATGAGGCCGGAAGCTTCAAAGGGACCTGGGAGTTTCCCAACACGCCTTCCATTCCAACATCCACTTGCCTCATGGGATTCCTTCCAGGTTCTCAATTTGCAAGGAAGGGTTCCCCACCATCTGAGGCTATTTACACAAATAGGGGCGGGGCATCCTCCTCCATTATAAATTCTGAGCCTCTGAGTACTGAACGGTTGGCCAGCAGTTTCCGTGCCATCCGTTTGGGTCTCCCACCATGGATTCGTCCAGCTCGTCCGTCACATGCAGCACCTCCAGAGGACGTTGCCCTCAGCATCTGGGCTCTGGGGTTGCATCATCCAAATACACTCATGCACCTCCCCACCCCAACGGTTGGTCACCACGAAGATTGAAGTTTCCCAATGACCACCAATTGGCACAGACAGATATGCTGGGACATGTTTCTGGAATCAGTTGGGCCAAAGGATGCACCTTGGTTTGGGCAGTTCACGTACATATTTCTGGTTTGCTGGTTCGTTTGTTTTCCTTCTTGAAATCGACATGGAAGTTGGTAGCCCTGTTGCCTGACAATGGCTTCTCTACCAAAAATCCCAGCCCGTGGTTGCAGTGAATGGAACACGAGTGTTTGAAAACGTTCCCAACTAAACTGACACTCTTTTCCAGTTGACCGTGTTTGGGATTTTGAGTTGGCTTTGCATGTTCTATTCTTGCTGTTGTTACGGATTTGCTCCCTTTGGTTTCATGTTCCATTTGAAGTGGTTAACTTCTATGGTGTCCATGGAAAGAATCCACATCCAGTATGTATTGGGAATAGAAGAAAAAGAGAGTTTTTCTTTGTGCACAACTGAAAGCTAGAGCCTGGGAAAGAGATTCCAGGAGCACTCGAACTGTCTCTAATTGGACTCCAAGGTAGGCACTGCAGGAGTCTCTGGAAAGCCAAACTCCGCAGTGTGACACATCCGTTCCTTGAGTGCTTTCCAAAGATTTTCCTTGGAGCTGGCAGGAAGGAAGGGCGCTTTTAAAGGAAGTCCCCTATAGGGGTCCGAAACCATCGCCTTGCTTTGCCACCTTCCATGGGGACACTTGGTGATGACACTACGTCACCAGCTGCCAGCTGCTAGAGCAGGTAGCCCTTGCAGAAGTGTTGGTGTTGTCCTAGAGTTGGAGAGAGTTCAGGAAACTCAAGATGTCAGGGGTGTGCTGGACGTGCCTGAAACCACACCCACCCTGGCCATCACAGCTGGCTCCCGCCTTAGAAGGCAGGAAAGGAGCACCCATCTATTCCCTTACCACCAGGAAGACGCAACCTCAAATAGGACAGGGGTGGGGGAAGCCCTTCAAGGCTGCCCAACTGAATGAATAGCAGGAGCACACGGCGAGCATGACCTCGGTGCCTAGAAAGGGAAACCCATCTTCCGAGGAACACTGGGCTGTTGTGGGTGTGTGGGTGGGTGGACACCATCAGACGGGTCACCAAGCTGGTCCTTATCTCAAAAAGCTAGGTCTTCTAAACAATATAATTGTGCGTTCTTTGTCGGGGGTTGGCTTGTGTGTTTGTCTGGCTTCGTTTGGTTTTTGTCTCGTTTCCTTTCAAATAGTGAAAATGCAGGTACTCTGTGCAAATGACAGGCCAGAAGCCTCACTCCTCTCATTAGCATAGAGGTCAAGGTAAATCTGGTAGAAGCCATCAAGACTTTCCCAGGCCTCCCCAAGTGGAAAATCCTTCCACCCATTTTGGTCACGTTAGCCTGTTTTTCTAGGGCTCTCCCCTTCTGTTTGCATGGCGTCCTGTGGATCCTTGGCGAGTAGTGAGGGGTTCCCCATAGCCTTGACCCTCAGCTTAGCTTGAGCCCCCATGGTCCCACTCAGCGTGGCTTTCAGGGTGTACCCACGGTTGTCCCAAATGCAGAGTCTTCCCCTGCCTTAGACATTTTTCAAGTGGCACAAGGACCAGCGCTGGACTGGTACCATAGGTTTGAACCTCCATGGATTCGCCCCTGACACATTCCCCCTTTTCTCTCCCACAGGCCGACTCTCAAGACCATTGCAAAGGAGGAGGCTTGTTCTGAGGCTGAATCAGAAGGACACCCTGCAAGCAGTCTTTCAACAGAACCCCTACCCCGGGATAGCGACCAGAGAACGGCTGTCACGAGAACTGGGCATTGCAGAAAGCAGAATTCAGGTACGTCCGAGTCTCTCGATCCATTCTCCCTCTCGGGGTGCACGTCCAGACGCAAGGCGCCATATGCCAGTTGGAGTCCTTGCTCTTTGGGCTTCCTCTTCGGGGTGCTCCAGACAGCAGGGACTCGAATTTTGGCAAGGAACGTGGCTCCCTTTGGAAAACGCAGCCAGACTGAGCCGTGTGGCGAGCGGTCCATTCAAATGGGTGGTCAAGAAAAAGGGCGAGGGGCCAAGGAAGCAGGAGGGCCTGGTGGTGCCAAGGAGGTGTTCCCTTAATGGCTGGTCTCCTAGGAACTAGCTGTGCTGAAGACTTCCCTCTCTGGGTAGGTTGGAGAGGAGTCACCAAAGGTAGGAACACCCCGCCTGCGACCATACGAAGCGTCGCCAAAGACTGATTGACTTTCCCTACGAACACTTTTGCTCAGGGTGTTAAATGTTCCACACACCACCATCAGAAACGTCTAAAAGCATGCACACACACACGTGCACAAGCACAGGCCCATACTGCGGGTCGGCCTCGGGGAATGAGTTAGCATGCACACTGCTTCACTGTTGAAGACAAGGACACATATTCTGAAGATGGGGAGTGGGTTCATAAGAGCCTCCTGACCTCACAGTGATGGAGGCATGTAGTCCCTGAGAAGTAACTGTCAATGAGTAGTTCCCAGGCAGCATGGGAAGAGTGGTTTTCATGGGGGCACTTGCTAATGGATATGATTGCGTGTCATGAGACAGCACTGCCTCTGGGGACATAAGAGAGGCAGGGAAACATGAACCAGGCATGGACCAGACCGAAGGGGAGGCAAAGAGACCAAACGAGGGAAAGCAGGTGGAGCCTGAGAGCCTGGGACAGAGACAGAGAGAGGGGAAGGCAGGCAGGCAGTCAGGTGGGCAGGCAGGCGGGTGGCAACAGAGACAGATGTCAACAGGTACATGCAGAGAATCGTAGACAGAGACCAAAAGAGCCACAGAGAAACTGGTAGTTTTGAGGAGAATGGGTGGGGCGTGGGAGAGAGAGAGAGAGAGAGAGGTAGCTATCCATCCCATTCTGACTGTGGGAAAGCAAGCATTGTCTCCTCCTGTGTCACAAGTCATTACTCTGGACACCAGTAAGGTGACTCAAAGAGGAAAGATTGTTTTCATGGACACAGATTGTGTATAATGGAATCTGGTGCACTTCTTCACAGGTGAAAGCCGGAGTCTACATTCTACGTGCTAGTGAGAGTTCAGTCCCTGTGCACTGTAAATATTTCCACTGGGGGCAGACGGGCCATACTGGGTCTCCATTAGTCGGCTTGTTGCTGGCTGGCTGGCTGGCTGGTGCGTTTGTGTGCTTGTTTTATGGTGCATCCCTGCAATAGGTCGTGGAAGTACGTGCCTAAGCATTGAAAGACAAGGCTTTCTTTCTTTGTACCCAGGTTTGGTTTCAAAACCAGCGAAGAAGATGCCTAAAGCAGAGCCGATTGCTGTCGGAGAATGGCTTCAAAGCAGGGCAGTCGCAGTCACTGCGGCCACCACCACCTGAGGCTTTGACTCGAGGTAAGTTCCCAGCATTCGTAAGTCATTTCCCCAGAGCATCTCTATGAGACACAATCATCGCTGGACGTGGATGACCATGGGAGGCCAAGAACGCTTCAGAGAGGATACCATGATATCTTGGGTTCTTGCCCCATTCCTGTTCCACACAGGATCATCATGCCCCTGTTGGAGGGTGGGGAGATGCGTGGCCAGGAAGGCTTGGAATCTTTGGGTCCGGAACCTGCCTGGATGTGCAGAAATCCCTTCTTCCATCACATGGGGCATTTTCACATAGCACTGAATAAGATGTATCGATGTATCGATCTTAATCTATGACATACCACTTCCTACATACCACACACTGGATCTGCTGTGAACGTGCTGAAATTGGCCTGAATGTCCTCTCTTCTCTGTGTGTCCTTCTTTAGAAAACTTGGGAAGAGAGGCCAGGCGAAAGAGGACTTTCATCTCTCCTTCTCAAACAAGGGTCCTTGTGCAAGCCTTTGAGAGGGATCGATTTCCATCTATTGCTGCCAGGGAAGAATTGGCTCATCAGACAGGAATACCCGAACCTCGAATCCAGGTAAGTTCTCCACCAGTGGGTGGAACTTGGCTTCTCCCAAGAGAAAGGAGTGTTAACCCTTGCGACGGGTTGCTGCTGGCTATATGTAGGCTTGGAGAGGGGGGATTGGGAGGACGTTCCCTTCATCCTATGAATGCGCCAATGGGGCTGACCTGAAGGCATCCATTTCCAGAAGAGGAGAGGGCAATGGAAGTCCTGGGCAGCCAGGGAGGGGCCTGAGGTTGTAGCTGGGCAATGACGGCTCTCCTCAAAGCCAGGGGTGGGGAGGGGTGGGGAGGGGTGGGGTGGGTCCTGTGTTGCCCTGACGTCCTCCCGAATTTTCAAGAGCCAAGGCGAAAGCTTTAGGGAAAATGGCCCTTAGATGAGGCCCACCAGTACTTGCCATGGGCCTGACAGATTGGAGGGTGCAGAAGGGCAGGGTGGGGTGGACTGGGGTGGGCCGGGAATGGGGCGGCTGCAAGTTGATCTGGATTGTCACGCTGCTAATGTTCCTGTCGCCCCATATGGTTCCCTAGATATGGTTCCAGAACCGAAGAGCTCGGCACCCAAAGCAGAGCGCTAGTGGGCCTGTGAATGCCCTGGCCGAAGGCCCAGATGCCACATCAGCCGTGACTGCCCCGTCGGACCAAAGTCCCTGGCCCACTGTCCATAGCACCTCTCATCATTATCCTCCCTCTCATGCACCTGAGAGCATGCAATCATTTGCTGCAGTGACTCTTGTTTTCTCCCCCTCCTTTCTTGTGCCAGGGGCTGCCTTTGGGTGCTGTGTGGGCCAGCCGTCGATGTTCATCATGGTCCAGCCCAGCCTGCCAGCACTTCAGGGATGCCAGAACCAACAGCCTCTTCCGGCCACAGTTCCGTGGGGTGAAGGGACACATGCTCTCATCACCAGTGGGCAGCCTGCCCAGGGGGGCATCGGGCTGCCTGCACCGCCAGAGACAGACTTCTGGCAGCAGCAGGCAACCTCAGGTGAAGAGACACCTCCCCAGCTGGAGCAACAGCCCCAGCACTCAGCCCTTCCAGGCGCCTCAAGCCTCCTGGACGAACTCTTTTTTTTTTTTTTTTTTTTTTTTTTTTTTTGCTGTACGCGGGCCTCTCACTGCTGTGGCCTCTCCCGTTGCGGAGCACAGGCTCCGGACACACAGGCCCCGCGGCCATGGCTCGCGGGCCCAGCCGCTCCGCGGCATGTGGGATTCTCCGGGATCGGGGCACGAACCCGTGTCCCCTGCATCGGCAAGCGGACTCCCAACCACTGCGCCACCAGGGAGGCCCCTGGACGAACTCTTGTCAGACGAGGATATTCTGGACAAGGCACGCCCTTTTCTGAATGCGGACACTGAGGAAGAGGAACTTGCGGCAACCCTCGAAGCCCCCCTCAGCGAGGAAGAACTCCAGGCCCTGCTCGACATGCTCCCAGGCTCCCCAGTGCCACAGGTTTAGGGGGAGTAAGGAACGCCTTCCCCCGAGCCCCTTTCAAGCCTCCTTTCCTGGGGGGCAGAGCCATGGGGGAGAGAAAGAAGAAGGAATAAGCACCGCTCATGAGAGTGTCTGGCAGGGAGACGAAGGCAAGAAGACTGTCGACAGCAATTGCGCTGTGCCCACGAGCAATGCCATGCTCCACACAGACTGCCATGAAGCATGGGCACCAGAAGGGACACCCTCTCTGAAGCCTCAAGGAATTCTAGCCGTTCAAGGATAACGAGGAGGACCCAATGCTGAACTGGATTTCCCCGTTGTATGTGACATTCCATTGATCCAATCAATAAATCTTGGCACTCACTTCAAGTTCTCGGTTGTGCTTTGGTCGCTTTGTATTCTCCTGCGTTTCCTTGGGGAGGCGAAATCCCTCCCTTGGCCTGGGACAGCATGGGAGGATGGTCCAGATGCCTTTTTCTAGTCCCGTAGCTTGTAGCCACAAATACACCTTAGTGGAATCACAAAAACACTCTCACAGTGACAACCTTCACTTGCTTTCTGGGTGCATGGTGTGGAAGGGTTCCTCGAGGGCATCACCTTTGTACAGAAGGATAGAACTCTGCAAAAACTTTCATTGCCAGGGTTCATAGTAACCACTGTGCCTGGTATATTATGCAGGCAAATAATCTCTCTCTGTCCCTCTCTCTCTCCTATTGTGTGTCCACAGCCACTCACTACACGCACACACCTCTCAAAAGATAAGCCTAGTTACAACTAAAGTGATGCACAAATGAACTGAAAAGCCAAATCCATGTGGCATCGTAACGTCGTCGCAGATCCTCCCTTCCACTGTTTCTTTCAAAACTAGTTTCCAACACATGTGCCTCATACACTCTGTGTTGAGTGATTCTCGACTGGCTAAATCCGGGGACCCCATGTTCAGCATGGGTGTGTCAGTGGCACGAAACATTAAAATAATCTGAAAGTTGCCACTTGAATGTCTATACAACAATGAATCTGATTCTCTAGCTACACCTGCATCTGGGTCTCTAGCTCTAATGTGTGCATATCTCGGCAGATCCATCTAGTCCTCAACTCCCTCCCAGTCACACCCCAGTCTTAGGCTCCCCTTTCTCCAGAGCTCTAGAGCAATATACAGCCCTCTCTCTTTCTCTCTCTCTCCCTCTCCCTCTCTCTGTCTCTCTCTCTGTCACTGTCTCTCTCTGTCTCTCTGTGTCTCTCTCTGTCTCTCTCTCTCTCTCTCTCTCTCTCTTTCTCCTTCCTTTCGTTTTGCAGAAAGGAAACATCAGTTTCAAGAGCCACACAGGGGGCATAGGGCTTCTGGGGAAAGAATCTGGCCACGGTAGCCTCAGGACAAGTAGGACTGAAGATGTGGAAAGAGACAGCTTATGGAAAAGTTGGTGCTTTCAAGAGGGCGGGAGGAACACTGGGTCACAGTGTGCCGGGAAACACTGAGATGCTTGTGGGTGGCAGGACTTGCACAGACTCTAGCTAGAGCTAGGAGCTGGGGCTTTACCATATTGGTTGTGGAATGCTGACTGATCCAGAGAAACCTCGGAGCCCAGGAACGGGCAGAGTTACCTCCACAGGGAGGCCACCTGTGTATAAACACACCTGGGGCCACTCAGGATTCCCTGGCTGCCATGCAGATCACAGTTTCTGCTCTCCCAAGCAACCTTTCCCCACCTGGATTGTCCAGGAGGTAGCCGGTCCAGGTCTGGCAGGCAGTGCCTTCTGGGAGGAGCCAGCAAATCCCATGTTTCAGTGATTATCTCACCCAAAACTTCATAGTTCTCGGGAAAAACCACCCCGATCCAACAAGATGGTCACGCCTCTTTCTGATCTCAGTTACTTCAGGATGAGGGACCAAGACATGCACCTCCTCAGGACATCCTCCTGGGCCTCCTGAGACTTGCACACACCTACTGGTCCCGCTGACATCCATCCACAGATACCAGCAGACAACCATCCTTAGTGGGTGCAGAAAATCAAACACACAGATCACACAAACACCCACCCACACACACACACACACACACACACACACACACCAGCCATATTTTAACGAATTGCTGATGTAATTACTCTGATTCCCAACTGTTTCTAAATAAGCTCTCTGTCCTCATGTTAATCCACGTGGTGGCAAAAGAACCTTGTTGGCAAAGGAACACATTAAAGATGGTTCTGTGTTTCTGTGTGGGGTTTTTTGGTTGGTTTGTTTTTAACTCTTCTATTCTGTGCAGCACAAATGCACCGAAAATGTTGGGATGGCTGTCCTTGGAATGCAAAGCTTTCCTTTCAAACCCAGCTGTGTCATCATCCATCATCTAACTAGCTTCATATCCCTCTCCTTCCCCTTCCCCTTCCACACCACCTTCTCTTTCACCTTCCCATTCTCCTTCTTCTTGGCACACATGCCAGTTGACCAGTGAATGTGAAACTGCCTTGGTCTTCTGGACGCCAAGGACAAGCACTGAAAATAATTTCCTTTTCTTGTGAAACCTACACTTGTGGCCTGCCCCTTTCTCTGGTTTCTCCATGGCATATGAGCAAAGGGGTGGGTTTCAGGGTACCTCTGAAAAAGTCCCAAACTCTTGAGGACCATGGGTAGACCCTCGATAAGCACTCAAACTTAGTATGTGAATTATCGGGAACTCAAACACCAGCCAGGTAAATGCTTTTAGAGTGGGCGGAAATGACGTCCTGGTGGTGATGAGTGAAGTGGGAAATGTACTCGAGGCAAGCTAGGCTCTAGGTTCTCTCTGCATTTGGGAAAGTACAGTGACACACCTACGCATGAGGGACTCAGAGTTGGGGAATTCCACAGAGAGCAAAAGTATGTGTGGAATGTGGAAAGGTGCGAAAATGAGAGAGCACTGGACCCCAAGCTTTCTGTGAAAGGACGACGAGGCCGGCAGCTTCAAAGGGACCTGGGAGTTTCCCAACACGCCTTCCATTCCAACATCCACTTGCCTCATGGGATTCCTTCCAGGTTCTCAATTTGCAAGGAAGGGTTCCCCACCATCTGAGGCTATTTACATAAATAGGGGCGGGGCATCCTCCTCCATTATAAATTCTGAGCCTCTGAGTACTGAAAGGTTGGCCAGCAGTTTCCGTGCCATCCGTTTGGGTCTCCCACCATGGATTCGTCAAGCTCGTCCGTCACATGCAGCACCTCCAGAGGTACGTTGCCCTCAGCATCTGGGCTCTGGGGTTGCATCATCCAAATACACTCATGCACCTCCCCACCTCAACGGTTGGTCACCACGAAGATTGAAGTTTCCCAATGACCACCAATTGGCACAGACAGATATGCTGGGACATGTTTCTGGAATCAGTTGGGCCAAAGGATGCACCTTGGTTTGGGCAGTTCACGTACATATTTCTGGTTTGCTGGTTCGTTTGTTTTCCTTCTTGAAATCGACATGGAAGTTGGTAGCTCTGTTGCCTGACAATGGCTTCTCTACCAAAAATCCCAGCCCGTGGTTGCAGTGAACAGAACACGAGTGTTTGAAAACGTTCCCAACTAAACTGACACTCTTTTCCAGTTGACCGTGTTTGGGATTTTGAGTTGGCTTTGCATGTTCTATTCTTGCTGTTGTTACGGATTTGCTCCCTTTGGTTTCATGTTCCATTTGAAGTGGTTAACTTCTATGGTGTCCATGGAAAGAATCCACATCCAGTATGTATTGGGAATAGAAGAAAAAGAGAGTTTTTCTTTGAGCACAACTGAAAGCTAGAGCCTGGGAAAGAGATTCCAGGAGCACTCGAACTGTCTCTAATTGGACTCCAAGGTAGGCACTGCAGGAGTCTCTGGAAAGCCAAACTCCGCAGTGTGACACATCCGTTCCTTGAGTGCTTTCCAAAGATTTTCCTTGGAGCTGGCAGGAAGGAAGGGCGCTTTTAAAGGAAGTCCCCTATAGGGGTCCGAAACCATCGCCTTGCTTTGCCACCTTCCATGGGGACACTTGGTGATGACACTACGTCACCAGCTGCCAGCTGCTAGAGCAGGTAGCCCTTGCAGAAGTGTTGGTGTTGTCCTAGAGTTGGAGAGAGTTCAGGAAACTCAAGATGTCAGGGGTGTGCTGGACGTGCCTGAAACCACACCCACCCTGGCCATCACAGCTGGCTCCCGCCTTAGAAGGCAGGAAAGGAGCACCCATCTATTCCCTTACCACCAGGAAGACGCAACCTCAAATAGGACAGGGGTGGGGGAAGCCCTTCAAGGCTGCCCAACTGAATGAATAGCAGGAGCACATGGCGAGCATGACCTCGGTGCCTAGAAAGGGAAACCCATCTTCCGAGGAACACTGGGCTGTTGTGGGTGTGTGGGTGGGTGGACACCATCAGACGGGTCACCAAGCTGGTCCTTATCTCAAAAAGCTAGGTCTTCTAAACAATATAATTGTGCGTTCTTTGTCGGGGGTTGGCTTGTGTGTTTGTCTGGCTTCGTTTGGTTTTTGTCTCGTTTCCTTTCAAATAGTGAAAATGCAGGTACTCTGTGCAAATGACAGGCCAGAAGCCTCACTCCTCTCATTAGCATAGAGGTCAAGGTAAATCTGGTAGAAGCCATCAAGACTTTCCCAGGCCTCCCCAAGTGGAAAATCCTTCCACCCATTTTGGTCACGTTAGCCTGTTTTTCTAGGGCTCTCCCCTTCTGTTTGCATGGCGTCCTGTGGATCCTTGGCGAGTAGTGAGGGGTTCCCCATAGCCTTGACCCTCAGCTTAGCTTGAGCCCCCATGGTCCCACTCAGCGTGGCTTTCAGGGTGTACCCACGGTTGTCCCAAATGCAGAGTCTTCCCCTGCCTTAGACATTTTTCAAGTGGCACAAGGACCAGCGCTGGACTGGTACCATAGGTTTGAACCTCCATGGATTCGCCCCTGACACATTCCCCCTTTTCTCTCCCACAGGCCGACTCTCAAGACCATTGCAAAGGAGGAGGCTTGTTCTGAGGCTGAATCAGAAGGACACCCTGCAAGCAGTCTTTCAACAGAACCCCTACCCCGGGATAGCGACCAGAGAACGGCTGTCACGAGAACTGGGCATTGCAGAAAGCAGAATTCAGGTACGTCCGAGTCTCTCGATCCATTCTCCCTCTCGGGGTGCACGTCCAGACGCAAGGCGCCATATGCCAGTTGGAGTCCTTGCTCTTTGGGCTTCCTCTTTGGGGTGCTCCAGACAGCAGGGACTCGAATTTTGGCAAGGAACGTGGCTCCCTTTGGAAAACGCAGCCAGACTGAGCCGTGTGGCGAGCAGTCCATTCAAATGGGTGGTCAAGAAAAAGCGCGAGGGGCCAAGGAAGCAGGAGGGCCTGGTGGTGCCAAGGAGGTGTTCCCTTAATGGCTGGTCTCCTAGGAACTAGCTGTGCTGAAGACTTCCCTCTCTGGGTAGGTTGGAGAGGAGTCACCAAATGTAGGAACACCCCGCCTGCGACCATACGAAGCGTCGCCAAAGACTGATTGACTTTCCCTATGAACACTTTTGCTCAGGGTGTCAAATTTTCCACACACCACCATCAGAAACGTCTAAAAGCATGCACACACACACGCGCACAAGCACAGGCCCATACTGCGGGTCGGCCTCGGGGAATGAGGTAGCATGCACACTGCTTCACTGTTGAAGACAAGGACACATATTCTGAAGATGGGGAGCGGGTTCATAAGAGCCTCCTGACCTCACAGTGATGGAGGCATGTAGTCCCTGAGAAGTAACTGTCAATGAGTAGTTCCCAGGCAGCATGGGAAGAGTGGTTTTCATGGGGGCACTTGCTAATGGATATGATTGCGTGTCATGAGACAGCACTGCCTCTGGGGACATAAGAGAGGCAGGGAAACATGAACCGGGCATGGACCAGACCGAAGGGGAGGCAAAGAGACCAAACGAGGGAAAGCAGGTGGAGCCTGAGAGCCTGGGACAGAGACAGAGAGAGGGGAAGGCAGGCAGGCAGTCAGGTGGGCAGGCAGGCGGGTGGCAACAGAGACAGATGTCAACAGGTACATGCAGAGAATCGTAGACAGAGACCGAAAGAGCCACAGAGAAACTGGTAGTTTTGAGGAGAACGGGTGGTGCGTGGGAGAGAGAGAGAGAGAGAGAGAGAGAGAGAGAGAGAGAGACGGAGCTATCCATCCCATTCTGACTGTGGGAAAGCAAGCATTGTCTCCTCCTGTGTCACAAGTCATTACTCTGGACACCAGTAAGGTGACTCAAAGAGGAAGGATTGTTTTCATGGACACAGATTGTGTATAATGGAATCTGGTGCACTTCTTCACAGGTGAAAGCCGGAGTCTACATTCTACGTGCTAGTGAGAGTTCAGTCCGTGTGCACTGTAAATATTTCCACTGGGGGCAGACGGGCCATACTGGGTCTCCATTAGTCGGCTTGTTGCTGGCTGGCTGGCTGGCTTGTGCGTTTGTGCGTTTGTTTTATGGTGCATCCCTGCAATATGTCGTGGAAGTACATGCCTAAGCATTGAAAGACAAGGCTTTCTTTCTTTGTACCCATGTTTGGTTTCAAAACCAGCGAAGAAGATGCCTAAAGCAGAGCCGATTGCTGTCGGAGAATGGCTTCAAAGGAGGGCAGTTGCAGTCGCTGCGGCCACCACCACCTGAGGCTTTGACTCGAGGTAAGTTCCCAGCATTCATAAGTCATTTCCCCAGAGCATCTCTATGAGACACAATCATCGCTGGAAGTGGATGACCATGGGAGGCCAAGAACGTTTCAGAGAGGATACCATGATATCTTGGGTTCTTGCCCCATTCCTGTTCCACACAGGATCATCATGCCCCTGTTGGAGGGTGGGGAGATGCGTGGCCAGGAAGGCTTGGAATCTTTGGGTCCGGAACCTGCCTGGATGTGCAGAAATCCCTTCTTCCATCACATGGGGCATTTTCACATAGCACTGAATAAGATGTATCGATGTATCGATCTTAATCTATGACATACCACTTCCTACATACAACACTCTGGATCTACTGTGAACGTGCTGAAATTGGCCTGAATGTCCTCTCTTCTCTGTGTGTCCTTCTTTAGAAAACTTGGGAAGAGAGGCCAGGCGAAAGAGGACTTTCATCTCTCCTTCTCAAACAAGGGTCCTTGTGCAAGCCTTTGAGAGGGATCGATTTCCATCTATTGCTGCCAGGGAAGAATTGGCTCATCAGACAGGAATACCCGAACCTCGAATCCAGGTAAGTTCTCCACCAGTGGGTGGAACTTGGCTTCTCCCAAGAGAAAGGAGTGTTAACCCTTGCGACGGGTTGCTGCTGGCTATATGTAGGCTTGGAGAGGGGGGATTGGGAGGACGTTCCCTTCATCCTATGAATGCGCCAATGGGGCTGACCTGAAGGCATCCATTTCCAGAAGAGGAGAGGGCAATGGAAGTCCTGGGCAGCCAGGGAGGGGCCTGAGGTTGTAGCTGGGCAATGAGGGCTCTCCTCAAAGCCAGGGGTGGGGAGGGGTGGGGAGGGGTGGGGTGGGTCCTGTGTTGCCCTGACGTCCTCCCGAATTTTCAAGAGCCAAGGCGAAAGCTTTAGGGAAAATGGCCCTTAGATGAGGCCCACCAGTACTTGCCATGGGCCTGACAGATTGGAGGGCGCAGAAGGGCAGGGCGGGGTGGAATGGGGCGGGCCGGGAATGGGGCGGCTGCAAGTTGATCTGGATTGTCATGCTGCTAATGTTCCTATCGCCCCATATGGTTCCCTAGATATGGTTCCAGAATCGAAGAGCTCGGCACCCAAAGCAGAGCGCTAGTGGGCCTGTGAATGCCCTGGCCGAAGGCCCAGATGCCACATCAGCTGTGACTGCCCCGTCGGACCAAAGTCCCTGGCCCACTGTCCATAGCACCTCTCATCATTATCCTCCCTCTCATGCACCTGAGAGCATGCAATCATTTGCTGCGGCCACTCCTGTTTTCTCCCCCTCCTTTCTTGTGCCAGGGGCTGCCTTTGGGTGTTGTGTGGGCCAGCCGTCGATGTTCATTTTGGTCCAGCCCAGCCTGGCAGCACTTCAGGGATGCCAGAACCCACAGCCTCTTCCGGCCACAGTTCCGTGGGGTGAAGGGACACATGCTCTCATCACCAGTGGGCAGCCTGCCCAGGGGGGCATCGGGCTGCCTGCACCGCCAGAGACAGACTTCTGGCAGCAGCAGGCAACCTCAGGTGAAGAGACACCTCCCCAGCTGGAGCAACAGCCCCAGCACTCAGCCCTTCCAGGCGCCTCAAGCCTCCTGGACGAACTCTTGTCAGACGAGGATATTCTGGACAAGGCACGCCCTTTTCTGAATGCGGACACTGAGGAAGAGGAACTTGCGGCAACCCTCGAAGCCCCCCTCAGCGAGGAAGAATTCCAGGCCCTGCTCGACATGCTGCCAGGCTCCCCAGTGCCACAGGTTTAGGGGGAGTAAGGAACGCCTTCCCCAGAGCCCCTTTCAAGCCTCCTTTCCTGGGAGGCAGAGCCATGGGGGAGAGAAAGAAGAAGGAATAAGCACCGCTCATGAGAGTGTCTGGCAGGGAGACCAAGGCAAGAAGACTGTCGACAGCAATTGCAGTGTGCCCACGAGCAATGCCATGCTCCACACAGACTGCCATGAAGCATGGGCACCAGAAGGGACACCCTCTCTGAAGCCTCAAGGAATTCTAGCCGTTCAAGGATAACGAGGAGGACCCAATGCTGAACTGGATTTCCCCGTTGTATGTGACATTCCATTGATCCAATCAATAAATCTTGGCACTCACTTCAAGTTCTCGGTTGTGCTTTGGTCGCTTTGTATTCTCCTGCGTTTCCTTGGGGAGGCGAAATCCCTCCCTTGGCCTGGGACAGCATGGGAGGATGGTCCAGATGCCTTTTTCTAGTCCCGTAGCTTGTAGCCACAAATACACCTTAGTGGAATCACAAAAACACTCTCACAGTGACAACCTTCACTTGCTTTCTGGGTGCATGGTGTGGAAGGGTTCCTCGAGGGCATCACCTTTGTACAGAAGGATAGAACTCTGCAAAAACTTTCATTGCCAGGGTTCATAGTAACCACTGTGCCTGGTATATTATGCAGGCAAATAATCTCTCTCTGTCCCTCTCTCTCTCCTATTGTGTGTCCACAGCCACTCACTACACGCACACACCTCTCAAAAGATAAGCCTAGTTACAACTAAAGTGATGCACAAATGAACTGAAAAGCCAAATCCATGTGGCATCGTAACGTCGTCGCAGATCCTCCCTTCCACTGTTTCTTTCAAAACTAGTTTCCAACACATGTGCCTCATACACTCTGTGTTGAGTGATTCTCGACTGGCTAAATCCGGGGACCCCATGTTCAGCATGGGTGTGTCAGTGGCACGAAACATTAAAATAATCTGAAAGTTGCCACTTGAATGTCTATACAACAATGAATCTGATTCTCTAGCTACACCTGCATCTGGGTCTCTAGCTCTAATGTGTGCATATCTCGGCAGATCCATCTAGTCCTCAACTCCCTCCCAGTCACACCCCAGTCTTAGGCTCCCCTTTCTCCAGAGCTCTAGAGCAATATACAGCCCTCTCTCTTTCTCTCTCTCTCCCTCTCCCTCTCTCTGTCTCTCTCTCTGTCACTGTCTCTCTCTCTCTGTCTCTCTGTCTCTCTCTCTCTCTCTCTCTCTCTCTCTTTCTCCTTCCTTTCGTTTTGCAGAAAGGAAACATCAATTTCAAGAGCCACACCGGGGGCATAGGGCTTCTGGGGAAAGAATCTGGCCACGGTAGCCTCAGGACAAGTAGGACTGAAGATGTGGAAAGAGACAGCTTATGGAAAAGTTGGTGCTTTCAAGAGGGCGGGAGGAACACTGGGTCACAGTGTGCCGGGAAACACTGAGATGCTTGTGGGTGGCAGGACTTGCACAGACTCTAGCTAGAGCTAGGAGCTGGGGCTTTACCATATTGGTTGTCCAATGCTGGCTGCTCCAGAGAAACCTCAGAGCCCAGGAACGGGCAGCGTTTCCTCCACAGGGAGGCCACCTGTGTATAAACACACCTGGGGCCACTCAGGATTCCCTGGCTGCCATGCAGATCACAGTTTCTGCTCTCCCAAGCAACCTTTCCCCACCTGGATTGTCCAGGAGGGAGCCGGTCCAGGTCTGGCAGGCAGTGCCTTCTGGGAGGAGCCAGCAAATCCCATGTTTCAGTGATTATCTCACCCAAAACTTCATAATTCTCGGGAAAAACCACCCCGATCCAACAAGATGGTCACGCCTCCTTCTGATCTCAGTTACTTCAAGATGAGGGACCAAGACATGCACCTCCACAGGACATCCTCGTGGGCCTCCTGAGACTTGCACACACCTACTGGTCCCGCTGGCATCCATCCACAGATACCAGCAGACAACCGTCCTTAGTGGGTGCAGAAAATCAAACACACACATCACACAAACACCCCCTCACACACACACACACACACACACACACACCAGCCATATTTTAACGAATTGCTGGTGTAATTACTCTGATTCCCAACTGTTTCTAAATAAGCTCTCTGTCCTCATGTTAATCCACGTGGTGGCAAAAGAACCTTGTCGGCAAAGGTACACATTAAAGATGGTTCTGTGTTTCTGTGTGGGGTTTTTTGGTTGGTTTGTTTTTAACTCTTCTATTCTGTGCAGCACAAATGCACCGAAAATGTTGGGATGGCTGTCCTTGGAATGCAAAGCTTTCCTTTCAAACCCAGCTGTGTCATCATCCATCATCTAACTAGCTTCATATCCCTCTCCTTCCCCTTCCCCTTCCACACCACCTTCTCTTTCACCTTCCCATTCTCCTTCTTCTTGGCACACATGCCAGTTGACCAGTGAATGTGAAACTGCCTTGGTCTTCTGGACGCCGAGGACAAGCAGTGAAAATAATTTCCTATTCTTGTGAAACCTACACTTGTGGCCTGCCCCTTTCTCTGGTTTCTCCATGGCATATGAGCAAAGGGGTGGGTTTCAGGGTACCTCTGAAAAAGTCCCAAACTCTTGAGGACCATGAGTAGACCCTCGATAAGCACTCAAACTTAGTATGTGAATTATCGGGAACTCAAACACCAGCCAGGTAAATGCTTTTAGAGTGGGCGGAAATGAAGTCATGGTGGTGATGAGTGAAGTGGGAAATGTACTCGAGGCAAGCTAGGCTCTAGGTTCTCTCTGCATTTGGGAAAGTACAGTGACACACCTACGCATGAGGGACTCAGATTTGGGGAATTCCACAGAGAGCAAAAGTATGTGTGGAATGTGGAAAGGTGCGAAAATGAGAGAGCACTGGACCCCAAGCTTTCTGTGAAAGGACGACGAGGCCGGCAGCTTCAAAGGGACCTGGGAGTTTCCCAACACGCCTTCCATTCCAACATCCACTTGCCTCATGGGATTCCTTCCAGGTTCTCAATTTGCAAGGAAGGGTTCCCCACCATCTGAGGCTATTTACATAAATAGGGGCGGGGCATCCTCCTCCATTATAAATTCTGAGCCTCTGAGTACTGAATGGTTGGCCAGCAGTTTCCGTGCCATCCGTTTGGGTCTCCCACCATGGATTCGTCCAGCTCGTCCGTCACATACAGCACCTCCAGAGGTACGTTGCCCTCAGCATATGGGCTCTGGGGTTGGATCATCCAAATACACTCATGCACCTCCCCACCCCAACGGTTGGTCACCACGAAGATTGAAGTTTCCCAATGACCACCAATTGGCACAGACAGATATGCTGGGACATGTTTCTGGAATCAGTTGGGCCAAAGGATGCACCTTGGTTTGGGCAGTTCACGTACATATTTCTGGTTTGCTGGTTCGTTTGTTTTCCTTCTTGAAATCGACATGGAAGTTGGTAGCCCTGTTGCCTGACAATGGCTTCTCTATCAAAAATCCCAGCCCGTGGTTGCAGTGAACGGAACACGAGTGTTTGAAAACGTTCCCAACTAAACTGACACTCTTTTCCAGTTGACCGTGTTTGGGATTTTGAGTTGGCTTTGCATGTTCTATTCTTGCTGTTGTTACGGATTTGCTCCCTTTGGTTTCTTGTTCCATTTGAAGTGGTTAACTTCTATGGTGTCCATGGAAAGAATCCACATCCAGTATGTATTGGGAATAGAAGAAAAAGAGAGTTTTTCTTTGAGCACAACTGAAAGCTAGAGCCTGGGAAAGAGATTCCAGGAGCACTCGAACTGTCTCTAATTGGACTCCAAGGTAGGCACTGCAGGAGTCTCTGGAAAGCCAAACTCTGCAGTGTGACACCTCTGTTCCTTGAGTGCTTTCCAAAGATTTTCCTTGGAGCTGGCAGGAAGGAAGGGCGCTTTTAAAGGAAGTCCCCTATAGGGGTCCGAAACCATTGCCTTGCTTTGCCTCCTTCCATGGGGAGACGTGGTGATGACACTACGTCACCAGCTGCCAGCTGCTAGAGCAGGTAGCCCTTGCAGAAGGGTTGGTGTTGTCCTAGAGTTGGAGAGAGTTCAGGAAACTCAAGATGTCAGGGGTGTGCTGGACGTGCCTGAAACCACACCCACCCTGGCCATCACAGCTGGCTCCCGCCTTAGAAGGCAGGAAAGGAGCACCCATCTATTCCCTTACCACCAGGAAGACGCAACCTCAAATAGGACAGGGGTGGGGGAAGCCCTTCAAGGCTGCCCAACTGAATGAATAGCAGGAGCACATGGCGAGTCAGCATGACCTCGGTGCCTAGAAAGGGAAACCCATCTTCCGAGGAGTACCGGGCTGTTGTGGGTGTGTGGGTGGGTGGACACCATCAGACGGGTCACCAAGCTGGTCCTTATCTCAAAAAGCTAGGTCTTCTAAACAATCTTCTTGTGCGTTCTTTGTCGGGGGTGGGCTTGTGTGTTTGTCTGGCTTCGTTTGGCTTTCGTCTCATTTCCTTTCAAATAGTGAAAACGCAGGTACTCTGTGCAAATGACAGGCCAGAAGCCTCACTCCTCTCATTAGCATAGAGGTCGAGGTAAATCTGGTAGAAGCCATCAAGACTTTCCCAGGCCTCCCCAAGTGGAAAATCCTTCCACCCATTTTGGTCACGTTAGCCTGTTTTTCTAGGGCTCTCCCCTTCTGTTTGCATGGCGTCCTGTGGATCCTTGGCGAGTAGTGAGGGGATCCCCATAGCCTTGACCCTCAGCTTAGCTTGAGCCCCCATGGTCCCACTCAGCGTGGCTTTCGGGGTGTACCCACGGTTGTCCCAAATGCAGAGTCTTCCCCTGCCTTAGACATTTTTCAAGTGGCACAAGGACCAGCGCTGCACTGGTACCATTGGTTTGAACCTCCATGGATTCGCCCCTGACACATTCCCCCTTTTCTCTCCCACAGGCCGACTCTCAAGACCATTGCAAAGGAGGAGGCTTGTTCTGAGGCTGAATCAGAAGGACACCCTGCAAGCAGTCTTTCAACAGAACCCCTACCCCGGGATAGCGACCAGAGAACGGCTGTCACGAGAACTGGGCATTGCAGAAAGCAGAATTCAGGTACGTCCGAGTCTCTCGATCCATTCTCCCTCTCGGGGTCCATGTCCAGACGCAAGGCGCCATATGCCAGTTGGAGTCCTTGCTCTTTGGGCTTCCTCTTCGGGGTGCTCCAGACAGCAGGGACTCGAATTTTGGCAAGGAACGTGGCTCCCTTTGGAAAACGCAGCAAGACTGAGCCGTGTGGCGAGCGGTCCATTCAAATGGGTGGTCAAGAAAAAGGGCGAGGGGCCAAGGAAGCAGGAGGGCCTGGTGGTGCCAAGGAGGTGTTCCCTTAATGGCTGGTCTCCTAAGAACTAGCTGTGCTGAAGACTTCCCTCTCTGGGTAGGTTGGAGAGGAGTCACCAAAGGTAGGAACACCCCGCCTGCGACCATACGAAGCGTCGCCAAAGACTGATTGACTTTCCCTACGAACACTTTTGCTCAGGGTGTTAAATGTTCCACACACCACCATCAGAAACGTCTAAAAGCATGCACACACACACGTGCACAAGCACAGGCCCATACTGCGGGTCGGCCTCGGGGAATGAGGTAGCATGCACACTGCTTCACTGTTGAAGACAAGGACACATATTCTGAAGATGGGGAGTGGGTTCATAAGAGCCTCCTGACCTCACAGTGATGGAGGCATGTAGTCCCTGAGAAGTAACTGTCAATGAGTAGTTCCCAGGCAGCATGGGAAGAGTGGTTTTCATGGGGGCACTTGCTAATGGATATGATTGCGTGTCATGAGACAGCACTGCCTCTGGGGACATAAGAGAGGCAGGGAAACATGAACCGGGCATGGACCAGACCGAAGGGGAGGCAAAGAGACCAAACGAGGGAAAGCAGGTGGAGCCTGAGAGCCTGGGACAGAGACAGAGAGAGGGGAAGGCAGGCAGGCAGTCAGGTGTGCAGGCAGGCGGGTGGCAACAGAGACAGATGTCAACAGGTACATGCAGAGAATCGTAGACAGAGACCAAAAGAGCCACAGAGAAACTGGTAGTTTTGAGGAGAATGGGTGGGGCGTGGGAGAGAGAGAGAGAGAGAGAGGTAGCTATCCATCCCATTCTGACTGTGGGAAAGCAAGCATTGTCTCCTCCTGTGTCACAAGTCATTACTCTGGACACCAGTAAGGTGACTCGAAGAGGAAAGATTGTTTTCATGGACACAGATTGTGTATAATGGAATCTGGTGCACTTCTTCACAGGTGAAAGCCGGAGTCTACATTCTACGTGCTAGTGAGAGTTCAGTCCGTGTGCACTGTAAATATTTCCACTGGGGGCAGACGGGCCATACTGGGTCTCCATTAGTCGGCTTGTTGCTGGCTGGCTGGCTGGCTGGTGCATTTGTGTGTTTGTTTTATGGTGCATCCCTGCAATAGGTCGTGGAAGTACGTGCCTAAGCATTGAAAGACAAGGCTTTCTTTCTTTGTACCCAGGTTTGGTTTCAAAACCAGCGAAGAAGATGCCTAAAGCAGAGCCGATTGCTGTCGGAGAATGGCTTCAAAGCAGGGCAGTCGCAGTCACTGCGGCCACCACCACCTGAGGCTTTGACTCGAGGTAAGTTCCCAGCATTCGTAAGTCATTTCCCCAGAGCATCTCTATGAGACACAATCATCGCTGGACGTGGATGACCATGGGAGGCCAAGAATGCTTCAGAGAGGATACCATGATATCTTGGGTTCTTGCCCCATTCCTGTTCCACACAGGATCATCATGCCCCTGTTGGAGGGTGGGGAGATGCGTGGCCAGGAAGGCTTGGAATCTTTGGGTCCGGAACCTGCCTGGATGTGCAGAAATCCCTTCTTCCATCACATGGGGCATTTTCACATAGCACTGAATAAGATGTATCGATGTATCGATCTTAATCTATGACATACCACTTCCTACATACCACACACTGGATCTGCTGTGAACGTGCTGAAATTGGCCTGAATGTCCTCTCTTCTCTGTGTGTCCTTCTTTAGAAAACTTGGGAAGAGAGGCCAGGCGAAAGAGGACTTTCATCTCTCCTTCTCAAACAAGGGTCCTTGTGCAAGCCTTTGAGAGGGATCGATTTCCATCTATTGCTGCCAGGGAAGAATTGGCTCATCAGACAGGAATACCCGAACCTCGAATCCAGGTAAGTTCTCCACCAGTGGGTGGAACTTGGCTTCTCCCAAGAGAAAGGAGTGTTAACCCTTGCGACGGGTTGCTGCTGGCTATATGTAGGCTTGGAGAGGGGGGATTGGGAGGACGTTCCCTTCATCCTATGAATGCGCCAATGGGGCTGACCTGAAGGCATCCATTTCCAGAAGAGGAGAGGGCAATGGAAGTCCTGGGCAGCCAGGGAGGGGCCTGAGGTTGTAGCTGGGCAATGACGGCTCTCCTCAAAGCCAGGGGTGGGGAGGGGTGGGGAGGGGTGGGGTGGGTCCTGTGTTGCCCTGACGTCCTCCCGAATTTTCAAGAGCCAAGGCGAAAGCTTTAGGGAAAATGGCCCTTAGATGAGGCCCACCAGTACTTGCCATGGGCCTGACAGATTGGAGGGCGCAGAAGGGCAGGGCGGGGTGGAATGGGGCGGGCCGGGAATGGGGCGGCTGCAAGTTGATCTGGATTGTCATGCTGCTAATGTTCCTATCGCCCCATATGGTTCCCTAGATATGGTTCCAGAATCGAAGAGCTCGGCACCCAAAGCAGAGCGCTAGTGGGCCTGTGAATGCCCTGGCCGAAGGCCCAGATGCCACATCAGCTGTGACTGCCCCGTCGGACCAAAGTCCCTGGCCCACTGTCCATAGCACCTCTCATCATTATCCTCCCTCTCATGCACCTGAGAGCATGCAATCATTTGCTGCGGCCACTCCTGTTTTCTCCCCCTCCTTTCTTGTGCCAGGGGCTGCCTTTGGGTGTTGTGTGGGCCAGCCGTCGATGTTCATTTTGGTCCAGCCCAGCCTGGCAGCACTTCAGGGATGCCAGAACCCACAGCCTCTTCCGGCCACAGTTCCGTGGGGTGAAGGGACACATGCTCTCATCACCAGTGGGCAGCCTGCCCAGGGGGGCATCGGGCTGCCTGCACCGCCAGAGACAGACTTCTGGCAGCAGCAGGCAACCTCAGGTGAAGAGACACCTCCCCAGCTGGAGCAACAGCCCCAGCACTCAGCCCTTCCAGGCGCCTCAAGCCTCCTGGACGAACTCTTGTCAGACGAGGATATTCTGGACAAGGCACGCCCTTTTCTGAATGCGGACACTGAGGAAGAGGAACTTGCGGCAACCCTCGAAGCCCCCCTCAGCGAGGAAGAATTCCAGGCCCTGCTCGACATGCTGCCAGGCTCCCCAGTGCCACAGGTTTACGGGGAGTAAGGAACGCCTTCCCCCGAGCCCCTTTCAAGCCTCCTTTCCTGGGAGGCAGAGCCATGGGGGAGAGAAAGAAGAAGGAATAAGCACCGCTCATGAGAGTGTCTGGCAGGGAGACCAAGGCAAGAAGACTGTCGACAGCAATTGCGGTGTGCCCACGAGCAATGCCATGCTCCACACAGACTGCCATGAAGCATGGGCACCAGAAGGGACACCCTCTCTGAAGCCTCAAGGAATTCTAGCCGTTCAAGGATAACGAGGAGGACCCAATGCTGAACTGGATTTCCCCGTTGTATGTGACATTCCATTGATCCAATCAATAAATCTTGGCACTCACTTCAAGTTCTCGGTTGTGCTTTGGTCGCTTTGTATTCTCCTGCGTTTCCTTGGGGAGGCGAAATCCCTCCCTTGGCCTGGGACAGCATGGGAGGATGGTCCAGATGCCTGTTTCTAGTCCCGTAGCTTGTAGCCACAAATACACCTTAGTGGAATCACGAAAACACTCTCACAGTGACAACCTTCACTTGCTTTCTGGGTGCATGGTGTGGAAGGGTTCCTCGAGGGCATCACCTTTGTACAGAAGGACAGAACTCTGCAAAAACTTTCATTGCCAGGGTTCATAGTAACCACTGTGCCTCGTATATTATGCAGGCAAATAATCTCTCTCTGTCCCTCTCTCTCTCCTATTGTGTGTCCACAGCCACTCACTACACGCACACACCTCTCAAAAGATAAGCCTAGTTACAACTAAAGTGATGCACAAATGAACTGAAAAGCCAAATCCATGTGGCATCGTAACGTCGTCGCAGATCCTCCCTTCCACTGTTTCTTTCAAAACTAGTTTCCAACACATGTGCCTCATACACTCTGTGTTGAGTGATTCTCGACTGGCTAAATCCGGGGACCCCATGTTCAGCATGGGTGTGTCAGTGGCACGAAACATTAAAATAATCTGAGAGTTGCCACTTGAATGGCTATACAACAATGAATCTGATTCTCTAGCTACACCTGCATCTGGGTCTCTAGCTCTAATGTGTGCATATCTCGGCAGATCCATCTAGTCCTCAACTCCCTCCCAGTCACACCCCAGTCTTAGGCTCCCCTTTCTCCAGAGCTCTAGAGCAATATACAGCCCTCTCTCTTTCTCTCTCTCTCCCTCTCCCTCTCTCTGTCTCTCTCTCTGTCACTGTCTCTCTCTGTCTCTCTCTCTCTGTCTCTCTGTCTCTCTCTCTCTGTCTCTCTCTCTCTCTCTCTTTCTCCTTCCTTTCGTTTTGCAGAAAGGAAACATCAATTTCAAGAGCCACACCGGGGGCATAGGGCTTCTGGGGAAAGAATCTGGCCACGGTAGCCTCAGGACAAGTAGGACTGAAGATGTGGAAAGAGACAGCTTATGGAAAAGTTGGTGCTTTCAAGAGGGCGGGAGGAACACTGGGTCACAGTGTGCCGGGAAACACTGAGATGCTTGTGGGTGGCAGGACTTGCACAGACTCTAGCTAGAGCTAGGAGCTGGGGCTTTACCATATTGGTTGTCCAATGCTGGCTGCTCCAGAGAAACCTCAGAGCCCAGGAACGGGCAGCGTTTCCTCCACAGGGAGGCCACCTGTGTATAAACACACCTGGGGCCACTCAGGATTCCCTGGCTGCCATGCAGATCACAGTTTCTGCTCTCCCAAGCAACCTTTCCCCACCTGGATTGTCCAGGAGGGAGCCGGTCCAGGTCTGGCAGGCAGTGCCTTCTGGGAGGAGCCAGCAAATCCCATGTTTCAGTGATTATCTCACCCAAAACTTCATAATTCTCGGGAAAAACCACACCGATCCAACAAGATGGTCACGCCTCCTTCTGATCTCAGTTACTTCAAGATGAGGGACCAAGACATGCACCTCCACAGGACATCCTCGTGGGCCTCCTGAGACTTGCACACACCTACTGGTCCCGCTGGCATCCATCCACAGATACCAGCAGACAACCGTCCTTAGTGGGTGCAGAAAATCAAACACACACATCACACAAACACCCCCTCACACACACACACACACACACACACACACACACCAGCCATATTTTAACGAATTGCTGGTGTAATTACTCTGACTCCCAACTGTTTCTAAATAAGCTCCCTGTCCTCATGTTAATCCACGTGGTGGCAAAAGAACCTTGTTGGCAAAGGAACACATTAAAGATGGTTCTGTGTTTCTGTGTGGGGTTTTTTGGTTGGTTTGTTTTTAACTCTTCTATTCTGTGCAGCACAAATGCACCGAAAATGTTGGGATGGCTGTCCTTGGAATGCAAAGCTTTCCTTTCAAACCCAGCTGTGTCATCATCCATCATCTAACTAGCTTCATATCCCTCTCCTTCCCCTTCCCCTTCCACACCACCTTCTCTTTCACCTTCCCACTCTCCTTCTTCTTGGCACACATGCCAGTTGACCAGTGAATGTGAAACTGCCTTGGTCTTCTGGACGCCGAGGACAAGCAGTGAAAATAATTTCCTATTCTTGTGAAACCTACACTTGTGGCCTGCCCCTTTCTCTGGTTTCTCCATGGCATATGAGCAAAGGGGTGGGTTTCAGGGTACCTCTGAAAAAGTCCCAAACTCTTGAGGACCATGGGTAGACCCTCGATAAGCACTCAAACTTAGTATGTGAATTATCGGGAACTCAAATACCAGCCAGGTAAATGCTTTTAGAGTGGGCGGAAATGACGTCCTGGTGGTGATGAGTGAAGTGGGAAATGTACTCGAGGCAAGCTAGGCTCTAGGTTCTCTCTGCATTTGGGAAAGTACAGTGACACACCTACGCATGAGGGACTCAGAGTTGGGGAATTCCACAGAGAGCAAAAGTATGTGTGGAATGTGGAAAGGTGCGAAAATGAGAGAGCACTGGACCCCAAGCTTTCTGTGAAAGGACGACGAGGCCGGCAGCTTCAAAGGGACCTGGGAGTTTCCCAACACGCCTTCCATTCCAACATCCACTTGCCTCATGGGATTCCTTCCAGGTTCTCAATTTGCAAGGAAGGGTTCCCCACCATCTGAGGCTATTTACATAAATAGGGGCGGGGCATCCTCCTCCATTATAAATTCTGAGCCTCTGAGTACTGAATGGTTGGCCAGCAGTTTCCGTGCCATCCGTTTGGGTCTCCCACCATGGATTCGTCCAGCTCGTCCGTCACATACAGCACCTCCAGAGGTACGTTGCCCTCAGCATATGGGCTCTGGGGTTGGATCATCCAAATACACTCATGCACCTCCCCACCCCAACGGTTGGTCACCACGAAGATTGAAGTTTCCCAATGACCACCAATTGGCACAGACAGATATGCTGGGACATGTTTCTGGAATCAGTTGGGCCAAAGGATGCACCTTGGTTTGGGCAGTTCACGTACATATTTCTGGTTTGCTGGTTCGTTTGTTTTCCTTCTTGAAATCGACATGGAAGTTGGTAGCCCTGTTGCCTGACAATGTCTTCTCTATCAAAAATCCCAGCCCGTGGTTGCAGTGAACAGAACACGAGTGTTTGAAAACGTTCCCAACTAAACTGACACTCTTTTCCAGTTGACCGTGTTTGGAATTTTGAGTTGGCTTTGCATGTTCTATTCTTGCTGTTGTTACGGATTTGCTCCCTTTGGTTTCTTGTTCCATTTGAAGTGGTTAACTTCTATGGTGTCCATGGAAAGAATCCACATCCAGTATGTATTGGGAATAGAAGAAAAAGAGAGTTTTTCTTTGAGCACAACTGAAAGCTAGAGCCTGGGAAAGAGATTCCAGGAGCACTCGAACTGTCTCTAATTGGACTCCAAGGTAGGCACTGCAGGAGTCTCTGGAAAGCCAAACTCCGCAGTGTGACACATCCGTTCCTTGAGTGCTTTCCAAAGATTTTCCTTGGAGCTGGCAGGAAGGAAGGGCGCTTTTAAAGGAAGTCCCCTATAGGGGTCCGAAACCATTGCCTTGCTTTGCCTCCTTCCATGGGGAGACGTGGTGATGACACTACGTCACCAGCTGCCAGCTGCTAGAGCAGGTAGCCCTTGCAGAAGGGTTGGTGTTGTCCTAGAGTTGGAGAGAGTTCAGGAAACTCAAGATGTCAGGGGTGTGCTGGACGTGCCTGAAACCACACCCACCCTGGCCATCACAGCCGGCTCCCAACTTAGAAGCCAGGAAAGGAGCACCCATCTATTCCCTTACCACCAGGAAGACACAACCTCAAATACGACAGGGGTGGGGGAAGCCCTTCAAGGCTGCCCAACTGAATGAATAGCAGGAGCACATGGTGAGTCAGCATGACCTCGGTGCCTAGAAAGGGAAACCCATCTTCCGAGGAGTACTGGGCTGTTGTGGGTGTGTGGGTGGGTGGGCACCATCAGACGGGTCACCACGCTGGTCCTTATCTCAAAAATCTAGATCTTCTAAACAATCTTCCTGTGCGTTCTGTGTCGGGGATTGGCTTGTGTGTTTGTCTGGCTTCGTCTGGCTTTCGTCTCATTTCCTTTCAAATACTGAAAATGCAGGTACTCTGTGCAAATGACAGGCCAGAAGCCTCACTCCTCTCATTAGCATAGAGGTCGAGGTAAATCTGGTAGAAGCCATCAAGACTTTCCCAGGCCTCCCCAAGTGGAAAATCCTTCCACCCATTTTGGTCACGTTAGCCTGTTTTTCTAGGGCTCTCCCCTTCTGTTTGCATGGCGTCCTGTGGATCCTTGGTGAGTAGTGAGGGGATCCCCATAGCCTTGACCCTCAGCTTAGCTTGAGCACCCATGGTCCCACTCAGCGTGGCTTTTGGGGTGTACCCACGGTTGTCCCAAATGCAGAGTCTTCCCCTGCCTTAGACATTTTTCAAGTGGCACAAGGACCAGCGCTGGACTGGAACCATTGGTTTGAACCTCCATGGATTCGCCCCTGACACATTCCCCCTTTTCTCTCCCACAGGCCGTCTCTCAAGACCATTGCAAAGGAGGAGGCTTGTTCTGAGGCTGAATCAGAAGGACACCCTGCAAGCAGTCTTTCAACAGAACCCCTACCCCGGGATAGCGACCAGAGAACGGCTGTCACGAGAACTGGGCATTGCAGAAAGCAGAATTCAGGTACGTCCAAGTCTCTCGATCCATTCTCCCTCTCAGGGTCCATGTCCAGACGCAAGGCACCATATGCCAGTTGGAGTCCTTGCTCTTGGGGCTTCCTCTTCAGGGTGCTCCAGACAGCAGGGACTCGAATTTTGGCAAGGAACATGGCTCCCTTTGGAAAACGCAGCCAGACTGAGCCGTGTGGCGAGCGGTCCATTCAAATGGGTGGTCAAGAAAAAGGGCGAGGGGCCAAGGAAGCAGGAGGGCCTGGTGGTGCCAAGGAGGTGTTCCCTTAATGGCTGGTCTCCTAGGAACTAGCTGTGCTGAGGACTTCCCTCTCTGCGTAGGTTGGAGAGGAGTCACCAAAGGTAGGAACACCCCGCCTGCAACCATACGAAGCGTCGCCAAAGACTGATTGACTTTCCCTACGAACACTTTTGCTCAGGGAGTCAAATTTTCCACACACCACCATCAGAAACGTCTAAAAGCATGCACACACACACGCGCACAAGCACAGGCCCATACTGTGGGTCGGCCTCGGGGAATGAGGTAGCATGCACACTGCTTCACTGTTGAAGACAAGGACACATATTCTGAAGATGGGGAGCGGGTTCATAAGAGCCTCCTGACCTCACAGTGATGGAGGCATGTAGTCCCTGAGAAGTAACTGTCAATGAGTAGTTCCCAGGCAGCATGGGAAGAGTGGTTTTCATGGGGGCACTTGCTAATGGATATGATTGCGTGTCATGAGACAGCACTGCCTCTGGGGACATAAGAGAGGCAGGGAAACATGAACCGGGCATGGACCAGACCGAAGGGGAGGCAAAGAGACCAAATGAGGGAAATCAGGTGGAGCCTGAGAGCCTGGGACAGAGACAGAGAGAGGGGAAGGCAGGCAGGCAGTCAGGTGGGCAGGCAGGCGGGTGGCAACAGAGACAGATGTCAACAGGTACATGCAGAGAATCGTAGACAGTGACCAAAAGAGCCACAGAGAAACTGGTAGTTTTGATGAGAACGGGTGGGGCGTGGGAGAGAGAGAGAGAGAGAGAGAGAGAGGTAGCATTCCATCCCATTCTGACTGTGGGAAAGCAAGCATTGTCTCCTCCTGTGTCACAAGTCATTACTCTGGACACCAGTAAGGTGACTCGAAGAGGAAGGATTGTTTTCATGGACACAGATTGTGTATAATGGAATCTGGTGCACTTCTTCACAGGTGAAAGCCGGAGTCTACATTCTACGTGCTAGTGAGAGTTCAGTCCCTGTGCACTGTAAATATTTCCACTGGGGGCAGACGGGCCATACTGGGTCTCCATTAGTCGGCTTGTTGCTGGCTGGCTGGCTGGCTTGTGCGTTTGTGCGTTTGTTTTATGGTGCATCCCTGCAATATGTCGTGGAAGTACATGCCTAAGCATTGAAAGACAAGGCTTTCTTTCTTTGTACCCAGGTTTGGTTTCAAAACCAGCGAAGAAGATGCCTAAAGCAGAGCCGATTGCTGTCGGAGAATGGCTTCAAAGGAGGGCAGTTGCAGTCGCTGCGGCCACCACCACCTGAGGCTTTGACTCGAGGTAAGTTCCCAGCATTCGTAAGTCATTTCCCCAGAGCATCTCTATGAGACACAATCATCGCTGGAAGTGGATGACCATGGGAGGCCAAGAACGTTTCAGAGAGGATACCATGATATCTTGGGTTCTTGCCCCATTCCTGTTCCACACAGGATCATCATGCCCCTGTTGGAGGGTGGGGAGATGCGTGGCCAGGAAGGCTTGGAATCTTTGGGTCCGGAACCTGCCTGGATGTGCAGAAATCCCTTCTTCCATCACATGGGGCATTTTCACATAGCACTGAATAAGATGTATCGATGTATCGATCTTAATCTATGACATACCACTTCCTACATACCACACACTGGATCTGCTGTGAACGTGCTGAAATTGGCCTGAATGTCCTCTCTTCTCTGTGTGTCCTTCTTTAGAAAACTTGGGAAGAGAGGCCAGGCGAAAGAGGACTTTCATCTCTCCTTCTCAAACAAGGGTCCTTGTGCAAGCCTTTGAGAGGGATCGATTTCCATCTATTGCTGCCAGGGAAGAATTGGCTCATCAGACAGGAATACCCGAACCTCGAATCCAGGTAAGTTCTCCACCAGTGGGTGGAACTTGGCTTCTCCCAAGAGAAAGGAGTGTTAACCCTTGCGACGGGTTGCTGCTGGCTATATGTAGGCTTGGAGAGGGGGGATTGGGAGGACGTTCCCTTCATCCTATGAATGCGCCAATGGGGCTGACCTGAAGGCATCCATTTCCAGAAGAGGAGAGGGCAATGGAAGTCCTGGGCAGCCAGGGAGGGGCCTGAGGTTGTAGCTGGGCAATGACGGCTCTCCTCAAAGCCAGGGGTGGGGAGGGGTGGGGAGGGGTGGGGTGGGTCCTGTGTTGCCCTGACGTCCTCCCGAATTTTCAAGAGCCAAGGCGAAAGCTTTAGGGAAAATGGCCCTTAGATGAGGCCCACCAGTACTTGCCATGGGCCTGACAGATTGGAGGGCGCAGAAGGGCAGGGCGGGGTGGAATGGGGCGGGCCGGGAATGGGGCGGCTGCAAGTTGATCTGGATTGTCATGCTGCTAATGTTCCTATCGCCCCATATGGTTCCCTAGATATGGTTCCAGAATCGAAGAGCTCGGCACCCAAAGCAGAGCGCTAGTGGGCCTGTGAATGCCCTGGCCGAAGGCCCAGATGCCACATCAGCTGTGACTGCCCCGTCGGACCAAAGTCCCTGGCCCACTGTCCATAGCACCTCTCATCATTATCCTCCCTCTCATGCACCTGAGAGCATGCAATCATTTGCTGCGGCCACTCCTGTTTTCTCCCCCTCCTTTCTTGTGCCAGGGGCTGCCTTTGGGTGTTGTGTGGGCCAGCCGTCGATGTTCATTTTGGTCCAGCCCAGCCTGGCAGCACTTCAGGGATGCCAGAACCCACAGCCTCTTCCGGCCACAGTTCCGTGGGGTGAAGGGACACATGCTCTCATCACCAGTGGGCAGCCTGCCCAGGGGGGCATCGGGCTGCCTGCACCGCCAGAGACAGACTTCTGGCAGCAGCAGGCAACCTCAGGTGAAGAGACACCTCCCCAGCTGGAGCAACAGCCCCAGCACTCAGCCCTTCCAGGCGCCTCAAGCCTCCTGGACGAACTCTTGTCAGACGAGGATATTCTGGACAAGGCACGCCCTTTTCTGAATGTGGACACTGAGGAAGAGGAACTTGCGGCAACCCTCGAAGCCCCCCTCAGCGAGGAAGAATTCCAGGCCCTGCTCGACATGCTGCCAGGCTCCCCAGTGCCACAGGTTTACGGGGAGTAAGGAACGCCTTCCCCCGAGCCCCTTTCAAGCCTCCTTTCCTGGGAGGCAGAGCCATGGGGGAGAGAAAGAAGAAGGAATAAGCACCGCTCATGAGAGTGTCTGGCAGGGAGACCAAGGCAAGAAGACTGTCGACAGCAATTGCGGTGTGCCCACGAGCAATGCCATGCTCCACACAGACTGCCATGAAGCATGGGCACCAGAAGGGACACCCTCTCTGAAGCCTCAAGGAATTCTAGCCGTTCAAGGATAACGAGGAGGACCCAATGCTGAACTGGATTTCCCCGTTGTATGTGACATTCCATTGATCCAATCAATAAATCTTGGCACTCACTTCAAGTTCTCGGTTGTGCTTTGGTCGCTTTGTATTCTCCTGCGTTTCCTTGGGGAGGCGAAATCCCTCCCTTGGCCTGGGACAGCATGGGAGGATGGTCCAGATGCCTGTTTCTAGTCCCGTAGCTTGTAGCCACAAATACACCTTAGTGGAATCACGAAAACACTCTCACAGTGACAACCTTCACTTGCTTTCTGGGTGCATGGTGTGGAAGGGTTCCTCGAGGGCATCACCTTTGTACAGAAGGACAGAACTCTGCAAAAACTTTCATTGCCAGGGTTCATAGTAACCACTGTGCCTCGTATATTATGCAGGCAAATAATCTCTCTCTGTCCCTCTCTCTCTCCTATTGTGTGTCCACAGCCACTCACTACACGCACACACCTCTCAAAAGATAAGCCTAGTTACAACTAAAGTGATGCACAAATGAACTGAAAAGCCAAATCCATGTGGCATCGTAACGTCGTCGCAGATCCTCCCTTCCACTGTTTTTTCAAAACTAGTTTCCAACACATGTGCCTCATACACTCTGTGTTGAGTGATTCTCGACTGGCTAAATCCGGGGACCCCATGTTCAGCATGGGTGTGTCAGTGGCACGAAACATTAAAATAATCTGAGAGTTGCCACTTGAATGGCTATACAACAATGAATCTGATTCTCTAGCTACACCTGCATCTGGGTCTCTAGCTCTAATGTGTGCATATCTCGGCAGATCCATCTAGTCCTCAACTCCCTCCCAGTCACACCCCAGTCTTAGGCTCCCCTTTCTCCAGAGCTCTAGAGCAATATACAGCCCTCTCTCTTTCTCTCTCTCTCCCTCTCCCTCTCTCTGTCTCTCTCTCTGTCACTGTCTCTCTCTGTCTCTCTGTCTCTCTCTCTCTGTCTCTCTCTCTCTCTCTCTTTCTCCTTCCTTTCGTTTTGCAGAAAGGAAACATCAATTTCAAGAGCCACACAGGGGGCATAGGGCTTCTGGGGAAAGAATCTGGCCACGGTAGCCTCAGGACAAGTAGGACTGAAGATGTGGAAAGAGACAGCTTATGGAAAAGTTGGTGCTTTCAAGAGGGCGGGAGGAACACTGGGTCACAGTGTGCCGGGAAACACTGAGATGCTTGTGGGTGGCAGGACTTGCACAGACTCTAGCTAGAGCTAGGAGCTGGGGCTTTACCATATTGGTTGTCCAATGCTGGCTGCTCCAGAGAAACCTCAGAGCCCAGGAACGGGCAGCGTTTCCTCCACAGGGAGGCCACCTGTGTATAAACACACCTGGGGCCACTCAGGATTCCCTGGCTGCCATGCAGATCACAGTTTCTGCTCTCCCAAGCAACCTTTCCCCACCTGGATTGTCCAGGAGGGAGCCGGTCCAGGTCTGGCAGGCAGTGCCTTCTGGGAGGAGCCAGCAAATCCCATGTTTCAGTGATTATCTCACCCAAAACTTCATAATTCTCGGGAAAAACCACCCCGATCCAACAAGATGGTCACGCCTCCTTCTGATCTCAGTTACTTCAAGATGAGGGACCAAGACATGCACCTCCACAGGACATCCTCGTGGGCCTCCTGAGACTTGCACACACCTACTGGTCCCGCTGGCATCCATCCACAGATACCAGCAGACAACCGTCCTTAGTGGGTGCAGAAAATCAAACACACACATCACACAAACACCCCCTCACACACACACACACACACACACACACACACCAGCCATATTTTAACGAATTGCTGATGTAATTACTCTGATTCCCAACTGTTTCTAAATAAGCTCTCTGTCCTCATGTTAATCCACGTGGTGGCAAAAGAACCTTGTCGGCAAAGGAACACATTAAAGATGGTTCTGTGTTTCTGTGTGGGGTTTTTTGGTTGGTTTGTTTTTAACTCTTCTATTCTGTGCAGCACAAATGCACCGAAAATGTTGGGATGGCTGTCCTTGGAATGCAAAGCTTTCCTTTCAAACCCAGCTGTGTCATCATCCATCATCTAACTAGCTTCATATCCCTCTCCTTCCCCTTCCCCTTCCACACCACCTTCTCTTTCACCTTCCCATTCTCCTTCTTCTTGGCACACATGCCAGTTGACCAGTGAATGTGAAACTGCCTTGGTCTTCTAGACGCCAAGGACAAGCACTGAAAATAATTTCCTTTTCTTGTGAAACCTACACTTGTGGCCTGCCCCTTTCTCTGGTTTCTCCATGGCATATGAGCAAGGGGGTGGGTTTCAGGGTACCTCTGAAAAAGTCCCAAACTCTTGAGGACCATGGGTAGACCCTCGATAAGCACTCAAACTTAGTATGTGAATTATCGGGAACTCAAACACCAGCCAGGTAAATGCTTTTAGAGTGGGCGGAAATGACGTCCTGGTGGTGATGAGTGAAGTGGGAAATGTACTCGAGGCAAGCTAGGCTCTAGGTTCTCTCTGCATTTGGGAAAGTACAGTGACACAACTACGCATGAGGGACTCAGAGTTGGGGAATTCCACAGAGAGCAAAAGTATGTGTGGAATGTGGAAAGGTGCGAAAATGAGAGAGCACTGGACCCCAAGCTTTCTGTGAAAGGACGACGAGGCCGGCAGCTTCAAAGGGACCTGGGAGTTTCCCAACACGCCTTCCATTCCAACATCCACTTGCCTCATGGGATTCCTTCCAGGTTCTCAATTTGCAAGGAAGGGTTCCCCACCATCTGAGGCTATTTACATAAATAGGGACGGGGCATCCTCCTCCATTATAAATTCTGAGCCTCTGAGTACTGAACGGTTGGCCAGCAGTTTCCGTGCCATCCGTTTGGGTCTCCCACCATGGATTCGTCCAGCTCGTCCGTCACATACAGCACCTCCAGAGGTACGTTGCCCTCAGCATCTGGGCTCTGGGGTTGGATCATCCAAATACACTCATGCACCTCCCCACCCCAACGGTTGGTCACCACGAAGATTGAAGTTTCCCAATGACCACCAATTGGCACAGACAGATATGCTGGGACATGTTTCTGGAATCAGTTGGGCCAAAGGATGCACCTTGGTTTGGGCAGTTCACGTACATATTTCTGGTTTGCTGGTTCGTTTGTTTTCCTTCTTGAAATCGACATGGAAGTTGGTAGCCCTGTTGCCTGACAATGGCTTCTCTACCAAAAATCCCAGCCCGTGGTTGCAGTGAATGGAACACGAGTGTTTGAAAACGTTCCCAACTAAACTGACACTCTTTTCCAGTTGACCGTGTTTGGGATTTTGAGTTGGCTTTGCATGTTCTATTCTTGCTGTTGTTACGGATTTGCTCCCTTTGGTTTCATGTTCCATTTGAAGTGGTTAACTTCTATGGTGTCCATGGAAAGAATCCACATCCAGTATGTATTGGGAATAGAAGAAAAAGAGAGTTTTTCTTTGAGCACAACTGAAAGCTAGAGCCTGGGAAAGAGATTCCAGGAGCACTCGAACTGTCTCTAATTGGACTCCAAGGTAGGCACTGCAGGAGTCTCTGGAAAGCCAAACTCCGCAGTGTGACACATCCGTTCCTTGAGTGCTTTCCAAAGATTTTCCTTGGAGCTGGCAGGAAGGAAGGGCGCTTTTAAAGGAAGTCCCCTATAGGGGTCCGAAACCATCGCCTTGCTTTGCCACCTTCCATGGGGACACTTGGTGATGACACTACGTCACCAGCTGCCAGCTGCTAGAGCAGGTAGCCCTTGCAGAAGGGTTGGTGTTGTCCTAGAGTTGGAGAGAGTTCAGGAAACTCAAGATGTCAGGGGTGTGCTGGACGTGCCTGAAACCACACCCACCCTGGCCATCACAGCTGGCTCCCGCCTTAGAAGGCAGGAAAGGAGCACCCATCTATTCCCTTACCACCAGGAAGACGCAACCTCAAATAGGACAGGGGTGGGGGAAGCCCTTCAAGGCTGCCCAACTGAATGAATAGTAGGAGCACACGGCGAGTCAGCATGACCTCGGTGCCTAGAAAGGGAAACCCATCTTCCGAGGAGTACCGGGCTGTTGTGGGTGTGTGGGTGGGTGGACACCATCAGACGGGTCACCAAGCTGGTCCTTATCTCAAAAAGCTAGGTCTTCTAAACAATCTTCTTGTGCGTTCTTTGTCGGGGGTGGGCTTGTGTGTTTGTCTGGCTTCGTTTGGCTTTCGTCTCATTTCCTTTCAAATAGTGAAAACGCAGGTACTCTGTGCAAATGACAGGCCAGAAGCCTCACTCCTCTCATTAGCATAGAGGTCGAGGTAAATCTGGTAGAAGCCATCAAGACTTTCCCAGGCCTCCCCAAGTGGAAAATCCTTCCACCCATTTTGGTCACGTTAGCCTGTTTTTCTAGGGCTCTCCCCTTCTGTTTGCATGGCGTCCTGTGGATCCTTGGCGAGTAGTGAGGGGATCCCCATAGCCTTGACCCTCAGCTTAGCTTGAGCCCCCATGGTCCCACTCAGCGTGGCTTTCAGGGTGTACCCACGGTTGTCCCAAATGCAGAGTCTTCCCCTGACTTAGACATTTTTCAAGTGGCACAAGGACCAGCGCTGCACTGGTACCATTGGTTTGAACCTCCATGGATTCGCCCCTGACACATTCCCCCTTTTCTCTCCCACAGGCCGACTCTCAAGACCATTGCAAAGGAGGAGGCTTGTTCTGAGGCTGAATCAGAAGGACACCCTGCAAGCAGTCTTTCAACAGAACCCCTACCCCGGGATAGCGACCAGAGAACGGCTGTCACGAGAACTGGGCATTGCAGAAAGCAGAATTCAGGTACGTCCGAGTCTCTCGATCCATTCTCCCTCTCGGGGTCCATGTCCAGACGCAAGGCGCCATATGCCAGTTGGAGTCCTTGCTCTTTGGGCTTCCTCTTCGGGGTGCTCCAGACAGCAGGGACTCGAATTTTGGCAAGGAACGTGGCTCCCTTTGGAAAACGCAGCCAGACTGAGCCGTGTGGCGAGCGGTCCATTCAAATGGGTGGTCAAGAAAAAGGGCGAGGGGCCAAGGAAGCAGGAGGGCCTGGTGGTGCCAAGGAGGTGTTCCCTTAATGGCTGGTCTCCTAGGAACTAGCTGTGCTGAAGACTTCCCTCTCTGGGTAGGTTGGAGAGGAGTCACCAAAGGTAGGAACACCCCGCCTGCGACCATACGAAGCGTCGCCAAAGACTGATTGACTTTCCCTACGAACACTTTTGCTCAGGGTGTTAAATGTTCCACACACCACCATCAGAAACGTCTAAAAGCATGCACACACACACGTGCACAAGCACAGGCCCATACTGCGGGTCGGCCTCGGGGAATGAGGTAGCATGCACACTGCTTCACTGTTGAAGACAAGGACACATATTCTGAAGATGGGGAGTGGGTTCATAAGAGCATCCTGACCTCACAGTGATGGAGGCATGTAGTCCCTGAGAAGTAACTGTCAATGAGTAGTTCCCAGGCAGCATGGGAAGAGTGGTTTTCATGGGGGCACTTGCTAATGGATATGATTGCGTGTCATGAGACAGCACTGCCTCTGGGGACATAAGAGAGGCAGGGAAACATGAACCAGGCATGGACCAGACCGAAGGGGAGGCAAAGAGACCAAACGAGGGAAAGCAGGTGGAGCCTGAGAGCCTGGGACAGAGACAGAGAGAGGGGAAGGCAGGCAGGCAGTCAGGTGGGCAGGCAGGCGGGTGGCAACAGAGACAGATGTCAACAGGTACATGCAGAGAATCGTAGACAGAGACCAAAAGAGCCACAGAGAAACTGGTAGTTTTGAGGAGAATGGGTGGGGCGTGGGAGAGAGAGAGAGAGAGAGAGGTAGCTATCCATCCCATTCTGACTGTGGGAAAGCAAGCATTGTCTCCTCCTGTGTCACAAGTCATTACTCTGGACACCAGTAAGGTGACTCAAAGAGGAAAGATTGTTTTCATGGACACAGATTGTGTATAATGGAATCTGGTGCACTTCTTCACAGGTGAAAGCCGGAGTGTACATTCTACGTGCTAGTGAGAGTTCAGTCCCTGTGCACTGTAAATATTTCCACTGGGGGCAGACGGGCCATACTGGGTCTCCATTAGTCGGCTTGTTGCTGGCTGGCTGGCTGGCTGGTGCGTTTGTGTGTTTGTTTTATGGTGCATCCCTGCAATAGGTCGTGGAAGTACGTGCCTAAGCATTGAAAGACAAGGCTTTCTTTCTTTGTACCCAGGTTTGGTTTCAAAACCAGCGAAGAAGATGCCTAAAGCAGAGCCGATTGCTGTCGGAGAATGGCTTCAAAGCAGGGCAGTCGCAGTCACTGCGGCCACCACCACCTGAGGCTTTGACTCGAGGTAAGTTCCCAGCATTCGTAAGTCATTTCCCCAGAGCATCTCTATGAGACACAATCATCGCTGGACGTGGATGACCATGGGAGGCCAAGAATGCTTCAGAGAGGATACCATGATATCTTGGGTTCTTGCCCCATTCCTGTTCCACACAGGATCATCATGCCCCTGTTGGAGGGTGGGGAGATGCGTGGCCAGGAAGGCTTGGAATCTTTGGGTCCGGAACCTGCCTGGATGTGCAGAAATCCCTTCTTCCATCACATGGGGCATTTTCACATAGCACTGAATAAGATGTATCGATGTATCGATCTTAATCTATGACATACCACTTCCTACATACCACACACTGGATCTGCTGTGAACGTGCTGAAATTGGCCTGAATGTCCTCTCTTCTCTGTGTGTCCTTCTTTAGAAAACTTGGGAAGAGAGGCCAGGCGAAAGAGGACTTTCATCTCTCCTTCTCAAACAAGGGTCCTTGTGCAAGCCTTTGAGAGGGATCGATTTCCATCTATTGCTGCCAGGGAAGAATTGGCTCATCAGACAGGAATACCCGAACCTCGAATCCAGGTAAGTTCTCCACCAGTGGGTGGAACTTGGCTTCTCCCAAGAGAAAGGAGTGTTAACCCTTGCGACGGGTTGCTGCTGGCTATATGTAGGCTTGGAGAGGGGGGATTGGGAGGACGTTCCCTTCATCCTATGAATGCGCCAATGGGGCTGACCTGAAGGCATCCATTTCCAGAAGAGGAGAGGGCAATGGAAGTCCTGGGCAGCCAGGGAGGGGCCTGAGGTTGTAGCTGGGCAATGACGGCTCTCCTCAAAGCCAGGGGTGGGGAGGGGTGGGGAGGGGTGGGGAGGGGTGGGGTGGGTCCTGTGTTGCCCTGACGTCCTCCTGCATTTTCAAGAGCCAAGGCGAAAGCTTTAGGGAAAATGGCCCTTAGATGAGGCCCACCAGTACTTGCCATGGGCCTGACAGATTGGAGGGCGCAGAAGGGCAGGGTGGGGTGGACTGGGGCGGGCCGGGAATGGGGCGGCTGCAAGTTGATCTGGATTGTCACGCTGCTAATGTTCCTGTCGTCCCATATGGTTCCCTAGATATGGTTCCAGAACTGAAGAGCTCGGCACCCAAAGCAGAGCGCTAGTGGGCCTGTGAATGCCCTGGCCGAAGGCCCAGATGCCACATCAGCTGTGACTGCCCCGTCGGACCAAAGTCCCTGGCCCACTGTCCATAGCACCTCTCATCATTATCCTCCCTCTCATGCACCTGAGAGCATGCAATCATTTGCTGCGGCCACTCCTGTTTTCTCCCCCTCCTTTCTTGTGCCAGGGGCTGCCTTTGGGTGTTGTGTGGGCCAGCCGTCGATGTTCATTTTGGTCCAGCCCAGCCTGGCAGCACTTCAGGGATGCCAGAACCCACAGCCTCTTCCGGCCACAGTTCCGTGGGGTGAAGGGACACATGCTCTCATCACCAGTGGGCAGCCTGCCCAGGGGGGCTTCGGGCTGCCTGCACTGCCAGAGACAGACTTCTGGCAGCAGCAGGCAACCTCAGGTGAAGAGACACCTCCCCAGCTGGAGCAACAGCCCCAGCACTCAGCCCTTCCAGGCGCCTCAAGCCTCCTGGACGAACTCTTGTCAGACGAGGATATTCTGGACAAGGCACGCCCTTTTCTGAATGCGGACACTGAGGAAGAGGAACTTGCGGCAACCCTCGAAGCCCCCCTCAGCGAGGAAGAACTCCAGGCCCTGCTCGACATGCTGCCAGGCTCCCCAGTGCCACAGGTTTAGGGGGGGTAAGGAAGGCCTACCCCCGAGCCCCTTTCAAGCCTCCTTTCCTGGGAGGCAGAGCCATGGGGGAGAGAAAGAAGAAGGAATAAGCACCGCTCATGAGAGTGTCTGGCAGGGAGACCAAGGCAAGAAGACTGTCGACAGCAATTGCGGTGTGCCCACGAGCAATGCCATGCTCCACACAGACTGCCATGAAGCATGGGCACCAGAAGGGACACCCTCTCTGAAGCCTCAAGGAATTCTAGCCGTTCAAGAATAACGAGGAGGACCCAATGCTGAACTGGATTTCCCCGTTGTATGTGACATTCCATTGATCCAATCAATAAACCTTGGCACTCACTTCAAGTTCTCGGTTGTGCTTTGGTCGCTTTGTATTCTCCTGCGTTTCCTTGGGGAGGCGAAATCCCTCCCTTGGCCTGGGACAGCATGGGAGGATGGTCCAGATGCCTGTTTCTAGTCCCGTAGCTTGTAGCCACAAATACACCTTAGTGGAATCACGAAAACACTCTCACAGTGACAACCTTCACTTGCTTTCTGGGTGCATGGTGTGGAACGGTTCCTCGAGGGCATCACCTTTGTACAGAAGGACAGAACTCTGCAAAAACTTTCATTGCCAGGGTTCATAGTAACCACTGTGCCTGGTATATTATGCAGGCAAATAATCTCTCTCTGTCCCTCTCTCTCTCCTATTGTGTGTCCACAGCCACTCACTACACGCACACACCTCTCAAAAGATAAGCCTAGTTACAACTAAAGTGATGCACAAATGAACTGAAAAGCCAAATCCATGTGGCATCGTAACGTCGTCGCAGATCCTCCCTTCCACTGTTTCTTTCAAAACTAGTTTCCAACACATGTGCCTCATACACTCTGTGTTGAGTGATTCTCGACTGGCTAAAGCCGGGGACCCCATGTTCAGCATGGGTGTGTCAGTGGCACGAAACATTAAAATAATCTGAGAGTTGCCACTTCAATGTCTACACAACAATGAATCTGATTCTCTAGCTACACCTGCATCCGGGTCTCTAGCTGTAATGTGTGCATATCTCGGCAGATCCATCTAGTCCTCAACTCCTTCCCAGTCACACCCCAGTCTTAGGCTCCCCTTTCTCCAGAGCTCTAGAGCAATATACAGCCCTCTCTCTTTCTCTCTCTCTCCCTCTCCCTCTCTCTGTCTCTCTCTCTGTCACTGTCTCTCTCTGTCTCTCTGTGTCTCTCTCTGTCTCTCTGTCTCTCTCTCTCTCTCTTTCTCCTTCCTTTCATTTTGCAGAAAGGAAACATCAGTTTCAAGAGCCACACAGGGGGCATAGGGCTTCTGGGGAAAGAATCTGGCCACGGTAGCCTCAGGACAAGTAGGACTGAAGATGTGGAAAGAGACAGCTTATGGAAAAGTTGGTGCTTTCAAGAGGGCAGGAGGAACACTGTGTCACAGTGTGCCGGGAAACACTGAGATGCTTGTGGGTGGCAGGACTTGCACAGACTCTAGCTAGAGCTAGGAGCTGGGGCTTTACCATATTGGTTGTGCAATGCTGACTGATCCAGAGAAACCTTGGAGCCCAGGAACAGGCAGCGTTACCTCCACAGGGAGGCCACCTGTGTATAAACACACCTGGGGCCACTCAGGATTCCCTGGCTGCCATGCAGATCACAGTTTCTGCTCTCCCAAGCAACCTTTCCCCACCTGGATTGTCCAGGAGGGAGCCGGTCCAGGTCTGGCAGGCAGTGCCTTCTGGGAGGAGCCAGCAAATCCCATGTTTCAGTGATTATCTCACCCAAAACTTCATAGTTCTCGGGAAAAACCACCCCGATCCAACAAGATGGTCACGCCTCTTTCTGATCTCAGTTACTTCAGGATGAGGGACCATGACATGCACCTCCTCAGGACATCCTCCTGGGCCTCCTGAGACTTGCACACACCTACTGGTCCCGCTGACATCCATCCACAGATACCAGCAGACAACCATCCTTAGTGGGTGCAGAAAATCAAACACACAGATCACACAAACACCCACCCACAGACACACACACACACACACACACACCAGCCATATTTTAACGAATTGCTGATGTAATTACTCTGATTCCCAACTGTTTCTAAATAAGCTCTCTGTCCTCATGTTAATCCACGTGGTGGCAAAAGAACCTTGTTGGCAAAGGAACACATTAAAGATGGTTCTGTGTTTCTGTGTGGGGTTTTTTGGTTGGTTTGTTTTTAACTCTTCTATTCTGTGCAGCACAAATGCACCGAAAATGTTGGGATGGCTGTCCTTGGAATGCAAAGCTTTCCTTTCAAACCCAGCTGTGTCATCATCCATCATCTAACTAGCTTCATATCCCTCTCCTTCCCCTTCCCCTTCCACACCACCTTCTCTTTCACCTTCCCATTCTCCTTCTTCTTGGCACACATGCCAGTTGACCAGTGAATGTGAAACTGCCTTGGTCTTCTGGACGCCAAGGACAAGCACTGAAAATAATTTCCTTTTCTTGTGAAACCTACACTTGTGGCCTGCCCCTTTCTCTGGTTTCTCCATGGCATATGAGCAAAGGGGTGGGTTTCAGGGTACCTCTGAAAAAGTCCCAAACTCTTGAGGACCATGGGTAGACCCTCGATAAGCACTCAAACTTAGTATGTGAATTATCGGGAACTCAAACACCACCCAGGTAAATGCTTTTAGAGTGGGCGGAAATGACATCCTGGTGGTGATGAGTGAAGTGGGAAATGTACTCGAGGCAAGCTAGGCTCTAGGTTCTCTCTGCATTTGGGAAAGTACAGTGACACACCTACGCATGAGGGACTCAGAGTTGGGGAATTCCACAGAGAGCAAAAGTATGTGTGGAATGTGGAAAGGTGCGAAAATGAGAGAGCACTGGACCCCAAGCTTTCTGTGAAAGGACGATGAGGCCGGCAGCTTCAAAGGGACCTGGGAGTTTCCCAACACGCCTTCCATTCCAACATCCACTTGCCTCATGGGATTCCTTCCAGGTTCTCAATTTGCAAGGAAGGGTTCCCCACCATCTGAGGCTATTTACATAAATAGGGGCGGGGCATCCTCCTCCATTATAAATTCTGAGCCTCTGAGTACTGAACGGTTGGCCAGCAGTTTCCGTGCCATCCGTTTGGGTCTCCCACCATGGATTCGTCCAGCTCGTCCGTCACATGCAGCACCTCCAGAGGACGTTGCCCTCAGCATCTGGGCTCTGGGGTTGGATCATCCAAATACACTCATGCACCTCCCCACCCCAACGGTTGGTCACCACGAAGATTGAAGTTTCCCAATGACCACCAATTGGCACAGACAGATATGCTGGGACATGTTTCTGGAATCAGTTGGGCCAAAGGATGCACCTTGGTTTGGGCAGTTCACGTACATATTTCTGGTTTGCTGGTTCGTTTGTTTTCCTTCTTGAAATCGACATGGAAGTTGGTAGCCCTGTTGCATGACAATGGCTTCTCTACCAAAAATCCCAGCCCGTGGTTGCAGTGAATGGAACACGAGTGTTTGAAAACGTTCCCAACTAAACTGACACTCTTTTCCAGTTGACCGTGTTTGGGATTTTGAGTTGGCTTTGCATGTTCTATTCTTGCTGTTGTTACGGATTTGCTCCCTTTGGTTTCATGTTCCATTTGAAGTGGTTAACTTCTATGGTGTCCATGGAAAGAATCCACATCCAGTATGTATTGGGAATAGAAGAAAAAGAGAGTTTTTCTTTGAGCACAACTGAAAGCTAGAGCCTGGGAAAGAGATTCCAGGAGCACTCGAACTGTCTCTAATTGGACTCCAAGGTAGGCACTGCAGGAGTCTCTGGAAAGCCAAACTCCGCAGTGTGACACATCCGTTCCTTGAGTGCTTTCCAAAGATTTTCCTTGGAGCTGGCAGGAAGGAAGGGCGCTTTTAAAGGAAGTCCCCTATAGGGGTCCGAAACCATCGCCTTGCTTTGCCACCTTCCATGGGGACACTTGGTGATGACACTACGTCACCAGCTGCCAGCTGCTAGAGCAGGTAGCCCTTGCAGAAGTGTTGGTGTTGTCCTAGAGTTGGAGAGAGTTCAGGAAACTCAAGATGTCAGGGGTGTGCTGGACGTGCCTGAAACCACACCCACCCTGGCCATCACAGCTGGCTCCCGCCTTAGAAGGCAGGAAAGGAGCACCCATCTATTCCCTTACCACCAGGAAGACGCAACCTCAAATAGGACAGGGGTGGGGGAAGCCCTTCAAGGCTGCCCAACTGAATGAATAGCAGGAGCACACGGCGAGCATGACCTCGGTGCCTAGAAAGGGAAACCCATCTTCCGAGGAACACTGGGCTGTTGTGGGTGTGTGGGTGGGTGGACACCATCAGACGGGTCACCAAGCTGGTCCTTATCTCAAAAAGCTAGGTCTTCTAAACAATATAATTGTGCGTTCTTTGTCGGGGGTTGGCTTGTGTGTTTGTCTGGCTTCGTTTGGTTTTTGTCTCGTTTCCTTTCAAATAGTGAAAATGCAGGTACTCTGTGCAAATGACAGGCCAGAAGCCTCACTCCTCTCATTAGCATAGAGGTCAAGGTAAATCTGGTAGAAGCCATCAAGACTTTCCCAGGCCTCCCCAAGTGGAAAATCCTTCCACCCATTTTGGTCACGTTAGCCTGTTTTTCTAGGGCTCTCCCCTTCTGTTTGCATGGCGACCTGTGGATCCTTGGCGAGTAGTGAGGGGTTCCCCATAGCCTTGACCCTCAGCTTAGCTTGAGCCCCCATGGTCCCACTCAGCGTGGCTTTCAGGGTGTACCCACGGTTGTCCCAAATGCAGAGTCTTCCCCTGCCTTAGACATTTTTCAAGTGGCACAAGGACCAGCGCTGGACTGGTACCATAGGTTTCAACCTCCATGGATTCGCCCCTGACACATTCCCCCTTTTCTCTCCCACAGGCCGACTCTCAAGACCATTGCAAAGGAGGAGGCTTGTTCTGAGGCTGAATCAGAAGGACACCCTGCAAGCAGTCTTTCAACAGAACCCCTACCCCGGGATAGCGACCAGAGAATGGCTGTCACGAGAACTGGGCATTGCAGAAAGCAGAATTCAGGTACGTCCGAGTCTCTCGATCCATTCTCCCTCTCGGGGTGCACGTCCAGACGCAAGGCGCCATATGCCAGTTGGAGTCCTTGCTCTTTGGGCTTCCTCTTCGGGGTGCTCCAGACAGCAGGGACTCGAATTTTGGCAAGGAACGTGGCTCCCTTTGGAAAACGCAGCCAGACTGAGCCGTGTGGCGAGCAGTCCATTCAAATGGGTGGTCAAGAAAAAGCGCGAGGGGCCAAGGAAGCAGGAGGGCCTGGTGGTGCCAAGGAGGTGTTCCCTTAATGGCTGGTCTCCTAGGAACTAGCTGTGCTGAAGACTTCCCTCTCTGGGTAGGTTGGAGAGGAGTCACCAAATGTAGGAACACCCCGCCTGCGACCATACGAAGCGTCGCCAAAGACTGATTGACTTTCCCTATGAACACTTTTGCTCAGGGTGTCAAATTTTCCACACACCACCATCAGAAACGTCTAAAAGCATGCACACACACACGCGCACAAGCACAGGCCCATACTGCGGGTCGGCCTCGGGGAATGAGGTAGCATGCACACTGCTTCACTGTTGAAGACAAGGACACATATTCTGAAGATGGGGAGCGGGTTCATAAGAGCCTCCTGACCTCACAGTGATGGAGGCATGTAGTCCCTGAGAAGTAACTGTCAATGAGTAGTTCCCAGGCAGCATGGGAAGAGTGGTTTTCATGGGGGCACTTGCTAATGGATATGATTGCGTGTCATGAGACAGCACTGCCTCTGGGGACATAAGAGAGGCAGGGAAACATGAACCGGGCATGGACCAGACCGAAGGGGAGGCAAAGATACCAAACGAGGGAAAGCAGGTGGAGCCTGAGAGCCTGGGACAGAGACAGAGAGAGGGGAAGGCAGGCAGGCAGTCAGGTGGGCAGGCAGGCGGGTGGCAACAGAGACAGATGTCAACAGGTACATGCAGAGAATCGTAGACAGAGACCGAAAGAGCCACAGAGAAACTGGTAGTTTTGAGGAGAACGGGTGGTGCGTGGGAGAGAGAGAGAGAGAGAGAGAGAGAGAGAGAGAGGGAGCTATCCATCCCATTCTGACTGTGGGAAAGCAAGCATTGTCTCCTCCTGTGTCACAAGTCATTACTCTGGACACCAGTAAGGTGACTCAAAGAGGAAGGATTGTTTTCATGGACACAGATTGTGTATAATGGAATCTGGTGCACTTCTTCACAGGTGAAAGCCGGAGTCTACATTCTACGTGCTAGTGAGAGTTCAGTCCCTGTGCACTGTAAATATTTCCACTGGGGGCAGACGGGCCATACTGGGTCTCCATTAGTCGGCTTGTTGCTGGCTGGCTGGCTGGCTGGTGCGTTTGTGTGTTTGTTTTATGGTGCATCCCTGCAATAGGTCGTGGAAGTATGTGCCTAAGCATTGAAAGACAAGGCTTTCTTTCTTTGTACCCAGGTTTGGTTTCAAAACCAGCGAAGAAGATGCCTAAAGCAGAGCCGATTGCTGTCGGAGAATGGCTTCAAAGGAGGGCAGTTGCAGTCGCTGCGGCCACCACCACCTGAGGCTTTGACTCGAGGTAAGTTCCCAGCATTCGTAAGTCATTTCCCCAGAGCATCTCTATGAGACACAATCATCGCTGGACGTGGATGACCATGGGAGGCCAAGAATGCTTCAGAGAGGATACCATGATATCTTGGGTTCTTGCCCCATTCCTGTTCCACACAGGATCATCATGCCCCTGTTGGAGGGTGGGGAGATGCGTGGCCAGGAAGGCTTGGAATCTTTGGGTCCGGAACCTGCCTGGATGTGCAGAAATCCCTTCTTCCATCACATGGGGCATTTTCACATAGCACTGAATAAGATGTATCGATGTATCGATCTTAATCTATGACATACCACTTCCTACATACCACACACTGGATCTGCTGTGAACGTGCTGAAATTGGCCTGAATGTCCTCTCTTCTCTGTGTGTCCTTCTTTAGAAAACTTGGGAAGAGAGGCCAGGCGAAAGAGGACTTTCATCACTCCTTCTCAAACAAGGGTCCTTGTGCAAGCCTTTGAGAGGGATCGATTTCCATCTATTGCTGCCAGGGAAGAATTGGCTCATCAGACATGAATACCCGAACCTCGAATCCAGGTAAGTTCTCCACCAGTGGGTGGAACTTGGCTTCTCCCAAGAGAAAGGAGTGTTAACCCTTGCGACGGGTTGCTGCTGGCTATATGTAGGCTTGGAGAGGGGGGATTGGGAGGACGTTCCCTTCATCCTATGAATGCGCCAATGGGGCTGACCTGAAGGCATCCATTTCCAGAAGAGGAGAGGGCAATGGAAGTCCTGGGCAGCCAGGGAGGGGCCTGAGGTTGTAGCTGGGCAATGACGGCTCTCCTCAAAGCCAGGGGTGGGGAGGGGTGGGGAGGGGTGGGGAGGGGTGGGGTGGGTCCTGTGTTGCCCTGACGTCCTCCTGCATTTTCAAGAGCCAAGGCGAAAGCTTTAGGGAAAATGGCCCTTAGATGAGGCCCACCAGTACTTGCCATGGGCCTGACAGATTGGAGGGTGCAGAAGGGCAGGGTGGGGTGGACTGGGGTGGGCCGGGAATGGGGCGGCTGCAAGTTGATCTGGATTGTCACGCTGCTAATGTTCCTGTCGCCCCATATGGTTCCCTAGATATGGTTCCAGAACCGAAGAGCTCGGCACCCAAAGCAGAGCGCTAGTGGGCCTGTGAATGCCCTGGCCGAAGGCCCAGATGCCACATCAGCCGTGACTGCCCCGTCGGACCAAAGTCCCTGGCCCACTGTCCATAGCACCTCTCATCATTATCCTCCCTCTCATGCACCTGAGAGCATGCAATCATTTGCTGCAGTGACTCTTGTTTTCTCCCCCTCCTTTCTTGTGCCAGGGGCTGCCTTTGGGTGCTGTGTGGGCCAGCCGTCGATGTTCATCATGGTCCAGCCCAGCCTGCCAGCACTTCAGGGATGCCAGAACCAACAGCCTCTTCCGGCCACAGTTCCGTGGGGTGAAGGGACACATGCTCTCATCACCAGTGGGCAGCCTGCCCAGGGGGGCATCGGGCTGCCTGCACCGCCAGAGACAGACTTCTGGCAGCAGCAGGCAACCTCAGGTGAAGAGACACCTCCCCAGCTGGAGCGACAGCCCCAGCACTCAGCCCTTCCAGGCGCCTCAAGCCTCCTGGACGAACTCTTTTTTTTTTTTTTTTTTTTGCTGTACGCGGGCCTCTCACTGCTGTGGCCTCTCCCGTTGCGGAGCACAGGCTCCGGACACACAGGCCCCGCGGCCATGGCTCGCGGGCCCAGCCGCTCCGCGGCATGTGGGATTCTCCGGGATCGGGGCACGAACCCGTGTCCCCTGCATCGGCAGGCGGACTCCCAACCACTGCGCCACCAAGGAGGCCCCTGGACGAACTCTTGTCAGACGAGGATATTCTGGACAAGGCACGCCCTTTTCTGAATGCGGACACTGAGGAAGAGGAACTTGCGGCAACCCTCGAAGCCCCCCTCAGCGAGGAAGAACTCCAGGCCCTGCTCGACATGCTCCCAGGCTCCCCAGTGCCACAGGTTTAGGGGGAGTAAGGAACGCCTTCCCCCGAGCCCCTTTCAAGCCTCCTTTCCTGGGGGGCAGAGCCATGGGGGAGAGAAAGAAGAAGGAATAAGCACCGCTCATGAGAGTGTCTGGCAGGGAGACGAAGGCAAGAAGACTGTCGACAGCAATTGCGCTGTGCCCACGAGCAATGCCATGCTCCACACAGACTGCCATGAAGCATGGGCACCAGAAGGGACACCCTCTCTGAAGCCTCAAGGAATTCTAGCCGTTCAAGGATAACGAGGAGGACCCAATGCTGAACTGGATTTCCCCGTTGTATGTGACATTCCATTGATCCAATCAATAAATCTTGGCACTCACTTCAAGTTCTCGGTTGTGCTTTGGTCGCTTTGTATTCTCCTGCGTTTCCTTGGGGAGGCGAAATCCCTCCCTTGGCCTGGGACAGCATGGGAGGATGGTCCAGATGCCTTTTTCTAGTCCCGTAGCTTGTAGCCACAAATACACCTTAGTGGAATCACAAAAACACTCTCACAGTGACAACCTTCACTTGCTTTCTGGGTGCATGGTGTGGAAGGGTTCCTCGAGGGCATCACCTTTGTACAGAAGGATAGAACTCTGCAAAAACTTTCATTGCCAGGGTTCATAGTAACCACTGTGCCTGGTATATTATGCAGGCAAATAATCTCTCTCTGTCCCTCTCTCTCTCCTATTGTGTGTCCACAGCCACTCACTACACGCACACACCTCTCAAAAGATAAGCCTAGTTACAACTAAAGTGATGCACAAATGAACTGAAAAGCCAAATCCATGTGGCATCGTAACGTCGTCGCAGATCCTCCCTTCCACTGTTTCTTTCAAAACTAGTTTCCAACACATGTGCCTCATACACTCTGTGTTGAGTGATTCTCGACTGGCTAAATCCGGGGACCCCATGTTCAGCATGGGTGTGTCAGTGGCACGAAACATTAAAATAATCTGAAAGTTGCCACTTGAATGTCTATACAACAATGAATCTGATTCTCTAGCTACACCTGCATCCGGGTCTCTAGCTCTAATGTGTGCATATCTCGGCAGATCCATCTAGTCCTCAACTCCCTCCCAGTCACACCCCAGTCTTAGGCTCCCCTTTCTCCAGAGCTCTAGAGCAATATACAGCCCTCTCTCTTTCTCTCTCTCTCCCTCTCCCTCTCTCTGTCTCTCTCTCTGTCACTGTCTCTCTCTGTCTCTCTGTGTCTCTCTCTGTCTCTCTGTCTCTCTCTCTCTCTCTCTTTCTCCTTCCTTTCGTTTTGCAGAAAGGAAACATCAGTTTCAAGAGCCACACAGGGGGCATAGGGCTTCTGGGGAAAGAATCTGGCCACGGTAGCCTCAGGACAAGTAGGACTGAAGATGTGGAAAGAGACAGCTTATGGAAAAGTTGGTGCTTTCAAGAGGGCGGGAGGAACACTGGGTCACAGTGTGCCGGGAAACACTGAGATGCTTGTGGGTGGCAGGACTTGCACAGACTCTAGCTAGAGCTAGGAGCTGGGGCTTTACCATATTGGTTGTGGAATGCTGACTGATCCAGAGAAACCTCGGAGCCCAGGAACGGGCAGCGTTACCTCCACAGGGAGGCCACCTGTGTATAAACACACCTGGGGCCACTCAGGATTCCCTGGCTGCCATGCAGATCACAGTTTCTGCTCTCCCAAGCAACCTTTCCCCACCTGGATTGTCCAGGAGGTAGCCGGTCCAGGTCTGGCAGGCAGTGCCTTCTGGGAGGAGCCAGCAAATCCCATGTTTCAGTGATTATCTCACCCAAAACTTCATAGTTCTCGGGAAAAACCACCCCGATCCAACAAGATGGTCACGCCTCTTTCTGATCTCAGTTACTTCAGGATGAGGGACCAAGACATGCACCTCCTCAGGACATCCTCCTGGGCCTCCTGAGACTTGCACACACCTACTGGTCCCGCTGACATCCATCCACAGATACCAGCAGACAACCATCCTTAGTGGGTGCAGAAAATCAAACACACAGATCACACAAACACCCACCCACACACACACACACACACACACACACACACACACACACCAGCCATATTTTAACGAATTGCTGATGTAATTACTCTGATTCCCAACTGTTTCTAAATAAGCTCTCTGTCCTCATGTTAATCCACGTGGTGGCAAAAGAACCTTGTTGGCAAAGGAACACATTAAAGATGGTTCTGTGTTTCTGTGTGGGGTTTTTTGGTTGGTTTGTTTTTAACTCTTCTATTCTGTGCAGCACAAATGCACCGAAAATGTTGGGATGGCTGTCCTTGGAATGCAAAGCTTTCCTTTCAAACCCAGCTGTGTCATCATCCATCATCTAACTAGCTTCATATCCCTCTCCTTCCCCTTCCCCTTCCACACCACCTTCTCTTTCACCTTCCCATTCTCCTTCTTCTTGGCACACATGCCAGTTGACCAGTGAATGTGAAACTGCCTTGGTCTTCTGGACGCCAAGGACAAGCACTGAAAATAATTTCCTTTTCTTGTGAAACCTACACTTGTGGCCTGCCCCTTTCTCTGGTTTCTCCATGGCATATGAGCAAAGGGGTGGGTTTCAGGGTACCTCTGAAAAAGTCCCAAACTCTTGAGGACCATGGGTAGACCCTCGATAAGCACTCAAACTTAGTATGTGAATTATCGGGAACTCAAACACCAGCCAGGTAAATGCTTTTAGAGTGGGCGGAAATGACGTCCTGGTGTTGATGAGTGAAGTGAGAAATGTACTCGAGGCAAGCTAGGCTCTAGGTTCTCTCTGCATTTGGGAAAGTACAGTGACACACCTACGCATGAGGGACTCAGAGTTGGGGAATTCCACAGAGAGCAAAAGTATGTGTGGAATGTGGAAAGGTGCGAAAATGAGAGAGCACTGGACCCCAAGCTTTCTGTGAAAGGACGACGAGGCCGGCAGCTGCAAAGGGACCTGGGAGTTTCCCAACACGCCTTCCATTCCAACATCCACTTGCCTCATGGGATTCCTTCCAGGTTCTCAATTTGCAAGGAAGGGTTCCCCACCATCTGAGGCTATTTACATAAATAGGGGCGGGGCATCCTCCTCCATTATAAATTCTGAGCCTCTGAGTACTGAAAGGTTGGCCAGCAGTTTCCGTGCCATCCGTTTGGGTCTCCCACCATGGATTCGTCAAGCTCGTCCGTCACATGCAGCACCTCCAGAGGTACGTTGCCCTCAGCATCTGGGCTCTGGGGTTGCATCATCCAAATACACTCATGCACCTCCCCACCCCAACGGTTGGTCACCACGAAGATTGAAGTTTCCCAATGACCACCAATTGGCACAGACAGATATGCTGGGACATGTTTCTGGAATCAGTTGGGCCAAAGGATGCACCTTGGTTTGGGCAGTTCACGTACATATTTCTGGTTTGCTGGTTCGTTTGTTTTCCTTCTTGAAATCGACATGGAAGTTGGTAGCTCTGTTGCCTGACAATGGCTTCTCTACCAAAAATCCCAGCCCGTGGTTGCAGTGAACAGAACACGAGTGTTTGAAAACGTTCCCAACTAAACTGACACTCTTTTCCAGTTGACCGTGTTTGGGATTTTGAGTTGGCTTTGCATGTTCTATTCTTGCTGTTGTTACGGATTTGCTCCCTTTGGTTTCATGTTCCATTTGAAGTGGTTAACTTCTATGGTGTCCATGGAAAGAATCCACATCCAGTATGTATTGGGAATAGAAGAAAAAGAGAGTTTTTCTTTGAGCACAACTGAAAGCTAGAGCCTGGGAAAGAGATTCCAGGAGCACTCGAACTGTCTCTAATTGGACTCCAAGGTAGGCACTGCAGGATTCTCTGGAAAGCCAAACTCTGCAGTGTGACACATCCGTTCCTTGAGTGCTTTCCAAAGATTTTCCTTGGAGCTGGCAGGAAGGAAGGGCGCTTTTAAAGGAAGTCCCCTATAGGGGTCCGAAACCATCACCTTGCTTTGCCACCTTCCATGGGGACACTTGGTGATGACACTACGTCACCAGCTGCCAGCTGCTAGAGCAGGTAGCCCTTGCAGAAGGGTTGGTGTTGTCCTAGAGTTGGAGAGAGTTCAGGAAACTCAAGATGTCAGGGGTGTGCTGGACGTGCCTGAAACCACACCCACCCTGGCCATCACAGCTGGCTCCCGCCTTAGAAGGCAGGAAAGGAGCACCCATCTATTCCCTTACCACCAGGAAGACGCAACCTCAAATAGGACAGGGGTGGGGGAAGCCCTTCAAGGCTGCCCAACTGAATGAATAGCAGGAGCACACGGAGAGTCAGCATGACCTCGGTGCCTAGAAAGGGAAACCCATCTTCCGAGGAGTACCGGGCTGTTGTGGGTGTGTGGGTGGGTGGACACCATCAGACGGGTCACCAAGCTGGTCCTTATCTCAAAAAGCTAGGTCTTCTAAACAATCTTCTTGAGCGTTCTTTGTCGGGGGTTGGCTTGTGTGTTTGTCTGGCTTCGTTTGGTTTTTGTCTCGTTTCCTTTCAAATAGTGAAAATGCAGGTACTCTGTGCAAATGACAGGCCAGAAGCCTCACTCCTCTCATTAGCATAGAGGTCAAGGTAAATCTGGTAGAAGCCATCAAGACTTTCCCAGGCCTCCCCAAGTGGAAAATCCTTCCACCCATTTTGGTCACGTTAGCCTGTTTTTCTAGGGCTCTCCACTTCTGTTTGCATGGCGTCCTGTGGATCCTTGGCGAGTAGTGAGGGGTTCCACATAGCCTTGACCCTCAGCTTAGCTTGAGCCCCCATGGTCCCACTCAGCGTGGCTTTCAGGGTGTACCCACGGTTGTCCCAAATGCAGAGTCTTCCCCTGACTTAGACATTTTTCAAGTGGCACAAGGACCAGTGCTGGACTGGTACCATTGGTTTGAACCTCCATGGATTCGCCCCTGACACATTCCCCCTTTTCTCTCCCACAGGCCGACTCTCAAGACCATTGCAAAGGAGGAGGCTTGTTCTGAGGCTGAATCAGAAGGACACCCTGCAAGCAGTCTTTCAACAGAACCCCTACCCCGGGATAGCGACCAGAGAACGGCTGTCATGAGAACTGGGCATTGCAGAAAGCAGAATTCAGGTACGTTCGATTCTCTCGATCCATTCTCCCTCTCGGGGTCCACGTCCAGACGCAAGGCGTCATATGCCAGTTGGAGTCCTTGCTCTTGGGGCTTCCTCTTCGGGGTGCTCCAGACAGCAGGGACTCGAATTTTGGCAAGGAACGTGGCTCCCTTTGGAAAACGCAGCCAGACTGAGCCGTGTGGCGAGCGGTCCATTCAAATGGGTTGTCAAGGAAAAGGGCGAGGGGCCAAGGAAGCAGGAGGGCCTGGTGGTGCCAAGGAGGTGTTCCCTTAATGGCTGGTCTCCTAGGAACTAGCTGTGCTGAAGACTTCCCTCTCTGGGTAGGTTGGAGAGGAGTCACCAAAGGTAGGAACACCCCGCCTGCGACCATACGAAGCGTCGCCAAAGACTGATTGACTTTCCCTATGAACACTTTTGCTCAGGGTGTCAAATTTTCCACACACCACCATCAGAAACGTCTAAAAGCATGCACACACACACGTGCACAAGCACAGGCCCATACTGCGGGTCGGCCTCGGGGAATGAGGTAGCATGCACACTGCTTCACTGTTGAAGACAAGGACACATATTCTGAAGATGGGGAGCGGGTTCATAAGAGCCTCCTGACCTCACAGTGATGGAGGCATGTAGTCCCTGAGAAGTAACTGTCAATGAGTAGTTCCCAGGCAGCATGGGAAGAGTGGTTTTCATGGGGGCACTTGCTAATGGATATGATTGCGTGTCATGAGACAGCACTGCCTCTGGGGACATAAGAGAGGCAGGGAAACATGAACCGGGCATGGACCAGACCGAAGGGGAGGCAAAGAGACCAAACGAGGGAAAGCAGGTGGAGCCTGAGAGCCTGGGACAGAGACAGAGAGAGGGGAAGGCAGGCAGGCAGTCAGGTGGGCAGGCAGGCGGGTGGCAACAGAGACAGATGTCAACAGGTACATGCAGAGAATCGTAGACAGTGACCAAAAGAGCCACAGAGAAACTGGTAGTTTTGAGGAGAACGGGTGGGGCGTGGGAGAGAGAGAGAGAGAGAGAGAGAGAGAGAGAGAGAGAGAGAGGGAGCTATCCATCCCATTCTGACTGTGGGAAAGCAAGCATTGTCTCCTCCTGTGTCACAAGTCATTACTCTGGACACCAGTAAGGTGACTCAAAGAGGAAAGATTGTTTTCATGGACACAGATTGTGTATAATGGAATCTGGTGCACTTCTTCACAGGTGAAAGCCGGAGTCTACATTCTACGTGCTAGTGAGAGTTCAGTCCCTGTGCACTGTAAATATTTCCACTGGGGGCAGACGGGCCATACTGGGTCTCCATTAGTCGGCTTGTTGCTGGCTGGCTGGCTGGCTGGTGCGTTTGTGTGTTTGTTTTATGGTGCATCCCTGCAATAGGTCGTGGAAGTACGTGCCTAAGCATTGAAAGACAAGGCTTTCTTTCTTTGTACCCAGGTTTGGTTTCAAAACCAGCGAAGAAGATGCCTAAAGCAGAGCCGATTGCTGTCGGAGAATGGCTTCAAAGCAGGGCAGTCGCAGTCACTGCGGCCACCACCACCTGCGGCTTTGACTCGAGGTAAGTTCCCAGCATTCGTAAGTCATTTCCCCAGAGCATCTCTATGAGACACAATCATCGCTGGACGTGGATGACCATGGGAGGCCAAGAATGCTTCAGAGAGGATACCATGATATCTTGGGTTCTTGCCCCATTCCTGTTCCACACAGGATCATCATGCCCCTGTTGGAGGGTGGGGAGATGCGTGGCCAGGAAGGCTTGGAATCTTTGGGTCCGGAACCTGCCTGGATGTGCAGAAATCCCTTCTTCCATCACATGGGGCATTTTCACATAGCACTGAATAAGATGTATCGATGTATCGATCTTAATCTATGACATACCACTTCCTACATACCACAAACTGGATCTGCTGTGAACGTGCTGAAATTGGCCTGAATGTCCTCTCTTCTCTGTGTGTCCTTCTTTAGAAAACTTGGGAAGAGAGGCCAGGCGAAAGAGGACTTTCATCTCTCCTTCTCAAACAAGGGTCCTTGTGCAAGCCTTTGAGAGGGATCGATTTCCATCTATTGCTGCCAGGGAAGAATTGGCTCATCAGACAGGAATACCCGAACCTCGAATCCAGGTAAGTTCTCCACCAGTGGGTGGAACTTGGCTTCTCCCAAGAGAAAGGAGTGTTAACCCTTGCGACGGGTTGCTGCTGGCTATATGTAGGCTTGGAGAGGGGGGATTGGGAGGACGTTCCCTTCATCCTATGAATGCGCCAATGGGGCTGACCTGAAGGCATCCATTTCCAGAAGAGGAGAGGGCAATGGAAGTCCTGGGCAGCCAGGGAGGGGCCTGAGGTTGTAGCTGGGCAATGACGGCTCTCCTCAAAGCCAGGGGTGGGGAGGGGTGGGGAGGGGTGGGGTGGGTCCTGTGTTGCCCTGACGTCCTCCTGCATTTTCAAGAGCCAAGGTGAAAGCTTTAGGGAAAATGGCCCTTAGATGAGGCCCACCAGTACTTGCCATGGGCCTGACAGATTGGAGGGCGCAGAAGGGCAGGGCGGGGTGGACTGGGGCGGGCCGGGAATGGGGCGGCTGCAAGTTGATCTGGATTGTCACACTGCTAATGTTCCTGTCGCCCCATATGGTTCCCTAGATATGGTTCCAGAACCGAAGAGCTCGGCACCCAAAGCAGAGCGCTAGTGGGCCTGTGAATGCCCTGGCCGAAGGCCCAGATGCCACATCAGCCGTGACTGCCCCGTCGGACCAAAGTCCCTGGCCCACTGTCCATAGCACCTCTCATCATTATCCTCCCTCTCATGCACCTGAGAGCATGCAATCATTTGCTGCAGTGACTCTTGTTTTCTCCCCCTCCTTTCTTGTGCCAGGGGCTGCCTTTGGGTGCTGTGTGGGCCAGCCGTCGATGTTCATCATGGTCCAGCCCAGCCTGCCAGCACTTCAGGGATGCCAGAACCCACAGCCTCTTCCGGCCACAGTTCCGTGGGGTGAAGGGACACATGCTCTCATCACCAGTGGGCAGCCTGCCCAGGGGGGCATCGGGCTGCCTGCACCGCCAGAGACAGACTTCTGGCAGCAGCAGGCAACCTCAGGTGAAGAGACACCTCCCCAGCTGGAGCAACAGCCCCAGCACTCAGCCCTTCCAGGCGCCTCAAGCCTCCTGGACGAACTCTTGTCAGACGAGAATATTCTGGTCAAGGCACGCCCTTTTCTGAATGCGGACACTGAGGAAGAGGAACTTGCGGCAACCCTCGAAGCCCCCCTCAGCGAGGAAGAACTCCAGGCCCTGCTCGACATGCTGCCAGGCTCCCCAGTGCCACAGGTTTAGGGGGAGTAAGGAACGCCTTCCCCCGAGCCCCTTTCAAGCCTCCTTTCCTGGGAGGCAGAGCCATGGGGGAGAGAAAGAAGAAGGAATAAGCACCGCTCATGAAAGTGTCTGGCAGGGAGACCAAGGCAAGAAGACTGTCAACAGCAATTGCGCTGTGCCCACGAGCAATGCCATGCTCCACACAGACTGCCATGAAGCATGGGCACCAGAAGGGACACCCTCTCTGAAGCCTCAAGGAATTCTAGCCGTTCAAGGATAACGAGGAGGACCCAATGCTGAACTGGATTTCCCCGTTGTATGTGACATTCCATTGATCCAATCAATAAATCTTGGCACTCACTTCAAGTTCTCGGTTGTGCTTTGGTCGCTTTGTATTCTCCTGCGTTTCCTTGGGGAGGTGAAATCCCTCCCTTGGCCTGGGACAGCATGGGAGGATGGTCCAGATGCCTGTTTCTAGTCTCGTAGCTTGTAGCCACAAATACACCTTAGTGGAATCACGAAAACACTCTCACAGTGACAACCTTCACTTGCTTTCTGGGTGCATGGTGTGGAAGGGTTCCTCGAGGGCATCACCTTTGTACAGAAGGACAGAACTCTGCAAAAACTTTCATTGCCAGGGTTCATAGTAACCACTGTGCCTCGTATATTATGCAGGCAAATAATCTCTCTCTGTCCCTCTCTCTCTCCTATTGTGTGTCCACAGCCACTCACTACACGCACACACCTCTCAAAAGATAAGCCTAGTTACAACTAAAGTGATGCACAAATGAACTGAAAAGCCAAATCCATGTGGCATCATAACGTCGTCGCAGATCCTCCCTTCCACTGTTTCTTTCAAAACTAGTTTCCAACACATGTGCCTCATACACTCTGTGTTGAGTGATTCTCGACTGGCTAAATCTGGGGACCCCATGTTCAGCATGGGTGTGTCAGTGGCACGAAACATTAAAATAATCTGAGAGTTGCCACTTGAATGTCTATACAACAATGAATCTGATTCTCTAGCTACACCTGCATCCGGGTCTCTAGCTCTAATGTGTGCATATCTCGGCAGATCCATCTAGTCCTCAACTCCCTCCCAGTCACACCACAGTCTTAGGCTCCCCTTTCTCCAGAGCTCTAGAGCAATATACAGCCCTCTCTCTTTCTCTCTCTCTCCCTCTTCCTCTCTCTGTCTCTCTCTCTGTCACTGTCTTTCTCTGTCTCTCTGTGTCTCTCTCTCTGTCTCTTTGTCTCTCTCTCTCTGTCTCTCTCTCTCTCTCTTTCTCCTTCCTTTCGTTTTGCAGAAAGGAAACATCAATTTCAAGAGCCACACAGGGGGCATAGGGCTTCTGGGGAAAGAATCTGGCCACGGTAGCCTCAGGACAAGTAGGACTGAAGATGTGGAAAGAGACAGCTTATGGAAAAGTTGGTGCTTTCAAGAGGGCGGGAGGAACACTGGGTCACAGTGTGCCAGGAAACACTGAGATGCTTGTGGGTGGCAGGACTTGCACAGACTCTAGCTAGAGCTAGGAGCTGGGGCTTTACCATATTGGTTGTGCAATGCTGACTGATCCAGAGAAACCTCGGAGCCCAGGAACGGGCAGCGTTACCTCCACAGGGAGGCCACCTGTGTATAAACACACCTGGGGCCACTCAGGATTCCCTGGCTGCCATGCAGATCACAGTTTCTGCTCTCCCAAGCAACCTTTCCCCACCTGGATTGTCCAGGAGGGAGCCGGTCCAGGTCTGGCAGGCAGTGCCTTCTGGGAGGAGCCAGCAAATCCCATGTTTCAGTGATTATCTCACCCAAAACTTCATAATTCTCGGGAAAAATCACCCCGATCCAACAAGATGGTCACGCCTCCTTCTGATCTCGGTTACTTCAGGATGAGGGACCAAGACATGCACCTCCTCAGGACATCCTCCTGAGCCTCCTGAGACTTGCACACACCTACTGGTCCCGCTGGCATCCATCCACAGATACCAGCAGACAACCGTCCTTAGTGGGTGCAGAAAATGAAACACACACATCACACAAACACCCCCTCACACACACACATACACACACACACACACACACACACACACCAGCCATATTTTAACGAATTGCTGGTGTAATTACTCTGATTCCCAACTGTTTCTAAATAAGCTCTCTGTCCTCATGTTAATCCACGTGGTGGCAAAAGAACCTTGTTGGCAAAGGAACACATTAAAGATGGTTCTGTGTTTCTGTGTGGGGTGTTTTGGTTGGTTTGTTTTTAACTCTTCTATTCTGTGCAGCACAAATGCACCGAAAATGTTGGGATGGCTGTCCTTGGAATGCAAAGCTTTCCTTTCAAACCCAGCTGTGTCATCATCCATCATCTAACTAGCTTCATATCCCTCTCCTTCCCCTTCCCCTTCCACACCACCTTCTCTTTCACCTTCCCATTCTCCTTCTTCTTGGCACACATGCCAGTTGACCAGTGAATGTGAAACTGCCTTGGTCTTCTGGACGCCAAGGACAAGCACTGAAAATAATTTCCTTTTCTTGTGAAACCTACACTTGTGGCCTGCCCCTTTCTCTGGTTTCTCCATGGCATATGAGCAAGGGGGTGGGTTTCAGGGTACCTCTGAAAAAGTCCCAAACTCTTGAGGACCATGGGTAGACCCTCGATAAGCACTCAAACTTAGTATGTGAATTATCGGGAACTCAAACACCAGCCAGGTAAATGCTTTTAGAGTGGGCGGAAATGACGTCCTGGTGGTGATGAGTGAAGTGGGAAATGTACTCGAGGCAAGCTAGGCTCTAGGTTCTCTCTGCATTTGGGAAAGTACAGTGACACAACTACGCATGAGGGACTCAGAGTTGGGGAATTCCACAGAGAGCAAAAGTATGTGTGGAATGTGGAAAGGTGCGAAAATGAGAGAGCACTGGACCCCAAGCTTTCTGTGAAAGGACGACGAGGCCGGCAGCTTCAAAGGGACCTGGGAGTTTCCCAACACGCCTTCCATTCCAACATCCACTTGCCTCATGGGATTCCTTCCAGGTTCTCAATTTGCAAGGAAGGGTTCCCCACCATCTGAGGCTATTTACATAAATAGGGACGGGGCATCCTCCTCCATTATAAATTCTGAGCCTCTGAGTACTGAACGGTTGGCCAGCAGTTTCCGTGCCATCCGTTTGGGTCTCCCACCATGGATTCGTCCAGCTCGTCCGTCACATACAGCACCTCCAGAGGTACGTTGCCCTCAGCATCTGGGCTCTGGGGTTGGATCATCCAAATACACTCATGCACCTCCCCACCCCAACGGTTGGTCACCACGAAGATTGAAGTTTCCCAATGACCACCAATTGGCACAGACAGATATGCTGGGACATGTTTCTGGAATCAGTTGGGCCAAAGGATGCACCTTGGTTTGGGCAGTTCACGTACATATTTCTGGTTTGCTGGTTCGTTTGTTTTCCTTCTTGAAATCGACATGGAAGTTGGTAGCCCTGTTGCCTGACAATGGCTTCTCTACCAAAAATCCCAGCCCGTGGTTGCAGTGAATGGAACACGAGTGTTTGAAAACGTTCCCAACTAAACTGACACTCTTTTCCAGTTGACCGTGTTTGGGATTTTGAGTTGGCTTTGCATGTTCTATTCTTGCTGTTGTTACGGATTTGCTCCCTTTGGTTTCATGTTCCATTTGAAGTGGTTAACTTCTATGGTGTCCATGGAAAGAATCCACATCCAGTATGTATTGGGAATAGAAGAAAAAGAGAGTTTTTCTTTGAGCACAACTGAAAGCTAGAGCCTGGGAAAGAGATTCCAGGAGCACTCGAACTGTCTCTAATTGGACTCCAAGGTAGGCACTGCAGGAGTCTCTGGAAAGCCAAACTCCGCAGTGTGACACATCCGTTCCTTGAGTGCTTTCCAAAGATTTTCCTTGGAGCTGGCAGGAAGGAAGGGCGCTTTTAAAGGAAGTCCCCTATAGGGGTCCGAAACCATCGCCTTGCTTTGCCACCTTCCATGGGGACACTTGGTGATGACACTACGTCACCAGCTGCCAGCTGCTAGAGCAGGTAGCCCTTGCAGAAGGGTTGGTGTTGTCCTAGAGTTGGAGAGAGTTCAGGAAACTCAAGATGTCAGGGGTGTGCTGGACGTGCCTGAAACCACACCCACCCTGGCCATCACAGCTGGCTCCCGCCTTAGAAGGCAGGAAAGGAGCACCCATCTATTCCCTTACCACCAGGAAGACGCAACCTCAAATAGGACAGGGGTGGGGGAAGCCCTTCAAGGCTGCCCAACTGAATGAATAGTAGGAGCACACGGCGAGTCAGCATGACCTCGGTGCCTAGAAAGGGAAACCCATCTTCCGAGGAGTACCGGGCTGTTGTGGGTGTGTGGGTGGGTGGACACCATCAGACGGGTCACCAAGCTGGTCCTTATCTCAAAAAGCTAGGTCTTCTAAACAATCTTCTTGTGCGTTCTTTGTCGGGGGTGGGCTTGTGTGTTTGTCTGGCTTCGTTTGGCTTTCGTCTCATTTCCTTTCAAATAGTGAAAACGCAGGTACTCTGTGCAAATGACAGGCCAGAAGCCTCACTCCTCTCATTAGCATAGAGGTCGAGGTAAATCTGGTAGAAGCCATCAAGACTTTCCCAGGCCTCCCCAAGTGGAAAATCCTTCCACCCATTTTGGTCACGTTAGCCTGTTTTTCTAGGGCTCTCCCCTTCTGTTTGCATGGCGTCCTGTGGATCCTTGGCGAGTAGTGAGGGGATCCCCATAGCCTTGACCCTCAGCTTAGCTTGAGCCCCCATGGTCCCACTCAGCGTGGCTTTCAGGGTGTACCCACGGTTGTCCCAAATGCAGAGTCTTCCCCTGACTTAGACATTTTTCAAGTGGCACAAGGACCAGCGCTGCACTGGTACCATTGGTTTGAACCTCCATGGATTCGCCCCTGACACATTCCCCCTTTTCTCTCCCACAGGCCGACTCTCAAGACCATTGCAAAGGAGGAGGCTTGTTCTGAGGCTGAATCAGAAGGACACCCTGCAAGCAGTCTTTCAACAGAACCCCTACCCCGGGATAGCGACCAGAGAACGGCTGTCACGAGAACTGGGCATTGCAGAAAGCAGAATTCAGGTACGTCCGAGTCTCTCGATCCATTCTCCCTCTCGGGGTCCATGTCCAGACGCAAGGCGCCATATGCCAGTTGGAGTCCTTGCTCTTTGGGCTTCCTCTTCGGGGTGCTCCAGACAGCAGGGACTCGAATTTTGGCAAGGAACGTGGCTCCCTTTGGAAAACGCAGCCAGACTGAGCCGTGTGGCGAGCGGTCCATTCAAATGGGTGGTCAAGAAAAAGGGCGAGGGGCCAAGGAAGCAGGAGGGCCTGGTGGTGCCAAGGAGGTGTTCCCTTAATGGCTGGTCTCCTAGGAACTAGCTGTGCTGAAGACTTCCCTCTCTGGGTAGGTTGGAGAGGAGTCACCAAAGGTAGGAACACCCCGCCTGCGACCATACGAAGCGTCGCCAAAGACTGATTGACTTTCCCTACGAACACTTTTGCTCAGGGTGTTAAATGTTCCACACACCACCATCAGAAACGTCTAAAAGCATGCACACACACACGTGCACAAGCACAGGCCCATACTGCGGGTCGGCCTCGGGGAATGAGGTAGCATGCACACTGCTTCACTGTTGAAGACAAGGACACATATTCTGAAGATGGGGAGTGGGTTCATAAGAGCCTCCTGACCTCACAGTGATGGAGGCATGTAGTCCCTGAGAAGTAACTGTCAATGAGTAGTTCCCAGGCAGCATGGGAAGAGTGGTTTTCATGGGGGCACTTGCTAATGGATATGATTGCGTGTCATGAGACAGCACTGCCTCTGGGGACATAAGAGAGGCAGGGAAACATGAACCAGGCATGGACCAGACCGAAGGGGAGGCAAAGAGACCAAACGAGGGAAAGCAGGTGGAGCCTGAGAGCCTGGGACAGAGACAGAGAGAGGGGAAGGCAGGCAGGCAGTCAGGTGGGCAGGCAGGCGGGTGGCAACAGAGACAGATGTCAACAGGTACATGCAGAGAATCGTAGACAGAGACCAAAAGAGCCACAGAGAAACTGGTAGTTTTGAGGAGAATGGGTGGGGCGTGGGAGAGAGAGAGAGAGAGAGAGAGGTAGCTATCCATCCCATTCTGACTGTGGGAAAGCAAGCATTGTCTCCTCCTGTGTCACAAGTCATTACTCTGGACACCAGTAAGGTGACTCAAAGAGGAAAGATTGTTTTCATGGACACAGATTGTGTATAATGGAATCTGGTGCACTTCTTCACAGGTGAAAGCCGGAGTCTACATTCTACGTGCTAGTGAGAGTTCAGTCCGTGTGCACTGTAAATATTTCCACTGGGGGCAGACGGGCCATACTGGGTCTCCATTAGTCGGCTTGTTGCTGGCTGGCTGGCTGGCTGGTGCGTTTGTGTGTTTGTTTTATGGTGCATCCCTGCAATAGGTCGTGGAAGTACGTGCCTAAGCATTGAAAGACAAGGCTTTCTTTCTTTGTACCCAGGTTTGGTTTCAAAACCAGCGAAGAAGATGCCTAAAGCAGAGCCGATTGCTGTCGGAGAATGGCTTCAAAGCAGGGCAGTCGCAGTCACTGCGGCCACCACCACCTGCGGCTTTGACTCGAGGTAAGTTCCCAGCATTCGTAAGTCATTTCCCCAGAGCATCTCTATGAGACACAATCATCGCTGGACGTGGATGACCATGGGAGGCCAAGAATGCTTCAGAGAGGATACCATGATATCTTGGGTTCTTGCCCCATTCCTGTTCCACACAGGATCATCATGCCCCTGTTGGAGGGTGGGGAGATGCGTGGCCAGGAAGGCTTGGAATCTTTGGGTCCGGAACCTGCCTGGATGTGCAGAAATCCCTTCTTCCATCACATGGGGCATTTTCACATAGCACTGAATAAGATGTATCGATGTATCGATCTTAATCTATGACATACCACTTCCTACATACCACAAACTGGATCTGCTGTGAACGTGCTGAAATTGGCCTGAATGTCCTCTCTTCTCTGTGTGTCCTTCTTTAGAAAACTTGGGAAGAGAGGCCAGGCGAAAGAGGACTTTCATCTCTCCTTCTCAAACAAGGGTCCTTGTGCAAGCCTTTGAGAGGGATCGATTTCCATCTATTGCTGCCAGGGAAGAATTGGCTCATCAGACAGGAATACCCGAACCTCGAATCCAGGTAAGTTCTCCACCAGTGGGTGGAACTTGGCTTCTCCCAAGAGAAAGGAGTGTTAACCCTTGCGACGGGTTGCTGCTGGCTATATGTAGGCTTGGAGAGGGGGGATTGGGAGGACGTTCCCTTCATCCTATGAATGCGCCAATGGGGCTGACCTGAAGGCATCCATTTCCAGAAGAGGAGAGGGCAATGGAAGTCCTGGGCAGCCAGGGAGGGGCCTGAGGTTGTAGCTGGGCAATGACGGCTCTCCTCAAAGCCAGGGGTGGGGAGGGGTGGGGAGGGGTGGGGAGGGGTGGGGTGGGTCCTGTGTTGCCCTGACGTCCTCCTGCATTTTCAAGAGCCAAGGCGAAAGCTTTAGGGAAAATGGCCCTTAGATGAGGCCCACCAGTACTTGCCATGGGCCTGACAGATTGGAGGGCGCAGAAGGGCAGGGTGGGGTGGACTGGGGCGGGCCGGGAATGGGGCGGCTGCAAGTTGATCTGGATTGTCACGTTGCTAATGTTCCTGTCGTCCCATATGGTTCCCTAGATATGGTTCCAGAACCGAAGAGCTCGGCACCCAAAGCAGAGCGCTAGTGGGCCTGTGAATGCCCTGGCCGAAGGCCCAGATGCCACATCAGCCGTGACTGCCCCGTCGGACCAAAGTCCCTGGCCCACTGTCCACAGCACCTCTCATCATTATCCTCCCTCTCATGCACCTGAGAGCATGCAATCATTTGCTGCGGCGACTCTTGTTTTCTCCCCCTCCTTTCTTGTGCCAGGGGCTGCCTTTGGGTGCTGTGTGGGCCAGCCGTCGATGTTCATCATTGTCCAGCCCAGCCTGGCAGCACTTCAGGGATGCCAGAACCCACAGCCTCTTCCGGCCACAGTTCCGTGGGGTGAAGGGACACATGCTCTCATCACCAGTGGGCAGCCTGCCCAGGGGGGCATCGGGCTGCCTGCACCGCCAGAGACAGACTTCTGGCAGCAGCAGGCAACCTCAGGTGAAGAGACACCTCCCCAGCTGGAGCAACAGCCCCAGCACTCAGCCCTTCCAGGCGCCTCAAGCCTCCTGGACGAACTCTTGTCAGAGGAGGATATTCTGGACAAGGCACGCCCTTTTCTGAATGCGGACACTGAGGAAGAGGAACTTGCGGCAACCCTCGAAGCCCCCCTCAGCGAGGAAGAACTCCAGGCCCTGCTCGACATGCTGCCAGGCTCCCCAGTGCCACAGGTTTAGGGGGGGTAAGGAAGGCCTACCCCCGAGCCCCTTTCAAGCCTCCTTTCCTGGGAGGCAGAGCCATGGGGGAGAGAAAGAAGAAGGAATAAGCACCGCACATGAGAGTGTCTGGCAGGGAGACGAAGGCAAGAAGACTGTCGACAGCAATTGCGCTGTGCCCACGAGCAATGCCATGCTCCACACAGACTGCCATGAAGCATGGGCACCAGAAGGGACACCCTCTCTGAAGCCTCAAGGAATTCTAGCCGTTCAAGGATAACGAGGAGGACCCAATGCTGAACTGGATTTCCCCGTTGTATGTGACATTCCATTGATCCAATCAATAAATCTTGGCACTCACTTCAAGTTCTCTGTTGTGCTTTGGTCGCTTTGTATTCTCCTGCATTTCCTTGGGGAGGCGAAATCCCTCCCTTGGCCTGGGACAGCATGGGAGGATGGTCCAGATGCCTGTTTCTAGTCCCGTAGCTTGTAGCCACAAATACACCTTAGTGGAATCACGAAAACACTCTCACAATGACAACCTTCACTTGCTTTCTGGGTGCATGGTGTGGAACGGTTCCTCGAGGGCATCACCTTTGTACAGAAGGACAGAACTCTGCAAAAACTTTCATTGCCAGGGTTCATAGTAACCACTGTGCCTGGTATATTATGCAGGCAAATAATCTCTCTCTGTCCCTCTCTCTCTCCTATTGTGTGTCCACAGCCACTCACTACACGCACACACCTCTCAAAAGATAAGCCTAGTTACAACTAAAGTGATGCACAAATGAACTGAAAAGCCAAATCCATGTGGCATCGTAACGTCGTCGCAGATCCTCCCTTCCACTGTTTCTTTCAAAACTAGTTTCCAACACATGTGCCTCATACACTCTGTGTTGAGTGATTCTCGACTGGCTAAATCCGGGGACCCCATGTTCAGCATGGGTGTGTCAGTGGCACGAAACATTAAAATAATCTGAGAGTTGCCACTTCAATGTCTATACAACAATGAATCTGATTCTCTAGCTACACCTGCATCCGGGTCTCTAGCTCTAATGTGTGCATATCTCGGCAGATCCATCTAGTCCTCAACTCCCTCCCAGTCACACCCCAGTCTTAGGCTCCCCTTTCTCCAGAGCTCTAGAGCAATATACAGCCCTCTCTCTTTCTCTCTCTCTCCCTCTCCCTCTCTCTGTCTCTCTCTCTGTCACTGTCTCTCTCTGTCTCTCTGTGTCTCTCTCTGTCTCTCTGTCTCTCTCTCTCTCTCTTTCTCCTTCCTTTCATTTTGCAGAAAGGAAACATCAGTTTCAAGAGCCACACAGGGGGCATAGGGCTTCTGGGGAAAGAATCTGGCCACGGTAGCCTCAGGACAAGTAGGACTGAAGATGTGGAAAGAGACAGCTTATGGAAAAGTTGGTGCTTTCAAGAGGGCGGGAGGAACACTGTGTCACAGTGCGCCGGGAAACACTGAGATGCTTGTGGGTGGCAGGACTTGCACAGACTCTAGCTAGAGCTAGGAGCTGGGGCTTTACCATATTGGTTGTGGAATGCTGACTGATCCAGAGAAACCTCGGAGCCCAGGAACGGGCAGCGTTACCTCCACAGGGAGGCCACCTGTGTATAAACACACCTGGGGCCACTCAGGATTCCCTGGCTGCCATGCAGATCACAGTTTCTGCTCTCCCAAGCAACCTTTCCCCACCTGGATTGTCCAGGAGGGAGCCGGTCCAGGTCTGGCAGGCAGTGCCTTCTGGGAGGAGCCAGCAAATCCCATGTTTCAGTGATTATCTCACCCAAAACTTCATAGTTCTCGGGAAAAACCACCCCGATCCAACAAGATGGTCACGCCTCTTTCTGATCTCAGTTACTTCAGGATGAGGGACCAAGACATGCACCTCCTCAGGACATCCTCCTGGGCCTCCTGAGACTTGCACACACCTACTGGTCCCGCTGACATCCATCCACAGATACCAGCAGACAACCATCCTTAGTGAGTGCAGAAAATCAAACACACAGATCACACAAACACCCACCCACACACACACACACACACACACACACACACCAGCCATATTTTAATGAATTGCTGATGTAATTACTCTGATTCCCAACTGTTTCTAAATAAGCTCTCTGTCCTCATGTTAATCCACGTGGTGGCAAAAGAACCTTGTTGGCAAAGGAACACATTAAAGATGGTTCTGTGTTTCTGTGTGGGGTGTTTTGGTTGGTTTGTTTTTAACTCTTCTATTCTGTGCAGCACAAATGCACCGAAAATGTTGGGATGGCTGTCCTTGGAATGCAAAGCTTTCCTTTCAAACCCAGCTGTGTCATCATCCATCATCTAACTAGCTTCATATCCCTCTCCTTCCCCTTCCCCTTCCACACCACCTTCTCTTTCACCTTCCCATTCTCCTTCTTCTTGGCACACATGCCAGTTGACCAGTGAATGTGAAACTGCCTTGGTCTTCTGGACGCCAAGGACAAGCACTGAAAATAATTTCCTTTTCTTGTGAAACCTACACTTGTGGCCTGCCCCTTTCTCTGGTTTCTCCATGGCATATGAGCAAAGGGGTGGGTTTCAGGGTACCTCTGAAAAAGTCCCAAACTCTTGAGGACCATGGGTAGACCCTCGATAAGCACTCAAACTTAGTATGTGAATTATCGGGAACTCAAACACCACCCAGGTAAATGCTTTTAGAGTTGGCGGAAATGACATCCTGGTGGTGATGAGTGAAGTGGGAAATGTACTCGAGGCAAGCTAGGCTCTAGGTTCTCTCTGCATTTGGGAAAGTACAGTGACACACCTACGCATGAGGGACTCAGAGTTGGGGAATTCCACAGAGAGCAAAAGTATGTGTGGAATGTGGAAAGGTGCGAAAATGAGAGAGCACTGGACCCCAAGCTTTCTGTGAAAGGACGATGAGGCCGGCAGCTTCAAAGGGACCTGGGAGTTTCCCAACACGCCTTCCATTCCAACATCCACTTGCCTCATGGGATTCCTTCCAGGTTCTCAATTTGCAAGGAAGGGTTTCCCACCATCTGAGGCTATTTACATAAATAGGGGCGGGGCATCCTCCTCCATTATAAATTCTGAGCCTCTGAGTACTGAAAGGTTGGCCAGCAGTTTCCGTGCCATCCGTTTGGGTCTCCCACCATGGATTCGTCCAGCTCGTCCGTCACATGCAGCACCTCCAGAGGACGTTGCCCTGAGGATCTGGGCTCTGGGGTTGGATCATCCAAATACACTCATGCACCTCCCCACCCCAACGGTTGGTCACCACGAAGATTGAAGTTTCCCAATGACCACCAATTGGCACAGACAGATATGCTGGGACATGTTTCTGGAATCAGTTGGGCCAAAGGATGCACCTTGGTTTGGGCAGTTCACGTACATATTTCTGGTTTGCTGGTTCGTTTGTTTTCCTTCTTGAAATCGCCATGGAAGTTGGTAGCCCTGTTGCCTGACAATGGCTTCTCTACCAAAAATCCCAGCCCGTGGTTGCAGTGAATGGAACACGAGTGTTTGAAAACGTTCCCAACTAAACTGACACTCTTTTCCAGTTGACCGTGTTTGGGATTTTGAGTTGGCTTTGCATGTTCTATTCTTGCTGTTGTTACGGATTTGCTCCCTTTGGTTTCATGTTCCATTTGAAGTGGTTAACTTCTATGGTGTCCATGGAAAGAATCCACATCCAGTATGTATTGGGAATAGAAGAAAAAGAGAGTTTTTCTTTGAGCACAACTGAAAGCTAGAGCCTGGGAAAGAGATTCCAGGAGCACTCGAACTGTCTCTAATTGGACTCCAAGGTAGGCACTGCAGGAGTCTCTGGAAAGCCAAACTCCGCAGTGTGACACATCCGTTCCTTGAGTGCTTTCCAAAGATTTTCCTTGGAGCTGGCAGGAAGGAAGGGCGCTTTTAAAGGAAGTCCCCTATAGGGGTCCGAAACCATCGCCTTGCTTTGCCACCTTCCATGGGGACACTTGGTGATGACACTACGTCACCAGCTGCCAGCTGCTAGAGCAGGTAGCCCTTGCAGAAGGGTTGGTGTTGTCCTAGAGTTGGAGAGAGTTCAGGAAACTCAAGATGTCAGGGGTGTGCTGGACGTGCCTGAAACCACACCCACCCTGGCCATCACAGCTGGCTCCCGCCTTAGAAGGCAGGAAAGGAGCACCCATCTATTCCCTTACCACCAGGAAGATGCAACCTCAAATAGGACAGGGGTGGGGGAAGCCATTCAAGGCTGCCCAACTGAATGAATAGTAGGAGCACACGGCGAGTCAGCATGACCTCGGTGCCTAGAAAGGGAAACCCATCTTCCGAGGTGTACTGGGCTGTTGTGGGTGTGTGGGTGGGTGGGCACCATCAGATGGGTCACCACGCTGGTCCTTATCTCAAAAATCTAGATCTTCTAAACAATCTTCTTGTGCGTTCTGTGTCGGGGGTTGGCTTGTGTGTTTGTCTGGCTTCGTTTGGCTTTCGTCTCATTTCCTTTCAAATAGTGAAAACGCAGGTACTCTGTGCAAATGACAAGCCAGAAGCCTCACTCCTCTCATTAGCATAGAGGTCGAGGTAAATCTGGTAGAAGCCATCAAGACTTTACCAGGCCTCCCCAAGTGGAAAATCCTTCCACCCATTTTGGTCACGTTAGCCTGTTTTTCTAGGGCTCTCCCCTTCTGTTTGCATGGCGTCCTGTGGATCCTTGGCGAGTAGTGAGGGGATCCCCATAGCCTTGACCCTCAGCTTAGCTTGAGCCCCCATGGTCCCACTCAGTGTGGCTTTCGGGGTGTACCCACGGTTGTCCCAAATGCAGAGTCTTCCCCTGCCTTAGACATTTTTCAAGTGGCACAAGGACCAGCGCTGCACTGGTACCATTGGTTTGAACCTCCATGGATTCGCCCCTGACACATTCCCCCTTTTCTCTCCCACAGGCCGACTCTCAAGACCATTGCAAAGGAGGAGGCTTGTTCTGAGGCTGAATCAGAAGGACACCCTGCAAGCAGTCTTTCAACAGAACCCCTACCCCGGGATAGCGACCAGAGAACGGCTGTCACGAGAACTGGGCATTGCAGAAAGCAGAATTCAGGTACGTCCGAGTCTCTCGATCCATTCTCCCGCTCGGGGTCCACGTCCAGACGCAAGGCGCCATATGCCAGTTGGAGTCCTTGCTCTTGGGGCTTCCTCTTCGGGGTGCTCCAGACAGCAGGGACTCGAATTTTGGCAAGGAACGTGGCTCCCTTTGGAAAACGCAGCCAGACTGAGCCGTGTGGCGAGTGGTCCATTCAAATGGGTGGTCAAGAAAAAGGGCGAGGGGCCAAGGAAGCAGGAGGGCCTGGTGGTGCCAAGGAGGTGTTCCCTTAATGGCTGGTCTCCTAGGAACTAGCTGTGCTGAAGACTTCCCTCTCTGGGTAGGTTGGAGAGGAGTCACCAAAGGTAGGAACACCCCGCCTGCGACCATACGAAGCGTCGCCAAAGACTGATTGACTTTCCCTACGAACACTTTTGCTCAGGGAGTCAAATGTTCCACACACCACCATCAGAAACGTCTAAAAGCATGCACACACACACGCGCACAAGCACAGGGCCATACTGCGGGTCGGCCTCGGGGAATGAGGTAGCATGCACACTGCTTCACTGTTGAAGACAAGGACACATATTCTGAAGATGGGGAGCGGGTTCATAAGAGCCTCCTGACCTCACAGTGATGGAGGCATGTAGTCCCTGAGACGTAACTGTCAATGAGTAGTTCCCAGGCAGCATGGGAAGAGTGGTTTTCATGGGGGCACTTGCTAATGGATATGATTGCGTGTCATGAGACAGCACTGCCTCTGGGGACATAAGAGAGGCAGGGAAACATGAACCGGGCATGGACCAGACCGAATGGGAGGCAAAGAGACCAAACGAGGGAAAGCAGGTGGAGCCTGAGAGCCTGGGACAGAGACAGAGAGAGGGGAAGGCAGGCAGGCAGTCAGGTGGGCAAGCAGGCGGGTGGCAACTGAGACAGGTGTCAACAGGTACATGCAGAGAATCGTAGACAGAGACCAAAAGAGCCACAGAGAAACTGGTAGTTTTGAGGAGAACGGGTGGGGCGTGGGAGAGAGAGAGAGAGAGAGGTAGCTATCCATCCCATTCTGACTGTGGGAAAGCAAGCATTGTCTCCTCCTGTGTCACAAGTCATTACTCTGGACACCAGTAAGGTGACTCGAAGAGGAAAGTTTGTTTTCATGGACACAGATTGTGTATAATGGAATCTGGTGCACTTCTTCACAGGTGAAAGCCAGAGTCTACATTCTACGTGCTAGTGAGAGTTCAGTCCCTGTGCACTGTAAATATTTCCACTGGGGGCAGACGGGCCATACTGGGTCTCCATTAGTCGGCTTGTTGCTGGCTGGCTGGCTGGCTGGTGCGTTTGTGTGTTTGTTTTATGGTGCATCCCTGCAATAGGTCGTGCCTAAGCATTGAAAGACAAGGCTTTCTTTCTTTGTACCCAGGTTTGGTTTCAAAACCAGCGAAGAAGATGCCTAAAGCAGAGCCGATTGCTGTCGGAGAATGGCTTCAAAGGAGGGCAGTCGCAGTCACTGTGGCCACCACCACCTGAGGCTTTGACTCGAGGTAAGTTCCCAGCATTCGTAAGTCATTTCCCCAGAGCATCTCTATGAGACGCAAGCATCGCTGGACGTGGATGACCATGGGAGGCCAAGAACGCTTCAGAGAGGATACCATGATATCTTGGGTTCTTGCCCCATTCCTGTTCCACACAGGATCATCATGCCCCTGTTGGAGGGTGGGGAGATGCGTGGCCAGGAAAGCTTGGAATCTTTGGGTCCAGAACCTGCCTGGATGTGCAGAAATCCCTTCTTCCATCACATGGGGCATTTTCACATAGCACTGAATAAGATGTATCGATGTATCGATCTTAATCTATGACATACCACTTCCTACATACCACACACTGGATCTGCTGTGAACGTGCTGAAATTGGCCTGAATGTCCTCTCTTCTCTGTGTGTCCTTCTTTAGAAAACTTGGGAAGAGAGGCCAGGCGAAAGAGGACTTTCATCACTCCTTCTCAAACAAGGGTCCTTGTGCAAGCCTTTGAGAGGGATCGATTTCCATCTATTGCTGCCAGGGAAGAATTGGCTCATCAGACAGGAATACCCGAACCTCGAATCCAGGTAAGTTCTCCACCAGTGGGTGGAACTTGGCTTCTCCCAAGAGAAAGGAGTGTTAACCCTTGCGACGGGTTGCTGCTGGCTATATGTAGGCTTGGAGAGGGGGGATTGGGAGGACGTTCCCTTCATCCTATGAATGCGCCAATGGGGCTGACCTGAAGGCATCCATTTCCAGAAGAGGAGAGGGCAATGGAAGTCCTGGGCAGCCAGGGAGGGGCCTGAGGTTGTAGCTGGGCAATGACGGCTCTCCTCAAAGCCAGGGGTGGGGAGGGGTGGGGAGGGGTGGGGTGGGTCCTGTGTTGCCCTGACGTCCTCCTGCATTTTCAAGAGCCAAGGCGAAAGCTTTAGGGAAAATGGCCCTTAGATGAGGCCCAACAGTACTTGCCATGGGCCTGACAGATTGGAGGGCGCAGAAGGGCAGGGCGGGGTGGACTGGGGTGGGCCGGGAATGGGGCGGCTGCAAGTTGATCTGGATTGTCACGCTGCTAATGTTCCTGTCGTCCCATATGGTTCCCTAGATATGGTTCCAGAACCGAAGAGCTCGGCACCCAAAGCAGAGCGCTAGTGGGCCTGTGAATGCCCTGGCCGAAGGCCCAGATGCCACATCAGCTGTGACTGCCCCGTCGGACCAAAGTCCCTGGCCCAGTGTCCATAGCACCTCTCATCATTATCCTCCCTCTCATGCACCTGAGAGCATGCAATCATTTGCTGCGGCCACTCCTGTTTTCTCCCCCTCCTTTCTTGTGCCAGGGGCTGCCTTTGGGTGCTGTGTGGGCCAGCCGTCAATGTTCATTGTGGTCCAGCCCAGCCTGGCAGCACTTCAGGGATGCCAGAACCCACAGCCTCTTCCGGCCACAGTTCCGTGGGGTGAAGGGACACATGCTCTCATCACCAGTGGGCAGCCTGCCCAGGGGGGCATCTGGCTGCCTGCACCGCCAGAGACAGACTTCTGGCAGCAGCAGGCAACCTCAGGTGAAGAGACACCTCCCCAGCTGGAGCAACAGCCCCAGCACTCAGCCCTTCCAGGCGCCTCAAGCCTCCTGGACGAACTCTTGTCAGACGAGGATATTCTGGTCAAGGCACGCCCTTTTGTGAATGCGGACACTGAGGAAGAGGAACTTGCGGCAACCCTCGAAGCCCCCCTCAGCGAGGAAGAACTCCAGGCCCTGCTCGACATGCTGCCAGGCTCCCCAGTGCCACAGGTTTAGGGGGAGTAAGGAACGCCTTCCCCCGAGCCCCTTTCAAGCCTCCTTTCCTGGGAGGCAGAGCCATGGGGGAGAGAAAGAAGAAGGAATAAGCACCGCTCATGAAAGTGTCTGGCAGGGAGACGAAGGCAAGAAGACTGTCGACAGCAATTGCGCTGTGCCCACGAGCAATGCCATGCTCCACACAGACTGCCATGAAGCATGGGCACCAGAAGGGACACCCTCTCTGAAGCCTCAAGGAATTCTAGCCGTTCAAGGATAACGAGGAGGACCCAATGCTGAACTGGATTTCCCCGTTGTATGTGACATTCCATTGATCCAATCAATAAACCTTGGCACTCACTTCAAGTTCTCGGTCGTGCTTTGGTCGCTTTGTATTCTCCTGCGTTTCCTTGGGGAGGCGAAATCCCTCCCTTGGCCTGGGACAGCATGGGAGGATGGTCCAGATGCCTGTTTCTAGTCTCGTACCTTGTAGCCACAAATACACCTTAGTGGAATCACGAAAACACTCTCACAGTGACAACCTTCACTTGCTTTCTAGGTGCATGGTGTGGAAGGGTTCCTCGAGGGCATCACCTTTGTACAGAAGGACAGAACTCTGCAAAAACTTTCATTGCCAGGGTTCATAGTAACCACTGTGCCTCGTATATTATGCAGGCAAATAATCTCTCTCTGTCCCTCTCTCTCTCCTATTGTGTGTCCACAGCCACTCACTACACGCACACACCTCTCAAAAGATAAGCCTAGTTACAACTAAAGTGATGCACAAATGAACCGAAAAGCCAAATCCATGTGGCATCATAACGTCGTCGCAGATCCTCCCTTCCACTGTTTCTTTCAAAACTAGTTTCCAACACATGTGCCTCATACACTCTCTGTTGAGTGATTCTCGACTGGCTAAATCTGGGGACCCCATGTTCAGCATGGGTGTGTCAGTGGCACGAAACATTAAAATAATCTGAGAGTTGCCACTTGAATGTCTATACAACAATGAATCTGATTCTCTAGCTACACCTGCATCCGGGTCTCTAGCTCTAATGTGTGCATATCTCGGCAGATCCATCTAGTCCTCAACTCCCTCCCAGTCACACCCCAGTCTTAGGCTCCCCTTTCTCCAGAGCTCTAGAGCAATATACAGCCCTCTCTCTTTCTCTCTCTCTCCCTCTTCCTCTCTCTGTCTCTCTCTCTGTCACTGTCTTTCTCTGTCTCTCTGTGTCTCTCTCTCTGTCTCTTTGTCTCTCTCTCTCTGTCTCTCTCTCTCTCTCTTTCTCCTTCCTTTCGTTTTGCAGAAAGGAAACATCAATTTCAAGAGCCACACAGGGGGCATAGGGCTTCTGGGGAAAGAATCTGGCCACGGTAGCCTCAGGACAAGTAGGACTGAAGATGTGGAAAGAGACAGCTTATGGAAAAGTTGGTGCTTTCAAGAGGGCGGGAGGAACACTGGGTCACAGTGTGCCAGGAAACACTGAGATGCTTGTGGGTGGCAGGACTTGCACAGACTCTAGCTAGAGCTAGGAGCTGGGGCTTTACCATATTGGTTGTGCAATGCTGACCGATCCAGAGAAACCTCGGAGCCCAGGAACGGGCAGCGTTACCTCCACAGGGAGGCCACCTGTGTATAAACACACCTGGGGCCACTCAGGATTCCCTGGCTGCCATGCAGATCACAGTTTCTGCTCTCCCAAGCAACCTTTCCCCACCTGGATTGTCCAGGAGGGAGCCGGTCCAGGTCTGGCAGGCAGTGCCTTCTGGGAGGAGCCAGCAAATCCCATGTTTCAGTAATTATCTCACCCAAAACTTCATAGTTCTCGGGAAAAATCACCCCGATCCAACAAGATGGTCACGCCTCCTTCTGATCTCGGTTACTTCAGGATGAGGGACCAAGACATGCACCTCCTCAGGACATCCTCCTGGGCCTCCTGAGACTTGCACACACCTACTGGTCCCGCTGACATCCATCCACAGATACCAGCAGACAACCATCCTTAGTGGGTGCAGAAAATCAAACACACAGATCACACAAACACCCACCCACACACACACACACACACACACACACACACACACCAGCCATATTTTAACGAATTGCTGATGTAATTACTCTGATTCCCAACTGTTTCTAAATAAGCTCTCTGTCCTCATGTTAATCCACGTGGTGGCAAAAGAACCTTGTTGGCAAAGGAACACATTAAAGATGGTTCTGTGTTTCTGTGTGGGGTGTTTTGGTTGGTTTGTTTTTAACTCTTCTATTCTGTGCAGCACAAATGCACCGAAAATGTTGGGATGGCTGTCCTTGGAATGCAAAGCTTTCCTTTCAAACCCAGCTGTGTCATCATCCATCATCTAACTAGCTTCATATCCCTCTCCTTCCCCTTCCCCTTCCACACCACCTTCTCTTTCACCTTCCCATTCTCCTTCTTCTTGGCACACATGCCAGTTGACCAGTGAATGTGAAACTGCCTTGGTCTTCTGGACGCCAAGGACAAGCACTGAAAATAATTTCCTTTTCTTGTGAAACCTACACTTGTGGCCTGCCCCTTTCTCTGGTTTCTCCATGGCATATGAGCAAGGGGGTGGGTTTCAGGGTACCTCTGAAAAAGTCCCAAACTCTTGAGGACCATGGGTAGACCCTCGATAAGCACTCAAACTTAGTATGTGAATTATCGGGAACTCAAACACCAGCCAGGTAAATGCTTTTAGAGTGGGCGGAAATGACGTCCTGGTGGTGATGAGTGAAGTGGGAAATGTACTCGAGGCAAGCTAGGCTCTAGGTTCTCTCTGCATTTGGGAAAGTACAGTGACACAACTACGCATGAGGGACTCAGAGTTGGGGAATTCCACAGAGAGCAAAAGTATGTGTGGAATGTGGAAAGGTGCGAAAATGAGAGAGCACTGGACCCCAAGCTTTCTGTGAAAGGACGACGAGGCCGGCAGCTTCAAAGGGACCTGGGAGTTTCCCAACACTCCTTCCATTCCAACATCCACTTGCCTCATGGGATTCCTTCCAGGTTCTCAATTTGCAAGGAAGGGTTCCCCACCATCTGAGGCTATTTACATAAATAGGGGCGGGGCATCCTCCTCCATTATAAATTCTGAGCCTCTGAGTACTGAACGGTTGGCCAGCAGTTTCCGTGCCATCCGTTTGGGTCTCCCACCATGGATTCGTCCAGCTCGTCCATCACATACAGCACCTCCAGAGGTACGTTGCCCTCAGCATCTGGGCTCTGGGGTTGGATCATCCAAATACACTCATGCACCTCCCCACCCCAACGGTTGGTCACCACGAAGATTGAAGTTTCCCAATGACCACCAATTGGCACAGACAGATATGCTGGGACATGTTTCTGGAATCAGTTGGGCCAAAGGATGCACCTTGGTTTGGGCAGTTCACGTACATATTTCTGGTTTGCTGGTTCGTTTGTTTTCCTTCTTGAAATCGACATGGAAGTTGGTAGCTCTGTTGCCTGACAATGGCTTCTCTACCAAAAATCCCAGCCCGTGGTTGCAGTGAACAGAACACGAGTGTTTGAAAACGTACCCAACTAAACTGACACTCTTTTCCAGTTGACCGTGTTTGGGATTTTGAGTTGGCTTTGCATGTTCTATTCTTGCTGTTGTTACGGATTTGCTCCCTTTGGTTTCATGTTCCATTTGAAGTGGTTAACTTCTATGGTGTCCATGGAAAGAATCCACATCCAGTATGTATTGGGAATAGAAGAAAAAGAGAGTTTTTCTTTGAGCACAACTGAAAGCTAGAGCCTGGGAAAGAGATTCCAGGAGCACTCGAACTGTCTCTAATTGGACTCCAAGGTAGGCACTGCAGGAGTCTCTGGAAAGCCAAACTCCGCAGTGTGACACATCCGTTCCTTGAGTGCTTTCCAAAGATTTTCCTTGGAGCTGGCAGGAAGGAAGGGCGCTTTTAAAGGAAGTCCCCTATAGGGGTCCGAAACCATCGCCTTGCTTTGCCACCTTCCATGGGGACACTTGGTGATGACACTACGTCACCAGCTGCCAGCTGCTAGAGCAGGTAGCCCTTGCAGAAGGGTTGGTGTTGTCCTAGAGTTGGAGAGAGTTCAGGAAACTCAAGATGTCAGGGGTGTGCTGGACGTGCCTGAAACCACACCCACCCTGGCCATCACAGCTGGCTCCCGCCTTAGAAGGTAGGAAAGGAGCACCCATCTATTCCCTTACCACCAAGAAGACGCAACCTCAAATAGGACAGGGGTGGGGGAAGCCCTTCAAGGCTGCCCAACTGAATGAATAGTAGGAGCACACGGCGAGTCAGCATGACCTCGGTGCCTAGAAAGGGAAACCCATCTTCCGAGGAGTACCGGGCTGTTGTGGGTGTGTGGGTGGGTGGACACCATCAGACGGGTCACCAAGCTGGTCCTTATCTCAAAAAGCTAGGTCTTCTAAACAATATTCTTGTGCATTCTTTGTCGGGGGTTGGCTTGTGTGTTTGTCTGGCTTCGTTTGGCTTTTGTCTCGTTTCCTTTCAAATAGTGAAAATGCAGGTACTCTGTGCAAATGACAGGCCAGAAGCCTCACTCCTCTCATTAGCATAGAGGTCAAGGTAAATCTGGTAGAAGCCATCAAGACTTTCCCAGGCCTCCCCAAGTGGAAAATCCTTCCACCCATTTTGGTCACGTTAGCCTGTTTTTCTAGGGCTCTCCCCTTCTGTTTGCATGGCGTCCTGTGGATCCTTGGCGAGTAGTGAGGGGTTCCCCATAGCCTTTACCCTCAGCTTAGCTTGAGCCCCCATGGTCCCACTCAGCGTGGCTTTCGGGGTGTACCCACGGTTGTCCCAAATGCAGAGTCTTCCCCTGCCTTAGACATTTTTCAAGTGGCACAAGGACCAGCGCTGCACTGGTACCATTGGTTTGAACCTCCATGGATTCGCCCCTGACACATTCCCCCTTTTCTCTCCCACAGGCCGACTCTCAAGACCATTGCAAAGGAGGAGGCTTGTTCTGAGGCTGAATCAGAAGGACACCCTGCAAGCAGTCTTTCAACAGAACCCCTACCCCGGGATAGCGACCAGAGAATGGCTGTCACGAGAACTGGGCATTGCAGAAAGCAGAATTCAGGTACGTCCGAGTCTCTCGATCCATTCTCCCTCTCGGGGTCCACGTCCAAACGCAAGGCGCCATATGCCAGTTGGAGTCCTTGCTCTTGGGACTTCCTCTTCGGGGTGCTCCAGACAGCAGGGACTCGAATTTTGGCAAGGAACGTGGCTCCCTTTGGAAAACGCAGCCAGACTGAGCCGTGTGGCGAGCGTTCCATTCAAATGGGTGGTCAAGAAAAAGGGCGAGGGCCTCCGTGGTGGCACAAGTGGTTGAGAGTCTGCCTGCCGATGCAGGGGATGCGGGTTCGTGCCCCGGCCTGGGAGGATCCCATGTGCCGCGGAGTGGCTGGGCCCGTGGGCCATGGCCGCTGAGCCTGCGCGTCCAGAGCCTGCGCGTCCGGAGCCTGTGCTCCGCAACGGGGGAGGCCACAACAGTGAGAGGCCCGCATACCGCAAAAAAAAAAAAAAAAGAAAAAGGGCAAGTGGCCAAGGAAGCAGGAGGGCCTGGTGGTGCCAAGGAGGTGTTCCCTTAATGGCTGGTCTCCTAGGAACTAGCTGTGCTGAAGACTTCCCTCTCTGGGTTGGTTGGAGAGGAGTCACCAAAGGTAGGAACACCCCGCCTGCGACCGTACGAAGCGTCGCCAAAGACTGATTGACTTTCCCTACGAACACTTTTGCTCAGGGTGTCAAATTTTCCACACACCACTATCAGAAACATCTAAAAGCATGCACACACACACGCGCACAAGCACACTCCCATACTGCGGGTCGGCCTCGGGGAATGAGGTAGCATGCACACTGCTTCACTGTTGAAGACAAGGACACATATTCTGAAGATGGGGAGCGGGTTCATAAGAGCCTCCTGACCTCACAGTGATGGAGGCATGTAGTCCCTGAGAAGTAACTGTCAATGAGTAGTTCCCAGGCAGCATGGGAAGAGTGGTTTTCATGGGGGCACTTGCTAATGGATATGATTGCGTGTCATGAGACAGCACTGCCTCTGGGGACATAAGAGAGGCAGGGAAACATGAACCGGGCATGGACCAGACCGAAGGGGAGGCAAAGAGACCAAACGAGGGAAAGCAGGTGGAGCCTGAGAGCCTGGGACAGAGACAGAGAGAGGGGAAGGCAGGCAGGCAGTCAGGTGGGCAGGCAGGCGGGTGGCAACAGAGACAGGTGTCAACAGGTACATGCAGAGAATCGTAGACAGAGACCAAAAGAGCCACAGAGAAACTGGTAGTTTTGAGGAGAACGGGTGGGGCGTGGGAGAGAGAGGGGGGGGGTAGCTATCCATCCCATTCTGACTGTGGGAAAGCAAGCATTGTCTCCTCCTGTGTCACAAGTCATTACTCTGGACACCAGTAAGGTGACTCGAAGAGAAAGATTGTTTTCATGGACACAGATTGTGTATAATGGAATCTGGTGCACTTCTTCACAGGTGAAAGCCGGAGTCTACATTCTACGTGCTAGTGAGAGTTCAGTCCCTGTGCACTGTAAATATTTCCACTGGGGGCAGACGGGCCATACTGGGTCTCCATTAGTCGGCTTGTTGCTGGCTGGCTGGCTGGCTGGTGCATTTGTGTGTTTGTTTTATGGTGCATCCTTGCAATAGGTCGTGGAAGTACGTGCCTAAGCATTGAAAGACAAGGCTTTCTTTCTTTGTACCCAGGTTTGGTTTCAAAACCAGCGAAGAAGATGCCTAAAGCAGAGCCGATTGCTGTCGGAGAATGGCTTCAAAGCAGGGCAGTCGCAGTCACTGCGGCCACCACCACCTGAGGCTTTGACTCGAGGTAAGTTCCCAGCATTCGTAAGTCATTTCCCCAGAGCATCTCTATGAGACACAATCATCGCTGGACGTGGATGACCATGGGAGGCCAAGAACGCTTCAGAGAGGATACCATGATATCTTGGGTTCTTGCCCCATTCCTGTTCCACACAGGATCATCATGCCCCTGTTGGAGGGTGGGGAGATGCGTGGCCAGGAAGGCTTGGAATCTTTGGGTCCGGAACCTGCCTGGATGTGCAGAAATCCCTTCTTCCATCACATGGGGCATTTTCACATAGCACTGAATAAGATGTATCGATGTATCGATCTTAATCTATGACATACTACTTCCTACATACCACACACTGGATCTGCTGTGAACGTGCTGAAATTGGCCTGAATGTCCTCTCTTCTCTGTGTGTCCTTCTTTAGAAAACTTGGGAAGAGAGGCCAGGCGAAAGAGGACTTTCATCTCTCCTTCTCAAACAAGGGTCCTTGTGCAAGCCTTTGAGAGGGATCGATTTCCATCTATTGCTGCCAGGGAAGAATTGGCTCATCAGACAGGAATACCCGAACCTCGAATCCAGGTAAGTTCTCCACCAGTGGGTGGAACTTGGCTTCTCCCAAGAGAAAGGAGTGTTAACCCTTGCGACGGGTTGCTGCTGGCTATATGTAGGCTTGGAGAGGGGGGATTGGGAGGACGTTCCCTTCATCCTATGAATGCGCCAATGGGGCTGACCTGAAGGCATCCATTTCCAGAAGAGGAGAGGGCAATGGAAGTCCTGGGCAGCCAGGGAGGGGCCTGAGGTTGTAGCTGGGCAATGAGGGCTCTCCTCAAAGCCAGGGGTGGGGAGGGGTGGGCAGGGGTGGGGAGGGGTGGGGTGGGTCCTGTGTTGCCCTGACGTCCTCCTGCATTTTCAAGAGCCAAGGCGAAAGCTTTAGGGAAAATGGCCCTTAGATGAGGCCCACCAGTACTTGCCATGGGCCTGACAGATTGGAGGGTGCAGAAGGGCAGGGCGGGGTGGACTGGGGTGGGCCGGGAATGGGGCGGCTGCAAGTTGATCTGGATTGTCACGCTGCTAATGTTCCTGTCACCCCATATGGTTCCCTAGATATGGTTCCAGAACCGAAGAGCTCGGCACCCAAAGCAGAGCGCTAGTGGGCCTGTGAATGCCCTGGCCGAAGGCCCAGATGCCACATCAGCCGTGACTGCCCCGTCGGACCAAAGTCCCTGGCCCACTGTCCATAGCACCTCTCATCATTATCCTCCCTCTCATGCACCTGAGAGCATGCAATCATTTGCTGCGGCGACTCTTGTTTTCTCCCCCTCCTTTCTTGTGCCAGGGGCTGCCTTTGGGTGCTGTGTGGGCCAGTCGTCGATGTTCATCATGGTCCAGCCCAGCCTGGCAGTACTTCAGGGATGCCAGAACCCACAGCCTCTTCCGGCCACAGTTCCGTGGGGTGAAGGGACACATGCTCTCATCACCAGTGGGCAGCCTGCCCAGGGGGGCATCGGGCTGCCTGCACCACCAGAGACAGACTTCTGGCAGCAGCAGGCAACCTCAGGTGAAGAGACACCTCCCCAGCTGGAGCAACAGCCCCAGCACTCAGCCCTTCCAGGCGCCTCAAGCCTCCTGGACGAACTCTTGTCAGACGAGGATATTCTGGACAAGGCACGCCCTTTTCTGAATGCGGACACTGAGGAAGAGGAACTTGCGGCAACCCTCGAAGCCCCCCTCAGCGAGGAAGAATTCCAGGCCCTGCTCGACATGCTGCCAGGCTCCCCAGTGCCACAGGTTTACGGGGAGTAAGGAACGCCTTCCCCCGAGCCCCTTTCAAGCCTCCTTTCCTGGGAGGCAGAGCCATGGGGGAGAGAAAGAAGAAGGAATAAGCACCGCTCATGAGAGTGTCTGGCAGGGAGACGAAGGCAAGAAGACTCTCGACAGCAATTGCGCTGTGCCCACGAGCAATGCCATGCTCCACACAGACTGCCATGAAGCATGGGCACCAGAAGGGACACCCTCTCTGAAGCCTCAAGGAATTCTAGCCGTTCAAGGATAACGAGGAGGACCCAATGCTGAACTGGATTTCCCCGTTGTATGTGACATTCCATTGATCCAATCAATAAATCTTGGCACTCACTTCAAGTTCTCGGTTGTGCTTTGGTCGCTTTGTATTCTCCTGCGCTTCCTTGGGGAGGCGAAATCCCTCCCTTGGCCTGGGACAGCATGGGAGGATGGTCCAGATGCCTGTTTCTAGTCCCGTAGCTTGTAGCCACAAATACACCTTAGTGGAATCACGAAAACACTCTCACAGTGACAACCTTCACTTGCTTTCTGGGTGCATGGTGTGGAAGGGTTCCTCGAGGGCATCACCTTTGTACAGAAGGACAGAACTCTGCAAAAACTTTCATTGCCAGGGTTCATAGTAACCACTGTGCCTCGTATATTATGCAGGCAAATAATCTCTCTCTGTCCCTCTCTCTCTCCTATTGTGTGTCCACAGCCACTCACTACACGCACACACCTCTCAAAAGATAAGCCTAGTTACAACTAAAGTGATGCACAAATGAACTGAAAAGCCAAATCCATGTGGCATCGTAACTTCCTCGCAGATCCTCCCTTCCACTGTTTCTTTCAAAACTAGTTTCCAACACATGTGCCTCATACACTCTGTGTTGAGTGATTCTCGACTGGCTAAATCCGGGGACCCCATGTTCAGCATGGGTGTGTCAGTGGCACGAAACATTAAAATAATCTGAGAGTTGCCACTTGAATGTCTATACAACAATGAATCTGATTCTCTAGCTACACCTGCATCCAGGTCTCTAGCTCTAATGTGTGCATATCTCGGCAGATCCATCTAGTCCTCAACTCCCTCCCAGTCACACCCCAGTCTTAGGCTCCCCTTTCTCCAGAGCTCTAGAGCAATATACAGCCCTCTCTCTTTCTCTCTCTCTCCCTCTTCCTCTCTCTGTCTCTCTCTCTGTCACTGTCTCTCTCTGTCTCTCTGTGTCTCTCTCTCTGTCTCTCTGTCTCTCTCTCTCTCTCTTTCTCCTTCCTTTCGTTTTGCAGAAAGGAAACATCAGTTTCAAGAGCCACACAGAGGGCATAGGGCGTCTGGGGAAAGAATCTGGCCACGGTAGCCTCAGGACAAGTAGGACTGAAGATGTGGAAAGAGACAGCTTATGGAAAAGTTGGTGCTTTCAAGAGGGCGGGAGGAACACTGGGTCACAGTGTGCCGGGAAACACTGAGATGCTTGTGGGTGGCAGGACTTGCACAGACTCTAGCTAGAGCTAGGAGCTGGGGCTTTACCATATTGGTTGTGCAATGCTGACCGATCCAGAGAAACCTCGGAGCCCAGGAACGGGCAGCGTTACCTCCACAGGGAGGCCACCTGTGTATAAACACACCTGGGGCCACTCAGGATTCCCTGGCTGCCATGCAGATCACAGTTTCTGCTCTCCCAAGCAACCTTTCCCCACCTGGATTGTCCAGGAGGGAGCCGGTCCAGGTCTGGCAGGCAGTGCCTTCTGGGAGGAGCCAGCAAATCCCATGTTTCAGTGATTATCTCACCCAAAACTTCATAGTTCTCGGGAAAAACCACCCCGATCCAACAAGATGGTCACGCCTCCTTCTGATCTCGGTTACTTCAGGATGAGGGACCAAGACATGCACCTCCTCAGGACATCCTCCTGTGCCTCCTGAGACTTGCACACACCTACTGGTCCCACTGACATCCATCCACAGATACCAGCAGACAACCGTCCTTAGTGGGTGCAGAAAATCAAACACACACATCACACAAACACCCCCTCACACACACACACACACACACACACACACACACAGCAGCCATATTTTAACGAATTGCTGATGGAATTACTCTGATTCCCAACTGTTTCTAAATAAGCTCTCTGTCCTCATGTTAATCCACGTGGTGGCAAAAGAACCTTGTTGGCAAAGGAACACATTAAAGATGGTTCTGTGTTTCTGTGTGGGGTGTTTTGGTTGGTTTGTTTTTAACTCTTCTATTCTGTGCAGCACAAATGCACCGAAAATGTTGGGATGGCTGTCCTTGGAATGCAAAGCTTTCCTTTCAAACCCAGCTGTGTCATCATCCATCATCTAACTAGCTTCATATCCCTCTCCTTCCCCTTCCCCTTCCACACCACCTTCTCTTTCACCTTCCCATTCTCCTTCTTCTTGGCACACATGCCAGTTGACCAGTGAATGTGAAACTGCCTTGGTCTTCTGGACGCCAAGGACAAGCACTGAAAATAATTTCCTTTTCTTGTGAAACCTACACTTGTGGCCTGCCCCTTTCTCTGGTTTCTCCATGGCATATGAGCAAGGGGGTGGGTTTCAGGGTACCTCTGAAAAAGTCCCAAACTCTTGAGGACCATGGGTAGACCCTCGATAAGCACTCAAACTTAGTATGTGAATTATCGGGAACTCAAACACCAGCCAGGTAAATGCTTTTAGAGTGGGCGGAAATGACGTCCTGGTGGTGATGAGTGAAGTGGGAAATGTACTCGAGGCAAGCTAGGCTCTAGGTTCTCTCTGCATTTGGGAAAGTACAGTGACACAACTACGCATGAGGGACTCAGAGTTGGGGAATTCCACAGAGAGCAAAAGTATGTGTGGAATGTGGAAAGGTGCGAAAATGAGAGAGCACTGGACCCCAAGCTTTCTGTGAAAGGACGACGAGGCCGGCAGCTTCAAAGGGACCTGGGAGTTTCCCAACACGCCTTCCATTCCAACATCCACTTGCCTCATGGGATTCCTTCCAGGTTCTCAATTTGCAAGGAAGGGTTCCCCACCATCTGAGGCTATTTACATAAATAGGGGCGGGGCATCCTCCTCCATTATAAATTCTGAGCCTCTGAGTACTGAACGGTTGGCCAGCAGTTTCCGTGCCATCCGTTTGGGTCTCCCACCATGGATTCGTCCAGCTCGTCCGTCACATACAGCACCTCCAGAGGTACGTTGCCCTCAGCATCTGGGCTCTGGGGTTGGATCATCCAAATACACTCATGCACCTCCCCACCCCAACGGTTGGTCACCACGAAGATTGAAGTTTCCCAATGACCACCAATTGGCACAGACAGATATGCTGGGACATGTTTCTGGAATCAGTTGGGCCAAAGGATGCACCTTGGTTTGGGCAGTTCACGTACATATTTCTGGTTTGCTGGTTCGTTTGTTTTCCTTCTTGAAATCGACATGGAAGTTGGTAGCCCTGTTGCCTGACAATGGCTTCTCTACCAAAAATCCCAGCCCGTGGTTGCAGTGAACGGAACACGAGTGTTTGAAAACGTTCCCAACTAAACTGACACTCTTTTCCAGTTGACCGTGTTTGGGATTTTGAGTTGGTTTTGCATGTTCTATTCTTGCTGTTGTTACGGATTTGCTCCCTTTGGTTTCATGTTCCATTTGAAGTGGTTAACTTCTATGGTGTCCATGGAAAGAATCCACATCCAGTATGTATTGGGAATAGAAGAAAAAGAGAGTTTTTCTTTGAGCACAACTGAAAGCTAGAGCCTGGGAAAGAGATTCCAGGAGCACTCGAACTGTCTCTAATTGGACTCCAAGGTAGGCACTGCAGGAGTCTCTGGAAAGCCAAACTCCACAGTGTGACACATCCGTTCCTTGAGTGCTTTCCAAAGATTTTCCTTGGAGCTGGCAGGAAGGAAGGGCGCTTTTAAAGGAAGTCCCCTATAGGGGTCCGAAACCATTGCCTTGCTTTGCCTCCTTCCATGGGGAGACGTGGTGATGACACTACGTCACCAGCTGCCAGCTGCTAGATCAGGTAGCCCTTGCAGAAGGGTTGGTGTTGTCCTAGAGTTGGAGAGAGTTCAGGAAACGCAAGATGTCAGGGGTGTGCTGGACGTGCCTGAAACCACACCCACCCTGGCCATCACAGCTGGCTCCCGCCTTAGAAGGCAGGAAAGGAGCACCCATCTATTCCCTTACCACCAGGAAGACGCAACCTCAAATAGGACAGGGGTGGGGGAAGCCCTTCAAGGCTGCCCAACTGAATGAATAGTAGGAGCACACGGCGAGTCAGCATGACCTCGGTGCCTAGAAAGGGAAACCCATCTTCCGAGGTGTACTGGGCTGTTGTGGGTGTGTGGGTGGATGGGCACCATCAGACGGGTCACCACGCTGGTCCTTATCTCAAAAATCTAGATCTTCTAAACAATCTTCTTGTGTGTTCTGTGTCGGGGATTGGCTTGTGTGTTTGTCTGGCTTCGTTTGGCTTTCGTCTCATTTCCTTTCAAATAGTGAAAACGCAGGTACTCTGTGCAAATGACAAGCCAGAAGCCTCACTCCTCTCATTAGCATAGAGGTCGAGGTAAATCTGGTAGAAGCCATCAAGACTTTCCCAGGCCTCCCCAAGTGGAAAATCCTTCCACCCATTTTGGTCACGTTAGCCTGTTTTTCTAGGGCTCTCCCCTTCTGTTTGCATGGCGTCCTGTGGATGCTTGGCGAGTAGTGAGGGGATCCCCATAGCCTTGACCCTCAGCTTAGCTTGATCCCCCATGGTCCCTCTCAGTGTGGCTTTCGGGGTGTACCCACGGTTGTCCCAAATGCAGAGTCTTGCCCTGCCTTAGAGATTTTTCAAGTGGCACAAGGACCAGCGCTGGACTGGTACCATTGGTTTGAACCTCCATGGATTCGCCCCTGACACATTCCCCCTTTTCTCTCCCACAGGCCGACTCTCAAGACCATTGCAAAGGAGGAGGCTTGTTCTGAGGCTGAATCAGAAGGACACCCTGCAAGCAGTCTTTCAACAGAACCCCTACCCCGGGATAGCGACCAGAGAACGGCTGTCACGAGAACTGGGCATTGCAGAAAGCAGAATTCAGGTACGTCCGAGTCTCTCGATCCATTCTCCCTTTCGGGGTCCACGTCCAGACGCAAGGCGCCATATGCCAGTTGGAGTCCTTGCTCTTTGGGCTTCCTCTTCGGGGTGCTCCAGACAGCAGGGACTCGAATTTTGGCAAGGAACGTGGCTCCCTTTGGAAAACGCAGCCAGACTGAGCCGTGTGGCGAGCAGTCCATTCAAATGGGTGGTCAAGAAAAAGGGCGAGGGGCCAAGGAAGCAGGAGGGCCTGGTGGTGCCAAGGAGGTGTTCCCTTAATGGCTGGTCTCCTAGGAACTAGCTGTGCTGAAGACTTCCCTCTCTGGGTAGGTTGGAGAGGAGTCACCAAAGGTAGGAACACCCCGCCTGCGACCATACGAAGCGTCGCCAAAGACTGATTGACTTTCCCTACGAACACTTTTGCTCAGGGTGTCAAATGTTCCACACACCACCATCAGAAACGTCTAAAAGCATGCACACACACACGCGCACAAGCACAGGCCCATACTGCGGGTCGGCCTCGGGGAATGAGGTAGCATGCACACTGCTTCACTGTTGAAGACAAGGACACATATTCTGAAGATGGGGAGCGGGTTCATAAGAGCCTCCGGACCTCACAGTGATGGAGGCATGTAGTCCCTGAGACGTAACTGTCAATGAGTAGTTCCCAGGCAGCATGGGAAGAGTGGTTTTCATGGGGGCACTTGCTAATGGATATGATTGCGTGTCATGAGACAGTACTGCCTCTGGGGACATAAGAGAGGCAGGGAAACATGAACCGGGCATGGACCAGACCGAAGGGGAGGCAAAGAGACCAAACGAGGGAAAGCAGGTGGAGCCTGAGAGCCTGGGACAGAGACAGAGAGAGGGGAAGGCAGGCAGGCAGTCAGGTGGGCAGGCAGGCGGGTGGCAACAGAGACAGGTGTCAACAGGTACATGCACAGAATCGTAGACAGAGACCAAAATAGCCACAGAGAAACTGGTAGTTTTGAGGAGAACGGGTGGGGCGTGGGAGAGAGAGAGAGAGAGAGGTAGCTATCCATCCCATTCTGACTGTGGGAAAGCAAGCATTGTCTCCTCCTGTGTCACAAGTCATTACTCTGGACACCAGTAAGGTATCTCGAAGAGGAAAGATTGTTTTCATGGACACAGATTGTGTATAATGGAATCTGGTGCACTTCTTCACAGGTGAAAGCCAGAGTCTACATTCTACGTGCTAGTGAGAGTTCAGTCCCTGTGCACTGTAAATATTTCCACTGGGGGCAGATGGGCCATACTGGGTCTCCATTAGTCGGCTTGTTGCTGGCTGGCTGGCTGGCTGGTGCGTTTGTGTGTTTGTTTTATGGTGCATCCCTGCAATAGGTCATGGAAGTACGTGCCTAAGCATTGAAAGACAAGGCTTTCTTTCTTTGTACCCAGGTTTGGTTTCAAAACCAGCGAAGAAGATGCCTAAAGCAGAGCCGATTGCTGTCGGAGAATGGCTTCAAAGCAGGGCAGTCGCAGTCACTGCGGCCACCACCACCAGAGGCTTTGACTCGAGGTAAGTTCCCAGCATTCGTAAGTCATTTCCCCAGAGCATCTCTATGAGACACAATCATCGCTGGACGTGGATGACCATGGGAGGCCAAGAACGCTTCAGAGAGGATACCATGATATCTTGGGTTCTTGCCCCATTCCTGTTCCACACAGGATCATCATGCCCCTGTTGGAGGGTGGGGAGATGCGTGGCCAGGAAGGCTTGGAATCTTTGGGTCCGGAACCTGCCTGGATGTGCAGAAATCCCTTCTTCCATCACATGGGGCATTTTCACATAGCACTGAATAAGATGTATCGATGTATCGATCTTAATCTATGACATACCACTTCCTACATACCACACACTGGATCTGCTGTGAACGTGCTGAAATTGGCCTGAATGTCCTCTCTTCTCTGTGTGTCCTTCTTTAGAAAACTTGGGAAGAGAGGCCAGGCGAAAGAGGACTTTCATCACTCCTTCTCAAACAAGGGTCCTTGTGCAAGCCTTTGAGAGGGATCGATTTCCATCTATTGCTGCCAGGGAAGAATTGGCTCATCAGACAGGAATACCCGAACCTCGAATCCAGGTAAGTTCTCCACCAGTGGGTGGAACTTGGCTTCTCCCAAGAGAAAGGAGTGTTAACCCTTGCGACGGGTTGCTGCTGGCTATATGTAGGCTTGGAGAGGGGGGATTGGGAGGACGTTCCCTTCATCCTATGAATGCGCCAATGGGGCTGACCTGAAGGCATCCATTTCCAGAAGAGGAGAGGGCAATGGAAGTCCTGGGCAGCCAGGGAGGGGCCTGAGGTTGTAGCTGGGCAATGACGGCTCTCCTCAAAGCCAGGGGTGGGGAGGGGTGGGGAGGGGTGGGGTGGGTCCTGTGTTGCCCTGACGTCCTCCTGCATTTTCAAGAGCCAAGGCGAAAGCTTTAGGGAAAATGGCCCTTAGATGAGGCCCACCAGTACTTGCCATGGGCCTGACAGATTGGAGGGCGCAGAAGGGCAGGGCGGGGTGGACTGGGGTGGGCCGGGAATGGGGCGGCTGCAAGTTGATCTGGATTGTCACACTGCTAATGTTCCTGTCGCCCCATATGGTTCCTTAGATATGGTTCCAGAACCGAAGAGCTCGGCACCCAAAGCAGAGCGCTAGTGGGCCTGTGAATGCCCTGGCCAAAGGCCCAGATGCCACATCAGCCGTGACTGCCCCGTCGGACCAAAGTCCCTGGCCCACTGTCCACAGCACCTCTCGTCATTATCCTCCCTCTCATGCACCTGAGAGCATGCAATCATTTGCTGCGGCCACTCCTGTTTTCTCCCCCTCCTTTCTTGTGCCAGGGGCTGCCTTTCGGTGCTGTGTGGGCCAGCCGTCGATGTTCATCGTGGTACAGCCCAGCCTGGCAGCACTTCAGGGATGCCAGAACCCACAGCCTCTTCCGGCCACAGTTCCGTGGGGTGAAGGGACACATGCTCTCATCACCAGTGGGCAGCCTGCCCAGGGGGGCATCGGGCTGCCTGCACCGCCAGAGACAGACTTCTGGCAGCAGCAGGCAACCTCAGGTGAAGAGACACCTCCCCAGCTGGAGCAACAGCCCCAGCACTCAGCCCTTCCAGGCGCCTCAAGCCTCCTGGACGAACTCTTGTCAGATGAGGATATTCTGGACAAGGCACGCCCTTTTCTGAATGCGGACACTGAGGAAGAGGAACTTGCGGCAACCCTCAAAGCCCCCCTCAGCGAGGAAGAACTCCAGGCCCTGCACGACATGCTGCCAGGCTCCCCAGTGCCACAGGTTTAGGGGGAGTAAGGAACGCCTTCCCCCGAGCCCCTTTCAAGCCTCCTTTCCTGGGAGGCAGAGCCATGGGGGAGAGAAAGAAGAAGGAATAAGCACCGCACATGAGAGTGTCTGGCAGGGAGACCAAGGCAAGAAGACTGTCGACAGCAATTGCGCTGTGCCCACGAGCAATGCCATGCTCCACACAGACTGCCATGAAGCATGGGCACCAGAAGGGACACCCTCTCTGAAGTCTCAAGGAATTCTAGCCGTTCAAGGATAACGAGGAGGACCCAATGCTGAACTGGATTTCCCCGTTGTATGTGACATTCCATTGATCCAATCAATAAATCTTGGCACTCACTTCAAGTTCTCGGTTGTGCTTTGGTCGCTTTGTATTCTCCTGCGTTTCCTTGGGGAGGCGAAATCCCTCCCTTGGCCTGGGACAGCATGGGAGGATGGTCCAGGTGCCTGTTTCTTGTCTCGTAGCTTGTAGCCACAAATACACCTTAGTGGAATCACGAAAACACTCTCACAGTGACAACCTTCACTTGCTTTCTGGGTGCATGGTGTGGAAGGGTTCCTCGAGGGCATCACCTTTGTACAGAAGGACAGAACTCTGCAAAAACTTTCATTGCCAGGGTTCATAGTAACCACTGTGCCTCGTATATTATGCAGGCAAATAATCTCTCTCTGTCCCTCTCTCTCTCCTATTGTGTGTCCACAGCCACTCACTACACGCACACACCTCTCAAAAGATAAGCCTAGTTACAACTAAAGTGATGCACAAATGAACTGAATAGCCAAATCCATGTGGCATCGTAACGTCGTCGCAGATCCTCCCTTCCACTGTTTCTTTCAAAACTAGTTTCCAACACATGTGCCTCATACACTCTGTGTTGAGTGATTCTCGACTGGCTAAATCCGGGGACCCCATGTTCAGCATGGGTGTGTCAGTGGCACGAAACATTAAAATAATCTGAGAGTTGCCACTTGAATGTCTATACAACAATGAATCTGATTCTCTAGCTACACCTGCATCCGGGTCTCTAGCTCTATTGTGTGCATATCTCGGCAGATCCATCTAGTCCTCAACTCCCTCCCAGTCACACCCCAGTCTTAGGCTCCCCTTTCTCCAGAGCTCTAGAGCAATATACAGCCCTCTCTCTTTCTCTCTCTCTCCCTCTCCCTCTCTCTGTCTCTCTCTCTGTCACTGTCTCTCTCTGTCTCTCTGTCTCTCTCTCTCTGTCTCTCTCTCTCTCTCTCTCTCTTTCTCCTTCCTTTCGTTTTGCAGAAAGGAAACATCAATTTCAAGATTCACACCGGGGGCATAGGGCATCTGGGGAAAGAATCTGGCCACGGTAGCCTCAGGACAAGTAGGACTGAAGATGTGGAAAGAGACAGCTTATGGAAAAGTTGGTGCTTTCAAGAGGGCGGGAGGAACACTGGGTCACAGTGTGCCGGGAAACACTGAGATGCTTGTGGGTGGCAGGACTTGCACAGACTCTAGCTAGAGCTGGGAGCTGTGGCTTTACCATATTGGTTGTGCAATGCTGACTGATCCAGAGAAACCTCGGAGCCCAGGAACGGGCAGAGTTACCTCCACAGGGAGGCCACCTGTGTATAAACACACCTGGGGCCACTCAGGATTCCCTGGCTGCCATGCAGATCACAGTTTCTGCTCTCCCAAGCAACCTTTCCCCACCTGGATTGTCCAGGAGGGAGCCGGTCCAGGTCTGGCAGGCAGTGCCTTCTGGGAGGAGCCAGCAAATCCCATGTTTCAGTGATTATCTCACCCAAAACTTCATAGTTCTCGGGAAAAACCACCCCGATCCAACAAGATGGTCACGCCTCCTTCTGATCTCAGTTACTTCAGGATGAGGGACCAAGACATGCACCTCCACAGGACATCCTCCTGGGCCACCTGAGACTTGCACACACCTACTGGTCCCGCTGACATCCATCCACAGATACCAGCAGAAAACCGTCCTTAGTGGGTGCAGAAAATCAAACACACAGGTCACACAAACACCCCCTCACACACACACACACACACACACACACACACACACCAGCCATATTTTAACGAATTGCTGGTGTAATTACTCTGATTCCCAACTGTTTCTAAATAAGCTCTCTGTCCTCATGTTAATCCACGTGGTGGCAAAAGAACCTTGTTGGCAAAGGAACACATTAAAGATGGTTCTGTGTTTCTGTGTGGGGTTTTTTGGTTGGTTTGTTTTTAACTCTTCTATTCTGTGCAGCACAAATGCACCGAAAATGTTGGGATGGCTGTCCTTGGAATGCAAAGCTTTCCTTTCAAACCCAGCTGTGTCATCATCCATCATCTAACTAGCTTCATATCCCTCTCCTTCCCCTTCCCCTTCCACACCACCTTCTCTTTCACCTTCCCATTCTCCTTCTTCTTGGCACACATGCCAGTTGACCAGTGAATGTGAAACTGCCTTGGTCTTCTGGACGCCAAGGACAAGCACTGAAAATAATTTCCTTTTCTTGTGAAACCTACACTTGTGGCCTGCCCCTTTCTCTGGTTTCTCCATGGCATATGAGCAAGGGGGTGGGTTTCAGGGTACCTCTGAAAAAGTCCCAAACTCTTGAGGACCATGGGTAGACCCTCGATAAGCACTCAACCTTAGTATGTGAATTATCGGGAACTCAAACACCAGCCAGGTAAATGCTTTTAGAGTGGGCGGAAATGACGTCCTGGTGGTGATGAGTGAAGTGGGAAATGTACTCGAGGCAAGCTAGGCTCTAGGTTCTCTCTGCATTTGGGAAAGTACAGTGACACAACTACGCATGAGGGACTCAGAGTTGGGGAATTCCACAGAGAGCAAAAGTATGTGTGGAATGTGGAAAGGTGCGAAAATGAGAGAGCACTGGACCCCAAGCTTTCTGTGAAAGGACGACGAGGCCGGCAGCTTCAAAGGGACCTGGGAGTTTCCCAACACGCCTTCCATTCCAACATCCACTTGCCTCATGGGATTCCTTCCAGGTTCTCAATTTGCAAGGAAGGGTTCCCCACCATCTGAGGCTATTTACATAAATAGGGGCGGGGCATCCTCCTCCATTATAAATTCTGAGCCTCTGAGTACTGAACGGTTGGCCAGCAGTTTCCGTGCCATCCGTTTGGGTCTCCCACCATGGATTCGTCCAGCTCGTCCGTCACATACAGCACCTCCAGAGGTACGTTGCCCTCAGCATCTGGGCTCTGGGGTTGGATCATCCAAATACACTCATGCACCTCCCCACCCCAACGGTTGGTCACCACGAAGATTGAAGTTTCCCAATGACCACCAATTGGCACAGACAGATATGCTGGGACATGTTTCTGGAATCAGTTGGGCCAAAGGATGCACCTTGGTTTGGGCAGTTCACGTACATATTTCTGGTTTGCTGGTTCGTTTGTTTTCCTTCTTGAAATCGACATGGAAGTTGGTAGCCCTGTTGCCTGACAATGGCTTCTCTACCAAAAATCCCAGCCCGTGGTTGCAGTGAACGGAACACGAGTGTTTGAAAACGTTCCCAACTAAACTGACACTCTTTTCCAGTTGACCGTGTTTGGGATTTTGAGTTGGTTTTGCATGTTCTATTCTTGCTGTTGTTACGGATTTGCTCCCTTTGGTTTCATGTTCCATTTGAAGTGGTTAACTTCTATGGTGTCCATGGAAAGAATCCACATCCAGTATGTATTGGGAATAGAAGAAAAAGAGAGTTTTTCTTTGAGCACAACTGAAAGCTAGAGCCTGGGAAAGAGATTCCAGGAGCACTCGAACTGTCTCTAATTGGACTCCAAGGTAGGCACTGCAGGAGTCTCTGGAAAGCCAAACTCCACAGTGTGACACATCCGTTCCTTGAGTGCTTTCCAAAGATTTTCCTTGGAGCTGGCAGGAAGGAAGGGCGCTTTTAAAGGAAGTCCCCTATAGGGGTCCGAAACCATTGCCTTGCTTTGCCTCCTTCCATGGGGAGACGTGGTGATGACACTACGTCACCAGCTGCCAGCTGCTAGAGCAGGTAGCCCTTGCAGAAGGGTTGGTGTTGTCCTAGAGTTGGAGAGAGTTCAGGAAACTCAAGATGTCAGGGGTGTGCTGGACGTGCCTGAAACCACACCCACCCTGGCCATCACAGCTGGCTCCCGCCTTAGAAGGCAGGAAAGGAGCACCCATCTATTCCCTTACCACCAGGAAGACGCAACCTCAAATAGGACAGGGGTGGGGGAAGCGCTTCAAGGCTGCCCAACTGAATGAATAGTGGGAGCACACGGCGAGTCAGCATGACCTCGGTGCCTAGAAAGGGAAACCCATCTTCCGAGGAGTACCGGGCTGTTGTGGGTGTGTGGGTGGGTGGACACCATCAGACGGGTCACCAAGCTGGTCCTTATCTCAAAAAGCTAGGTCTTCTAAACAATCTTCTTGTGCGTTCTTTGTCGGGGGTGGGCTTGTGTGTTTGTCTGGCTTCGTTTGGCTTTCGTCTCATTTCCTTTCAAATAGTGAAAACGCAGGTACTCTGTGCAAATGACAGGCCAGAAGCCTCACTCCTCTCATTAGCATAGAGGTCGAGGTAAATCTGGTAGAAGCCATCAAGACTTTCCCAGGCCTCCCCAAGTGGAAAATCCTTCCACCCATTTTGGTCACGTTAGCCTGTTTTTCTAGGGCTCTCCCCTTCTGTTTGCATGGCGTCCTGTGGATCCTTGGCGAGTAGTGAGGGGATCACCATAGCCTTGACCCTCAGCTTAGCTTGAGCCCCCATGGTCCCACTCAGCGTGGCTTTCAGGGTGTACCCACGGTTGTCCCAAATGCAGAGTCTTCCCCTGCCTTAGACATTTTTCAAGTGGCACAAGGACCAGCGCTGCACTGGTACCATTGGTTTGAACCTCCATGGATTCGCCCCTGACACATTCCCCCTTTTCTCTCCCACAGGCCGACTCTCAAGACCATTGCAAAGGAGGAGGCTTGTTCTGAGGCTGAATCGGAAGGACACCCTGCAAGCAGTCTTTCAACAGAACCCCTACCCCGGGATAGCGACCAGAGAACGGCTGTCACGAGAACTGGGCATTGCAGAAAGCAGAATTCAGGTACGTCCGAGTCTCTCGATCCATTCTCCCTCTCGGGGTCCATGTCCAGACGCAAGGCGCCATATGCCAGTTGGAGTCCTTGCTCTTTGGGCTTCCTCTTCGGGGTGCTCCAGACAGCAGGGACTCGAATTTTGGCAAGGAACGTGGCTCCCTTTGGAAAACGCAGCCAGACTGAGCCGTGTGGCGAGCGGTCCATTCAAATGGGTGGTCAAGAAAAAGGGCGAGGGGCCAAGGAAGCAGGAGGGCCTGGTGGTGCCAAGGAGGTGTTCCCTTAATGGCTGGTCTCCTAGGAACTAGCTGTGCTGAAGACTTCCCTCTCTGGGTAGGTTGGAGAGGAGTCACCAAAGGTAGGAACACCCCGCCTGCGACCATACGAAGCGTCGCCAAAGACTGATTGACTTTCCCTACGAACACTTTTGCTCAGGGAGTCAAATTTTCCACACACCACCATCAGAAACGTCTAAAAGCATGCACACACACACGCGCACAAGCACAGGCCCATACTGCGGGTCGGCCTCGGGGAATGAGGTAGCATGCACACTGCTTCACTGTTGAAGACAAGGACACATATTCTGAAGATGGGGAGCGGGTTCATAAGAGCCTCCTGACCTCACAGTGATGGAGGCATGTAGTCCCTGAGACGTAACTGTCAATGAGTAGTTCCCAGGCAGCATGGGAAGAGTGGTTTTCATGGGGGCACTTGCTAATGGATATGATTGCGTGTCATGAGACAGCACTGCCTCTGGGGACATAAGAGAGGCAGGGAAACATGAACCGGGCATGGACCAGACCGAAGGGGAGGCAAAGAGACCAAACGAGGGAAAGCAGGTGGAGCCTGAGAGCCTGGGACAGAGACAGAGAGAGGGGAAGGCAGGCAGGCAGTCAGGTGGGCAGGCAGGCGGGTGGCAACAGAGACAGATGTCAATAGGTACATGCAGAGAATCGTAGACAGAGACCAAAAGAGCCACAGAGAAACTGGTAGTTTTGAGGAGAATGGGTGGGGCGTGGGAGAGAGAGAGAGAGAGAGAGGTAGCTATCCATCCCATTCTGACTGTGGGAAAGCAAGCATTGTCTCCTCCTGTGTCACAAGTCATTACTCTGGACACCAGTAAGGTGAATCAAAGAGGAAAGATTGTTTTCATGGACACAGATTGTGTATAATGGAATCTGGTGCACTTCTTCACAGGTGAAAGCCGGAGTCTACATTCTACGTGCTAGTGAGAGTTCAGTCCCTGTGCACTGTAAATATTTCCACTGGGGGCAGACGGGCCATACTGGGTCTCCATTAGTCGGCTTGTTGCTGGCTGGCTGGCTGGCTGGTGCGTTTGTGTGTTTGTTTTATGGTGCATCCCTGCAATAGGTCATGGAAGTACGTGCCTAAGCATTGAAAGACAAGGCTTTCTTTCTTTGTACCCAGGTTTGGTTTCAAAACAAGCGAAGAAGATGCCTAAAGCAGAGCCGATTGCTGTCGGAGAATGGCTTCAAAGCAGGGCAGTCGCAGTCACTGCGGCCACCACCACCTGAGGCTTTGACTCGAGGTAAGTTCCCAGCATTCGTAAGTCATTTCCCCAGAGCATCTCTATGAGACACAATCATCGCTGGACGTGGATGACCATGGGAGGCCAAGAACGCTTCAGAGAGGATACCATGATATCTTGGGTTCTTGCCCCATTCCTGTTCCACACAGGATCATCATGCCCCTGTTGGAGGGTGGGGAGATGCGTGGCCAGGAAGGCTTGGAATCTTTGGGTCCGGAACCTGCCTGGATGTGCAGAAATCCCTTCTTCCATCACATGGGGCATTTTCACATAGCACTGAATAAGATGTATCGATGTATCAATCTTAATCTATGACATACCACTTCCTACATACCACACACTGGATCTGCTGTGAACGTGCTGAAATTGGCCTGAATGTCCTCTCTTCTCTGTGTGTCCTTCTTTAGAAAACTTGGGAAGAGAGGCCAGGCGAAAGAGGACTTTCATCACTCCTTCTCAAACAAGGGTCCTTGTGCAAGCCTTTGAGAGGGATCGATTTCCATCTATTGCTGCCAGGGAAGAATTGGCTCATCAGACAGGAATACCCGAACCTCGAATCCAGGTAAGTTCTCCACCAGTGGGTGGAACTTGGCTTCTTCCAAGAGAAAGGAGTGTTAACCCTTGCGACGGGTTGCTGCTGGCTATATGTAGGCTTGGAGAGGGGGGATTGGGAGGACGTTCCCTTCATCCTATGAATGCGCCAATGGGGCTGACCTGAAGGCATCCATTTCCAGAAGAGGAGAGGGCAATGGAAGTCCTGGGCAGCCAGGGAGGGGCCTGAGGTTGTAGCTGGGCAATGACGGCTCTCCTCAAAGCCAGGGGTGGGGAGGGGTGGGGAGGGGTGGGGTGGGTCCTGTGTTGCCCTGACGTCCTCCTGCATTTTCAAGAGCCAAGGCGAAAGCTTTAGGGAAAATGGCCCTTAGATGAGGCCCACCAGTACTTGCCATGGGCCTGACAGATTGGAGGGCGCAGAAGGGCAGGGCGGGGTGGACTGGGGTGGGCCGGGAATGGGGCGGCTGCAAGTTGATCTGGATTGTCACACTGCTAATGTTCCTGTCGCCCCATATGGTTCCTTAGATATGGTTCCAGAACCGAAGAGCTCGGCACCCAAAGCAGAGCGCTAGTGGGCCTGTGAATGCCCTGGCCGAAGGCCCAGATGCCACATCAGCCGTGACTGCCCCGTCGGACCAAAGTCCCTGGCCCACTGTCCACAGCACCTCTCATCATTATCCTCCCTCTCATGCACCTGAGAGCATGCAATCATTTGCTGCGGCCACTCCTGTTTTCTCCCCCTCCTTTCTTGTGCCAGGGGCTGCCTTTGGGTGCTGTGTGGGCCAGCCGTCGATGTTCATCGTGGTCCAGCCCAGCCTGGCAGCACTTCAGGGATGCCAGAACCCACAGCCTCTTCCGGCCACAGTTCCGTGGGGTGAAGGGACACATGCTCTCATCACCAGTGGGCAGCCTGCCCAGGGGGGCATCGGGCTGCCTGCACCACCAGAGACAGACTTCTGGCAGCAGCAGGCAACCTCAGGTGAAGAGACACCTCCCCAGCTGGAGCAACAGCCCCAGCACTCAGCCCTTCCAGGCGCCTCAAGCCTCCTGGACGAACTCTTGTCAGACGAGGATATTCTGGACAAGGCACGCCCTTTTCTGAATGCGGACACTGAGGAAGAGGAACTTGCGGCAACCCTCAAAGCCCCCCTCAGCGAGGAAGAACTCCAGGCCCTGCACGACATGCTGCCAGGCTCCCCAGTGCCACAGGTTTAGGGGGAGTAAGGAACGCCTTCCCCCGAGCCCCTTTCAAGCCTCCTTTCCTGGGAGGCAGAGCCATGGGGGAGAGAAAGAAGAAGGAATAAGCACCGCACATGAGAGTGTCTGGCAGGGAGACCAAGGCAAGAAGACTGTCGACAGCAATTGCGCTGTGCCCACGAGCAATGCCATGCTCCACACAGACTGCCATGAAGCATGGGCACCAGAAGGGACACCCTCTCTGAAGTCTCAAGGAATTCTAGCCGTTCAAGGATAACGAGGAGGACCCAATGCTGAACTGGATTTCCCCGTTGTATGTGACATTCCATTGATCCAATCAATAAATCTTGGCACTCACTTCAAGTTCTCGGTTGTGCTTTGGTCGCTTTGTATTCTCCTGCGTTTCCTTGGGGAGGCGAAATCCCTCCCTTGGCCTGGGACAGCATGGGAGGATGGTCCAGGTGCCTGTTTCTTGTCTCGTAGCTTGTAGCCACAAATACACCTTAGTGGAATCACGAAAACACTCTCACAGTGACAACCTTCACTTGCTTTCTGGGTGCATGGTGCGGAAGGGTTCCTCGAGGGCATCACCTTTGTACAGAAGGACAGAACTCTGCAAAAACTTTCATTGCCAGGGTTCATAGTAACCACTGTGCCTCGTATATTATGCAGGCAAATAATCTCTCTCTGTCCCTCTCTCTCTCCTATTGTGTGTCCACAGCCACTCACTACACGCACACACCTCTCAAAAGATAAGCCTAGTTACAACTAAAGTGATGCACAAATGAACTGAATAGCCAAATCCATGTGGCATCGTAACGTCGTCGCAGATCCTCCCTTCCACTGTTTCTTTCAAAACTAGTTTCCAACACATGTGCCTCATACACTCTGTGTTGAGTGATTCTCGACTGGCTAAATCCGGGGACCCCATGTTCAGCATGGGTGTGTCAGTGGCACGAAACATTAAAATAATCTGAGAGTTGCCACTTGAATGTCTATACAACAATGAATCTGATTCTCTAGCTACACCTGCATCCGGGTCTCTAGCTCTATTGTGTGCATATCTCGGCAGATCCATCTAGTCCTCAACTCCCTCCCAGTCACACCCCAGTCTTAGGCTCCCCTTTCTCCAGAGCTCTAGAGCAATATACAGCCCTCTCTCTTTCTCTCTCTCTCCCTCTCCCTCTCTCTGTCTCTCTCTCTGTCACTGTCTCTCTCTGTCTCTCTGTCTCTCTCTCTCTGTCTCTCTCTCTCTCTCTCTCTCTCTCTCTCTCTTTCTCCTTCCTTTCGTTTTGCAGAAAGGAAACATCAATTTCAAGATTCACACCGGGGGCATAGGGCGTCTGGGGAAAGAATCTGGCCACGGTAGCCTCAGGACAAGTAGGACTGAAGATGTGGAAAGAGACAGCTTATGGAAAAGTTGGTGCTTTCAAGAGGGCGGGAGGAACACTGGGTCACAGTGTGCCGGGAAACACTGAGATGCTTGTGGGTGGCAGGACTTGCACAGACTCTAGCTAGAGCTGGGAGCTGTGGCTTTACCATATTGGTTGTGCAATGCTGACCGATCCAGAGAAACCTCGGAGCCCAGGAACGGGCAGCGTTACCTCCACAGGGAGGCCACCTGTGTATAAACACACCTGGGGCCACTCAGGATTCCCTGGCTGCCATGCAGATCACAGTTTCTGCTCTCCCAAGCAACCTTTCCCCACCTGGATTGTCCAGGAGGGAGCCGGTCCAGGTCTGGCAGGCAGTGCCTTCTGGGAGGAGCCAGCAAATCCCATGTTTCAGTGATTATCTCACCCAAAACTTCATAGTTCTCGGGAAAAACCACCCCGATCCAACAAGATGGTCACGCCTCCTTCTGATCTCAGTTACTTCAGGATGAGGGACCAAGACATGCACCTCCACAGGACATCCTCCTGGGCCACCTGAGACTTGCACACACCTACTGGTCCCGCTGACATCCATCCACAGATACCAGCAGAAAACCGTCCTTAGTGGGTGCAGAAAATCAAACACACAGATCACACAAACACCCCCTCACACACACACACACACACACACACACACACACACCAGCCATATTTTAACGAATTGCTGGTGTAATTACTCTGATTCCCAACTGTTTCTAAATAAGCTCTCTGTCCTCATGTTAATCCACGTGGTGGCAAAAGAACCTTGTTGGCAAAGGAACACATTAAAGATGGTTCTGTGTTTCTGTGTGGGGTTTTTTGGTTGGTTTGTTTTTAACTCTTCTATTCTGTGCAGCACAAATGCACCGAAAATGTTGGGATGGCTGTCCTTGGAATGCAAAGCTTTCCTTTCAAACCCAGCTGTGTCATCATCCATCATCTAACTAGCTTCATATCCCTCTCCTTCCCCTTCCCCTTCCACACCACCTTCTCTTTCACCTTCCCATTCTCCTTCTTCTTGGCACACATGCCAGTTGACCAGTGAATGTGAAACTGCCTTGGTCTTCTGGACGCCAAGGACAAGCACTGAAAATAATTTCCTTTTCTTGTGAAACCTACACTTGTGGCCTGCCCCTTTCTCTGGTTTCTCCATGGCATATGAGCAAGGGGGTGGGTTTCAGGGTACCTCTGAAAAAGTCCCAAACTCTTGAGGACCATGGGTAGACCCTCGATAAGCACTCAAACTTAGTATGTGAATTATCGGGAACTCAAACACCAGCCAGGTAAATGCTTTTAGAGTGGGCGGAAATGACGTCCTGGTGGTGATGAGTGAAGTGGGAAATGTACTCGAGGCAAGCTAGGCTCTAGGTTCTCTCTGCATTTGGGAAAGTACAGTGACACAACTACGCATGAGGGACTCAGAGTTGGGGAATTCCACAGAGAGCAAAAGTATGTGTGGAATGTGGAAAGGTGCGAAAATGAGAGAGCACTGGACCCCAAGCTTTCTGTGAAAGGACGACGAGGCCGGCAGCTTCAAAGGGACCTGGGAGTTTCCCAACACGCCTTCCATTCCAACATCCACTTGCCTCATGGGATTCCTTCCAGGTTCTCAATTTGCAAGGAAGGGTTCCCCACCATCTGAGGCTATTTACATAAATAGGGGCGGGGCATCCTCCTCCATTATAAATTCTGAGCCTCTGAGTACTGAACGGTTGGCCAGCAGTTTCCGTGCCATCCGTTTGGGTCTCCCACCATGGATTCGTCCAGCTCGTCCGTCACATACAGCACCTCCAGAGGTACGTTGCCCTCAGCATCTGGGCTCTGGGGTTGGATCATCCAAATACACTCATGCACCTCCCCACCCCAACGGTTGGTCACCACGAAGATTGAAGTTTCCCAATGACCACCAATTGGCACAGACAGATATGCTGGGACATGTTTCTGGAATCAGTTGGGCCAAAGGATGCACCTTGGTTTGGGCAGTTCACGTACATATTTCTGGTTTGCTGGTTCGTTTGTTTTCCTTCTTGAAATCGACATGGAAGTTGGTAGCCCTGTTGCCTGACAATGGCTTCTCTACCAAAAATCCCAGCCCGTGGTTGCAGTGAACGGAACACGAGTGTTTGAAAACGTTCCCAACTAAACTGACACTCTTTTCCAGTTGACCGTGTTTGGGATTTTGAGTTGGCTTTGCATGTTCTATTCTTGCTGTTGTTACGGATTTGCTCCCTTTGGTTTCATGTTCCATTTGAAGTGGTTAACTTCTATGGTGTCCATGGAAAGAATCCACATCCAGTATGTATTGGGAATAGAAGAAAAAGAGAGTTTTTCTTTGAGCACAACTGAAAGCTAGAGCCTGGGAAAGAGATTCCAGGAGCACTCGAACTGTCTCTAATTGGACTCCAAGGTAGGCACTGCAGGAGTCTCTGAAAAGCCAAACTCCGCAGTGTGACACATCCGTTCCTTGAGTGCTTTCCAAAGATTTTCCTTGGAGCTGGCAGGAAGGAAGGGCGCTTTTAAAGGAAGTCCCCTATCGGGGTCCGAAATCATTGCCTTGCTTTGCCACCTTCCATGGGGACACTTGGTGATGACACTACGTCACCAGCTGCCAGCTGCTAGAGCAGGTAGCCCTTGCAGAAGGTTTGGTGTTGTCCTAGAGTTGGAGAGAGTTCAGGAAACGCAAGATGTCAGGGGTGTGCTGGACGTGCCTGAAACCACACCCACCCTGGCCATCACAGCTGGCTCCCGCCTTAGAAGGCAGGAAAGGAGCACCCATCTATTCCCTTACCACCAGGAAGACGCAACCTCAAATAGGACAGGGGTGGGGGAAGCGCTTCAAGGCTGCCCAACTGAATGAATAGTGGGAGCACACGGCGAGTCAGCATGACCTCGGTGCCTAGAAAGGGAAACCCATCTTCCGAGGAGTACCGGGCTGTTGTGGGTGTGTGGGTGGGTGGACACCATCAGACGGGTCACCAAGCTGGTCCTTATCTCAAAAAGCTAGGTCTTCTAAACAATCTTCTTGTGCGTTCTTTGTCGGGGGTGGGCTTGTGTGTTTGTCTGGCTTCGTTTGGCTTTCGTCTCATTTCCTTTCAAATAGTGAAAACGCAGGTACTCTGTGCAAATGACAGGCCAGAAGCCTCACTCCTCTCATTAGCATAGAGGTCGAGGTAAATCTGGTAGAAGCCATCAAGACTTTCCCAGGCCTCCCCAAGTGGAAAATCCTTCCACCCATTTTGGTCACGTTAGCCTGTTTTTCTAGGGCTCTCCCCTTCTGTTTGCATGGCGTCCTGTGGATCCTTGGCGAGTAGTGAGGGGATCCCCATAGCCTTGACCCTCAGCTTAGCTTGAGCCCCCATGGTCCCACTCAGCGTGGCTTTCAGGGTGTACCCACGGTTGTCCCAAATGCAGAGTCTTCCCCTGCCTTAGACATTTTTCAAGTGGCACAAGGACCAGCGCTGCACTGGTACCATTGGTTTGAACCTCCATGGATTCGCCCCTGACACATTCCCCCTTTTCTCTCCCACAGGCCGACTCTCAAGACCATTGCAAAGGAGGAGGCTTGTTCTGAGGCTGAATCGGAAGGACACCCTGCAAGCAGTCTTTCAACAGAACCCCTACCCCGGGATAGCGACCAGAGAATGGCTGTCACGAGAACTGGGCATTGCAGAAAGCAGAATTCAGGTACGTCCGAGTCTCTCGATCCATTCTCCCTCTCGGGGTCCATGTCCAGACGCAAGGCGCCATATGCCAGTTGGAGTCCTTGCTCTTTGGGCTTCCTCTTCGGGGTGCTCCAGACAGCAGGGACTCGAATTTTGGCAAGGAACGTGGCTCCCTTTGGAAAACGCAGCCAGACTGAGCCGTGTGGCGAGCGGTCCATTCAAATGGGTGGTCAAGAAAAAGGGCGAGGGGCCAAGGAAGCAGGAGGGCCTGGTGGTGCCAAGGAGGTGTTCCCTTAATGGCTGGTCTCCTAGGAACTAGCTGTGCTGAAGACTTCCCTCTCTGGGTAGGTTGGAGAGGAGTCACCAAAGGTAGGAACACCCCGCCTGCGACCATACGAAGCGTCGCCAAAGACTGATTGACTTTCCCTACGAACACTTTTGCTCAGGGAGTCAAATTTTCCACACACCACCATCAGAAACGTCTAAAAGCATGCACACACACACGCGCACAAGCACAGGCCCATACTGCGGGTCGGCCTCGGGGAATGAGGTAGCATGCACACTGCTTCACTGTTGAAGACAAGGACACATATTCTGAAGATGGGGAGCGGGTTCATAAGAGCCTCCTGACCTCACAGTGATGGAGGCATGTAGTCCCTGAGACGTAACTGTCAATGAGTAGTTCCCAGGCAGCATGGGAAGAGTGGTTTTCATGGGGGCACTTGCTAATGGATATGATTGCGTGTCATGAGACAGCACTGCCTCTGGGGACATAAGAGAGGCAGGGAAACATGAACCGGGCATGGACCAGACCGAAGGGGAGGCAAAGAGACCAAACGAGGGAAAGCAGGTGGAGCCTGAGAGCCTGGGACAGAGACAGAGAGAGGGGAAGGCAGGCAGGCAGTCAGGTGGGCAGGCAGGCGGGTGGCAACAGAGACAGATGTCAATAGGTACATGCAGAGAATCGTAGACAGAGACCAAAAGAGCCACAGAGAAACTGGTAGTTTTGAGGAGAATGGGTGGGGTGTGGGAGAGAGAGAGAGAGAGAGAGGTAGCTATCCATCCCATTCTGACTGTGGGAAAGCAAGCATTGTCTCCTCCTGTGTCACAAGTCATTACTCTGGACACCAGTAAGGTGAATCAAAGAGGAAAGATTGTTTTCATGGACACAGATTGTGTATAATGGAATCTGGTGCACTTCTTCACAGGTGAAAGCCGGAGTCTACATTCTACGTGCTAGTGAGAGTTCAGTCCCTGTGCACTGTAAATATTTCCACTGGGGGCAGACGGGCCATACTGGGTCTCCATTAGTCGGCTTGTTGCTGGCTGGCTGGCTGGCTGGTGCGTTTGTGTGTTTGTTTTATGGTGCATCCCTGCAATAGGTCATGGAAGTACGTGCCTAAGCATTGAAAGACAAGGCTTTCTTTCTTTGTACCCAGGTTTGGTTTCAAAACAAGCGAAGAAGATGCCTAAAGCAGAGCCGATTGCTGTCGGAGAATGGCTTCAAAGCAGGGCAGTCGCAGTCACTGCGGCCACCACCACCTGAGGCTTTGACTCGAGGTAAGTTCCCAGCATTCGTAAGTCATTTCCCCAGAGCATCTCTATGAGACACAATCATCGCTGGACGTGGATGACCATGGGAGGCCAAGAACGCTTCAGAGAGGATACCATGATATCTTGGGTTCTTGCCCCATTCCTGTTCCACACAGGATCATCATGCCCCTGTTGGAGGGTGGGGAGATGCGTGGCCAGGAAGGCTTGGAATCTTTGGGTCCGGAACCTGCCTGGATGTGCAGAAATCCCTTCTTCCATCACATGGGGCATTTTCACATAGCACTGAATAAGATGTATCGATGTATCGATCTTAATCTATGACATACCACTTCCTACATACCACACACTGGATCTGCTGTGAACGTGCTGAAATTGGCCTGAATGTCCTCTCTTCTCTGTGTGTCCTTCTTTAGAAAACTTGGGAAGAGAGGCCAGGCGAAAGAGGACTTTCATCACTCCTTCTCAAACAAGGGTCCTTGTGCAAGCCTTTGAGAGGGATCGATTTCCATCTATTGCTGCCAGGGAAGAATTGGCTCATCAAACAGGAATACCCGAACCTCGAATCCAGGTAAGTTCTCCACCAGTGGGTGGAACTTGGCTTCTTCCAAGAGAAAGGAGTGTTAACCCTTGCGACGGGTTGCTGCTGGCTATATGTAGGCTTGGAGAGGGGGGATTGGGAGGACGTTCCCTTCATCCTATGAATGCGCCAATGGGGCTGACCTGAAGGCATCCATTTCCAGAAGAGGAGAGGGCAATGGAAGTCCTGGGCAGCCAGGGAGGGGCCTGAGGTTGTAGCTGGGCAATGACGGCTCTCCTCAAAGCCAGGGGTGGGGAGGGGTGGGGAGGGGTGGGGTGGGTCCTGTGTTGCCCTGACGTCCTCCTGCATTTTCAAGAGCCAAGGCGAAAGCTTTAGGGAAAATGGCCCTTAGATGAGGCCCACCAGTACTTGCCATGGGCCTGACAGATTGGAGGGCGCAGAAGGGCAGGGCGGGGTGGACTGGGGTGGGCCGGGAATGGGGCGGCTGCAAGTTGATCTGGATTGTCACACTGCTAATGTTCCTGTCGCCCCATATGGTTCCTTAGATATGGTTCCAGAACCGAAGAGCTCGGCACCCAAAGCAGAGCGCTAGTGGGCCTGTGAATGCCCTGGCCGAAGGCCCAGATGCCACATCAGCCGTGACTGCCCCGTCGGACCAAAGTCCCTGGCCCACTGTCCACAGCACCTCTCGTCATTATCCTCCCTCTCATGCACCTGAGAGCATGCAATCATTTGCTGCGGCCACTCCTGTTTTCTCCCCCTCCTTTCTTGTGCCAGGGGCTGCCTTTGGGTGCTGTGTGGGCCAGCCGTCGATGTTCATCGTGGTCCAGCCCAGCCTGGCAGCACTTCAGGGATGCCAGAACCCACAGCCTCTTCCGGCCACAGTTCCGTGGGGTGAAGGGACACATGCTCTCATCACCAGTGGGCAGCCTGCCCAGGGGGGCATCGGGCTGCCTGCACCGCCAGAGACAGACTTCTGGCAGCAGCAGGCAACCTCAGGTGAAGAGACACCTCCCCAGCTGGAGCAACAGCCCCAGCACTCAGCCCTTCCAGGCGCCTCAAGCCTCCTGGACGAACTCTTGTCAGACGAGGATATTCTGGACAAGGCACGCCCTTTTCTGAATGCGGACACTGAGGAAGAGGAACTTGCGGCAACCCTCAAAGCCCCCCTCAGCGAGGAAGAACTCCAGGCCCTGCACGACATGCTGCCAGGCTCCCCAGTGCCACAGGTTTAGGGGGAGTAAGGAACGCCTTCCCCCGAGCCCCTTTCAAGCCTCCTTTCCTGGGAGGCAGAGCCATGGGGGAGAGAAAGAAGAAGGAATAAGCACCGCACATGAGAGTGTCTGGCAGGGAGACCAAGGCAAGAAGACTGTCGACAGCAATTGCGCTGTGCCCACGAGCAATGCCATGCTCCACACAGACTGCCATGAAGCATGGGCACCAGAAGGGACACCCTCTCTGAAGTCTCAAGGAATTCTAGCCGTTCAAGGATAACGAGGAGGACCCAATGCTGAACTGGATTTCCCCGTTGTATGTGACATTCCATTGATCCAATCAATAAATCTTGGCACTCACTTCAAGTTCTCGGTTGTGCTTTGGTCGCTTTGTATTCTCCTGCGTTTCCTTGGGGAGGCGAAATCCCTCCCTTGGCCTGGGACAGCATGGGAGGATGGTCCAGGTGCCTGTTTCTTGTCTCGTAGCTTGTAGCCACAAATACACCTTAGTGGAATCACGAAAACACTCTCACAGTGACAACCTTCACTTGCTTTCTGGGTGCATGGTGCGGAAGGGTTCCTCGAGGGCATCACCTTTGTACAGAAGGACAGAACTCTGCAAAAACTTTCATTGCCAGGGTTCATAGTAACCACTGTGCCTCGTATATTATGCAGGCAAATAATCTCTCTCTGTCCCTCTCTCTCTCCTATTGTGTGTCCACAGCCACTCACTACACGCACACACCTCTCAAAAGATAAGCCTAGTTACAACTAAAGTGATGCACAAATGAACTGAATAGCCAAATCCATGTGGCATCGTAACGTCGTCGCAGATCCTCCCTTCCACTGTTTCTTTCAAAACTAGTTTCCAACACATGTGCCTCATACACTCTGTGTTGAGTGATTCTCGACTGGCTAAATCCGGGGACCCCATGTTCAGCATGGGTGTGTCAGTGGCACGAAACATTAAAATAATCTGAGAGTTGCCACTTGAATGTCTATACAACAATGAATCTGATTCTCTAGCTACACCTGCATCCGGGTCTCTAGCTCTATTGTGTGCATATCTCGGCAGATCCATCTAGTCCTCAACTCCCTCCCAGTCACACCCCAGTCTTAGGCTCCCCTTTCTCCAGAGCTCTAGAGCAATATACAGCCCTCTCTCTTTCTCTCTCTCTCCCTCTCCCTCTCTCTGTCTCTCTCTCTGTCACTGTCTCTCTCTGTCTCTCTGTCTCTCTCTCTCTGTCTCTCTCTCTCTCTCTCTCTCTCTCTCTTTCTCCTTCCTTTCGTTTTGCAGAAAGGAAACATCAATTTCAAGATTCACACCGGGGGCATAGGGCGTCTGGGGAAAGAATCTGGCCACGGTAGCCTCAGGACAAGTAGGACTGAAGATGTGGAAAGAGACAGCTTATGGAAAAGTTGGTGCTTTCAAGAGGGCGGGAGGAACACTGGGTCACAGTGTGCCGGGAAACACTGAGATGCTTGTGGGTGGCAGGACTTGCACAGACTCTAGCTAGAGCTGGGAGCTGTGGCTTTACCATATTGGTTGTGCAATGCTGACCGATCCAGAGAAACCTCGGAGCCCAGGAACGGGCAGCGTTACCTCCACAGGGAGGCCACCTGTGTATAAACACACCTGGGGCCACTCAGGATTCCCTGGCTGCCATGCAGATCACAGTTTCTGCTCTCCCAAGCAACCTTTCCCCACCTGGATTGTCCAGGAGGGAGCCGGTCCAGGTCTGGCAGGCAGTGCCTTCTGGGAGGAGCCAGCAAATCCCATGTTTCAGTGATTATCTCACCCAAAACTTCATAGTTCTCGGGAAAAACCACCCCGATCCAACAAGATGGTCACGCCTCCTTCTGATCTCAGTTACTTCAGGATGAGGGACCAAGACATGCACCTCCACAGGACATCCTCCTGGGCCACCTGAGACTTGCACACACCTACTGGTCCCGCTGACATCCATCCACAGATACCAGCAGAAAACCGTCCTTAGTGGGTGCAGAAAATCAAACACACAGATCACACAAACACCCCCTCACACACACACACACACACACACACACACACACACCAGCCATATTTTAACGAATTGCTGGTGTAATTACTCTGATTCCCAACTGTTTCTAAATAAGCTCTCTGTCCTCATGTTAATCCACGTGGTGGCAAAAGAACCTTGTTGGCAAAGGAACACATTAAAGATGGTTCTGTGTTTCTGTGTGGGGTTTTTTGGTTGGTTTGTTTTTAACTCTTCTATTCTGTGCAGCACAAATGCACCGAAAATGTTGGGATGGCTGTCCTTGGAATGCAAAGCTTTCCTTTCAAACCCAGCTGTGTCATCATCCATCATCTAACTAGCTTCATATCCCTCTCCTTCCCCTTCCCCTTCCACACCACCTTCTCTTTCACCTTCCCATTCTCCTTCTTCTTGGCACACATGCCAGTTGACCAGTGAATGTGAAACTGCCTTGGTCTTCTGGACGCCAAGGACAAGCACTGAAAATAATTTCCTTTTCTTGTGAAACCTACACTTGTGGCCTGCCCCTTTCTCTGGTTTCTCCATGGCATATGAGCAAGGGGGTGGGTTTCAGGGTACCTCTGAAAAAGTCCCAAACTCTTGAGGACCATGGGTAGACCCTCGATAAGCACTCAAACTTAGTATGTGAATTATCGGGAACTCAAACACCAGCCAGGTAAATGCTTTTAGAGTGGGCGGAAATGACGTCCTGGTGGTGATGAGTGAAGTGGGAAATGTACTCGAGGCAAGCTAGGCTCTAGGTTCTCTCTGCATTTGGGAAAGTACAGTGACACAACTACGCATGAGGGACTCAGAGTTGGGGAATTCCACAGAGAGCAAAAGTATGTGTGGAATGTGGAAAGGTGCGAAAATGAGAGAGCACTGGACCCCAAGCTTTCTGTGAAAGGACGACGAGGCCGGCAGCTTCAAAGGGACCTGGGAGTTTCCCAACATGCCTTCCATTCCAACATCCACTTGCCTCATGGGATTCCTTCCAGGTTCTCAATTTGCAAGGAAGGGTTCCCCACCATCTGAGGCTATTTACATAAATAGGGGCGGGGCATCCTCCTCCATTATAAATTCTGAGCCTCTGAGTACTGAACGGTTGGCCAGCAGTTTCCGTGCCATCCGTTTGGGTCTCCCACCATGGATTCGTCCAGCTCGTCCGTCACATACAGCACCTCCAGAGGTACGTTGCCCTCAGCATCTGGGCTCTGGGGTTGGATCATCCAAATACACTCATGCACCTCCCCACCCCAACGGTTGGTCACCACGAAGATTGAAGTTTCCCAATGACCACCAATTGGCACAGACAGATATGCTGGGACATGTTTCTGGAATCAGTTGGGCCAAAGGATGCACCTTGGTTTGGGCAGTTCACGTACATATTTCTGGTTTGCTGGTTCGTTTGTTTTCCTTCTTGAAATCGACATGGAAGTTGGTAGCTCTGTTGCCTGACAATGGCTTCTCTACCAAAAATCCCAGCCCGTGGTTGCAGTGAACGGAACACGAGTGTTTGAAAACGTTCCCAACTAAACTGACACTCTTTTCCAGTTGACCGTGTTTGGGATTTTGAGTTGGCTTTGCATGTTCTATTCTTGCTGTTGTTACGGATTTGCTCCCTTTGGTTTCATGTTCCATTTGAAGTGGTTAACTTCTATGGTGTCCATGGAAAGAATCCACATCCAGTATGTATTGGGAATAGAAGAAAAAGAGAGTTTTTCTTTGAGCACAACTGAAAGCTAGAGCCTGGGAAAGAGATTCCAGGAGCACTCGAACTGTCTCTAATTGGACTCCAAGGTAGGCACTGCAGGAGTCTCTGGAAAGCCAAACTCCGCAGTGTGACACATCCGTTCCTTGAGTGCTTTCCAAAGATTTTCCTTGGAGCTGGCAGGAAGGAAGGGCGCTTTTAAAGGAAGTCCCCTATCGGGGTCCGAAATCATTGCCTTGCTTTGCCACCTTCCATGGGGACACTTGGTGATGACACTACGTCACCAGCTGCCAGCTGCTAGAGCAGGTAGCCCTTGCAGAAGGTTTGGTGTTGTCCTAGAGTTGGAGAGAGTTCAGGAAACGCAAGATGTCAGGGGTGTGCTGGACGTGCCTGAAACCACACCCACCCTGGCCATCACAGCTGGCTCCCGCCTTAGAAGGCAGGAAAGGAGCACCCATCTATTCCCTTACCACCAGGAAGACGCAACCTCAAATAGGACAGGGGTGGGGGAAGCGCTTCAAGGCTGCCCAACTGAATGAATAGTGGGAGCACACGGCGAGTCAGCATGACCTCGGTGCCTAGAAAGGGAAACCCATCTTCCGAGGAGTACCGGGCTGTTGTGGGTGTGTGGGTGGGTGGACACCATCAGACGGGTCACCAAGCTGGTCCTTATCTCAAAAAGCTAGGTCTTCTAAACAATCTTCTTGTGCGTTCTTTGTCGGGGGTGGGCTTGTGTGTTTGTCTGGCTTCGTTTGGCTTTCGTCTCATTTCCTTTCAAATAGTGAAAACGCAGGTACTCTGTGCAAATGACAGGCCAGAAGCCTCACTCCTCTCATTAGCATAGAGGTCGAGGTAAATCTGGTAGAAGCCATCAAGACTTTCCCAGGCCTCCCCAAGTGGAAAATCCTTCCACCCATTTTGGTCACGTTAGCCTGTTTTTCTAGGGCTCTCCCCTTCTGTTTGCATGGCGTCCTGTGGATCCTTGGCGAGTAGTGAGGGGATCACCATAGCCTTGACCCTCAGCTTAGCTTGAGCCCCCATGGTCCCACTCAGCGTGGCTTTCAGGGTGTACCCACGGTTGTCCCAAATGCAGAGTCTTCCCCTGCCTTAGACATTTTTCAAGTGGCACAAGGACCAGCGCTGCACTGGTACCATTGGTTTGAACCTCCATGGATTCGCCCCTGACACATTCCCCCTTTTCTCTCCCACAGGCCGACTCTCAAGACCATTGCAAAGGAGGAGGCTTGTTCTGAGGCTGAATCGGAAGGACACCCTGCAAGCAGTCTTTCAACAGAACCCCTACCCCGGGATAGCGACCAGAGAACGGCTGTCACGAGAACTGGGCATTGCAGAAAGCAGAATTCAGGTACGTCCGAGTCTCTCGATCCATTCTCCCTCTCGGGGTCCATGTCCAGACGCAAGGCGCCATATGCCAGTTGGAGTCCTTGCTCTTTGGGCTTCCTCTTCGGGGTGCTCCAGACAGCAGGGACTCGAATTTTGGCAAGGAACGTGGCTCCCTTTGGAAAACGCAGCCAGACTGAGCCGTGTGGCGAGCGGTCCATTCAAATGGGTGGTCAAGAAAAAGGGCGAGGGGCCAAGGAAGCAGGAGGGCCTGGTGGTGCCAAGGAGGTGTTCCCTTAATGGCTGGTCTCCTAGGAACTAGCTGTGCTGAAGACTTCCCTCTCTGGGTAGGTTGGAGAGGAGTCACCAAAGGTAGGAACACCCCGCCTGCGACCATACGAAGCGTCGCCAAAGACTGATTGACTTTCCCTACGAACACTTTTGCTCAGGGAGTCAAATTTTCCACACACCACCATCAGAAACGTCTAAAAGCATGCACACACACACGCGCACAAGCACAGGCCCATACTGCGGGTCGGCCTCGGGGAATGAGGTAGCATGCACACTGCTTCACTGTTGAAGACAAGGACACATATTCTGAAGATGGGGAGCGGGTTCATAAGAGCCTCCTGACCTCACAGTGATGGAGGCATGTAGTCCCTGAGACGTAACTGTCAATGAGTAGTTCCCAGGCAGCATGGGAAGAGTGGTTTTCATGGGGGCACTTGCTAATGGATATGATTGCGTGTCATGAGACAGCACTGCCTCTGGGGACATAAGAGAGGCAGGGAAACATGAACCGGGCATGGACCAGACCGAAGGGGAGGCAAAGAGACCAAACGAGGGAAAGCAGGTGGAGCCTGAGAGCCTGGGACAGAGACAGAGAGAGGGGAAGGCAGGCAGGCAGTCAGGTGGGCAGGCAGGCGGGTGGCAACAGAGACAGATGTCAATAGGTACATGCAGAGAATCGTAGACAGAGACCAAAAGAGCCACAGAGAAACTGGTAGTTTTGAGGAGAATGGGTGGGGCGTGGGAGAGAGAGAGAGAGAGAGAGGTAGCTATCCATCCCATTCTGACTGTGGGAAAGCAAGCATTGTCTCCTCCTGTGTCACAAGTCATTACTCTGGACACCAGTAAGGTGAATCAAAGAGGAAAGATTGTTTTCATGGACACAGATTGTGTATAATGGAATCTGGTGCACTTCTTCACAGGTGAAAGCCGGAGTCTACATTCTACGTGCTAGTGAGAGTTCAGTCCCTGTGCACTGTAAATATTTCCACTGGGGGCAGACGGGCCATACTGGGTCTCCATTAGTCGGCTTGTTGCTGGCTGGCTGGCTGGCTGGTGCGTTTGTGTGTTTGTTTTATGGTGCATCCCTGCAATAGGTCGTGGAAGTACGTGCCTAAGCATTGAAAGACAAGGCTTTCTTTCTTTGTACCCAGGTTTGGTTTCAAAACCAGCGAAGAAGATGCCTAAAGCAGAGCCGATTGCTGTCGGAGAATGGCTTCAAAGCAGGGCAGTCGCAGTCACTGCGGCCACCACCACCAGAGGCTTTGACTCGAAGTAAGTTCCCAGCATTCGTAAGTCATTTTCCCAGAGCATCTCTATGAGACACAATCATCGCTGGACGTGGATGACCATGGGAGGCCAAGAACGCTTCAGAGAGGATACCATGATATCTTGGGTTCTTGCCCCATTCCTGTTCCACACAGGATCATCATGCCCCTGTTGGAGGGTGGGGAGATGCGTGGCCAGGAAGGCTTGGAATCTTTGGGTCCGGAACCTGCCTGGATGTGCAGAAATCCCTTCTTCCATCACATGGGGCATTTTCACATAGCACTGAATAAGATGTATCGATGTATCAATCTTAATCTATGACATACCACTTCCTACATACCACACACTGGATCTGCTGTGAACGTGCTGAAATTGGCCTGAATGTCCTCTCTTCTCTGTGTGTCCTTCTTTAGAAAACTTGGGAAGAGAGGCCAGGCGAAAGAGGACTTTCATCACTCCTTCTCAAACAAGGGTCCTTGTGCAAGCCTTTGAGAGGGATCGATTTCCATCTATTGCTGCCAGGGAAGAATTGGCTCATCAGACAGGAATACCCGAACCTCGAATCCAGGTAAGTTCTCCACCAGTGGGTGGAACTTGGCTTCTCCCAAGAGAAAGGAGTGTTAACCCTTGCGACGGGTTGCTGCTGGCTATATGTAGGCTTGGAGAGGGGGGATTGGGAGGACGTTCCCTTCATCCTATGAATGCGCCAATGGGGCTGACCTGAAGGCATCCATTTCCAGAAGAGGAGAGGGCAATGGAAGTCCTGGGCAGCCAGGGAGGGGCCTGAGGTTGTAGCTGGGCAATGAGGGCTCTCCTCAAAGCCAGGGGTGGGGAGGGGTGGGGAGGGGTGGGGTGGGTCCTGTGTTGCCCTGACGTCCTCCTGCATTTTCAAGAGCCAAGGCGAAAGCTTTAGGGAAAATGGCCCTTAGATGAGGCCCACCAGTACTTGCCATGGGCCTGACAGATTGGAGGGCGCAGAAGGGCAGGGCGGGGTGGACTGGGGTGGGCCGGGAATGGGGCGGCTGCAAGTTGATCTGGATTGTCACGCTGCTAATGTTCCTGTCGCCCCATATGGTTCCTTAGATATGGTTCCAGAACCGAAGAGCTCGGCACCCAAAGCAGAGCGCTAGTGGGCCTGTGAATGCCCTGGCCGAAGGCCCAGATGCCACATCAGCCGTGACTGCCCCGTCGGACCAAAGTCCCTGGCCCACTGTCCACAGCACCTCTCATCATTATCCTCCCTCTCATGCACCTGAGAGCATGCAATCATTTGCTGCGGCCACTCCTGTTTTCTCCCCCTCCTTTCTTGTGCCAGGGGCTGCCTTTGGGTGCTGTGTGGGCCAGCCGTCGATGTTCATCGTGGTCCAGCCCAGCCTGGCAGCACTTCAGGGATGCCAGAACCCACAGCCTCTTCCGGCCACAGTTCCGTGGGGTGAAGGGACACATGCTCTCATCACCAGTGGGCAGCCTGCCCAGGGGGGCATCGGGCTGCCTGCACCGCCAGAGACAGACTTCTGGCAGCAGCAGGCAACCTCAGGTGAAGAGACACCTCCCCAGCTGGAGCAACAGCCCCAGCACTCAGCCCTTCCAGGCGCCTCAAGCCTCCTGGACGAACTCTTGTCAGACGAGGATATTCTGGACAAGGCACGCCCTTTTCTGAATGCGGACACTGAGGAAGAGGAACTTGCGGCAACCCTCGAAGCCCCCCTCAGCGAGGAAGAACTCCAGGCCCTGCTCGACATGCTGCCAGGCTCCCCAGTGCCACAGGTTTAGGGGGAGTAAGGAACGCCTTCCCCCGAGCCCCTTTCAAGCCTCCTTTCCTGGGAGGCAGAGCCATGGGGGAGAGAAAGAAGAAGGAATAAGCACCGCTCATGAGAGTGTCTGGCAGGGAGACCAAGGCAAGAAGACTGTCGACAGCAATTGCGCTGTGCCCACGAGCAATGCCATGCTCCACACAGACTGCCATGAAGCATGGGCACCAGAAGGGACACCCTCTCTGAAGTCTCAAGGAATTCTAGCCGTTCAAGGATAACGAGGAGGACCCAATGCTGAACTGGATTTCCCCGTTGTATGTGACATTCCATTGATCCAATCAATAAATCTTGGCACTCACTTCAAGTTCTCGGTTGTGCTTTGGTCGCTTTGTATTCTCCTGCGTTTCCTTGGGGAGGCGAAATCCCTCCCTTGGCCTGGGACAGCATGGGAGGATGGTCCAGGTGCCTGTTTCTTGTCTCGTAGCTTGTAGCCACAAATACACCTTAGTGGAATCACGAAAACACTCTCACAGTGACAACCTTCACTTGCTTTCTGGGTGCATGGTGTGGAAGGGTTCCTCGAGGGCATCACCTTTGTACAGAAGGACAGAACTCTGCAAAAACTTTCATTGCCAGGGTTCATAGTAACCACTGTGCCTCGTATATTATGCAGGCAAATAATCTCTCTCTGTCCCTCTCTCTCTCCTATTGTGTGTCCACAGCCACTCACTACACGCACACACCTCTCAAAAGATAAGCCTAGTTACAACTAAAGTGATGCACAAATGAACTGAATAGCCAAATCCATGTGGCATCGTAACGTCGTCGCAGATCCTCCCTTCCACTGTTTCTTTCAAAACTAGTTTCCAACACATGTGCCTCATACACTCTGTGTTGAGTGATTCTCGACTGGCTAAATCCGGGGACCCCATGTTCAGCATGGGTGTGTCAGTGGCACGAAACATTAAAATAATCTGAGAGTTGCCACTTGAATGTCTATACAACAATGAATCTGATTCTCTAGCTACACCTGCATCCGGGTCTCTAGCTCTATTGTGTGCATATCTCGGCAGATCCATCTAGTCCTCAACTCCCTCCCAGTCACACCCCAGTCTTAGGCTCCCCTTTCTCCAGAGCTCTAGAGCAATATACAGCCCTCTCTCTTTCTCTCTCTCTCCCTCTCCCTCTCTCTGTCTCTCTCTCTGTCACTGTCTCTCTCTGTCTCTCTGTCTCTCTCTCTCTGTCTCTCTCTCTCTCTCTCTCTCTCTCTCTTTCTCCTTCCTTTCGTTTTGCAGAAAGGAAACATCAATTTCAAGATTCACACCGGGGGCATAGGGCGTCTGGGGAAAGAATCTGGCCACGGTAGCCTCAGGACAAGTAGGACTGAAGATGTGGAAAGAGACAGCTTATGGAAAAGTTGGTGCTTTCAAGAGGGCGGGAGGAACACTGGGTCACAGTGTGCCGGGAAACACTGAGATGCTTGTGGGTGGCAGGACTTGCACAGACTCTAGCTAGAGCTGGGAGCTGTGGCTTTACCATATTGGTTGTGCAATGCTGACCGATCCAGAGAAACCTCGGAGCCCAGGAACGGGCAGCGTTACCTCCACAGGGAGGCCACCTGTGTATAAACACACCTGGGGCCACTCAGGATTCCCTGGCTGCCATGCAGATCACAGTTTCTGCTCTCCCAAGCAACCTTTCCCCACCTGGATTGTCCAGGAGGGAGCCGGTCCAGGTCTGGCAGGCAGTGCCTTCTGGGAGGAGCCAGCAAATCCCATGTTTCAGTGATTATCTCACCCAAAACTTCATAGTTCTCGGGAAAAACCACCCCGATCCAACAAGATGGTCACGCCTCCTTCTGATCTCAGTTACTTCAGGATGAGGGACCAAGACATGCACCTCCACAGGACATCCTCCTGGGCCACCTGAGACTTGCACACACCTACTGGTCCCGCTGACATCCATCCACAGATACCAGCAGAAAACCGTCCTTAGTGGGTGCAGAAAATCAAACACACAGATCACACAAACACCCCCTCACACACACACACACACACACACACACACACCAGCCATATTTTAACGAATTGCTGGTGTAATTACTCTGATTCCCAACTGTTTCTAAATAAGCTCTCTGTCCTCATGTTAATCCACGTGGTGGCAAAAGAACCTTGTTGGCAAAGGAACACATTAAAGATGGTTCTGTGTTTCTGTGTGGGGTTTTTTGGTTGGTTTGTTTTTAACTCTTCTATTCTGTGCAGCACAAATGCACCGAAAATGTTGGGATGGCTGTCCTTGGAATGCAAAGCTTTCCTTTCAAACCCAGCTGTGTCATCATCCATCATCTAACTAGCTTCATATCCCTCTCCTTCCCCTTCCCCTTCCACACCACCTTCTCTTTCACCTTCCCATTCTCCTTCTTCTTGGCACACATGCCAGTTGACCAGTGAATGTGAAACTGCCTTGGTCTTCTGGACGCCAAGGACAAGCACTGAAAATAATTTCCTTTTCTTGTGAAACCTACACTTGTGGCCTGCCCCTTTCTCTGGTTTCTCCATGGCATATGAGCAAGGGGGTGGGTTTCAGGGTACCTCTGAAAAAGTCCCAAACTCTTGAGGACCATGGGTAGACCCTCGATAAGCACTCAAACTTAGTATGTGAATTATCGGGAACTCAAACACCAGCCAGGTAAATGCTTTTAGAGTGGGCGGAAATGACGTCCTGGTGGTGATGAGTGAAGTGGGAAATGTACTCGAGGCAAGCTAGGCTCTAGGTTCTCTCTGCATTTGGGAAAGTACAGTGACACAACTACGCATGAGGGACTCAGAGTTGGGGAATTCCACAGAGAGCAAAAGTATGTGTGGAATGTGGAAAGGTGCGAAAATGAGAGAGCACTGGACCCCAAGCTTTCTGTGAAAGGACGACGAGGCCGGCAGCTTCAAAGGGACCTGGGAGTTTCCCAACATGCCTTCCATTCCAACATCCACTTGCCTCATGGGATTCCTTCCAGGTTCTCAATTTGCAAGGAAGGGTTCCCCACCATCTGAGGCTATTTACATAAATAGGGGCGGGGCATCCTCCTCCATTATAAATTCTGAGCCTCTGAGTACTGAACGGTTGGCCAGCAGTTTCCGTGCCATCCGTTTGGGTCTCCCACCATGGATTCGTCCAGCTCGTCCGTCACATACAGCACCTCCAGAGGTACGTTGCCCTCAGCATCTGGGCTCTGGGGTTGGATCATCCAAATACACTCATGCACCTCCCCACCCCAACGGTTGGTCACCACGAAGATTGAAGTTTCCCAATGACCACCAATTGGCACAGACAGATATGCTGGGACATGTTTCTGGAATCAGTTGGGCCAAAGGATGCACCTTGGTTTGGGCAGTTCACGTACATATTTCTGGTTTGCTGGTTCGTTTGTTTTCCTTCTTGAAATCGACATGGAAGTTGGTAGCTCTGTTGCCTGACAATGGCTTCTCTACCAAAAATCCCAGCCCGTGGTTGCAGTGAACGGAACACGAGTGTTTGAAAACGTTCCCAACTAAACTGACACTCTTTTCCAGTTGACCGTGTTTGGGATTTTGAGTTGGCTTTGCATGTTCTATTCTTGCTGTTGTTACGGATTTGCTCCCTTTGGTTTCATGTTCCATTTGAAGTGGTTAACTTCTATGGTGTCCATGGAAAGAATCCACATCCAGTATGTATTGGGAATAGAAGAAAAAGAGAGTTTTTCTTTGAGCACAACTGAAAGCTAGAGCCTGGGAAAGAGATTCCAGGAGCACTCGAACTGTCTCTAATTGGACTCCAAGGTAGGCACTGCAGGAGTCTCTGGAAAGCCAAACTCCGCAGTGTGACACATCCGTTCCTTGAGTGCTTTCCAAAGATTTTCCTTGGAGCTGGCAGGAAGGAAGGGCGCTTTTAAAGGAAGTCCCCTATCGGGGTCCGAAATCATTGCCTTGCTTTGCCACCTTCCATGGGGACACTTGGTGATGACACTACGTCACCAGCTGCCAGCTGCTAGAGCAGGTAGCCCTTGCAGAAGGTTTGGTGTTGTCCTAGAGTTGGAGAGAGTTCAGGAAACGCAAGATGTCAGGGGTGTGCTGGACGTGCCTGAAACCACACCCACCCTGGCCATCACAGCTGGCTCCCGCCTTAGAAGGCAGGAAAGGAGCACCCATCTATTCCCTTACCACCAGGAAGACGCAACCTCAAATAGGACAGGGGTGGGGGAAGCGCTTCAAGGCTGCCCAACTGAATGAATAGTGGGAGCACACGGCGAGTCAGCATGACCTCGGTGCCTAGAAAGGGAAACCCATCTTCCGAGGAGTACCGGGCTGTTGTGGGTGTGTGGGTGGGTGGACACCATCAGACGGGTCACCAAGCTGGTCCTTATCTCAAAAAGCTAGGTCTTCTAAACAATCTTCTTGTGCGTTCTTTGTCGGGGGTGGGCTTGTGTGTTTGTCTGGCTTCGTTTGGCTTTCGTCTCATTTCCTTTCAAATAGTGAAAACGCAGGTACTCTGTGCAAATGACAGGCCAGAAGCCTCACTCCTCTCATTAGCATAGAGGTCGAGGTAAATCTGGTAGAAGCCATCAAGACTTTCCCAGGCCTCCCCAAGTGGAAAATCCTTCCACCCATTTTGGTCACGTTAGCCTGTTTTTCTAGGGCTCTCCCCTTCTGTTTGCATGGCGTCCTGTGGATCCTTGGCGAGTAGTGAGGGGATCACCATAGCCTTGACCCTCAGCTTAGCTTGAGCCCCCATGGTCCCACTCAGCGTGGCTTTCAGGGTGTACCCACGGTTGTCCCAAATGCAGAGTCTTCCCCTGCCTTAGACATTTTTCAAGTGGCACAAGGACCAGCGCTGCACTGGTACCATTGGTTTGAACCTCCATGGATTCGCCCCTGACACATTCCCCCTTTTCTCTCCCACAGGCCGACTCTCAAGACCATTGCAAAGGAGGAGGCTTGTTCTGAGGCTGAATCGGAAGGACACCCTGCAAGCAGTCTTTCAACAGAACCCCTACCCCGGGATAGCGACCAGAGAACGGCTGTCACGAGAACTGGGCATTGCAGAAAGCAGAATTCAGGTACGTCCGAGTCTCTCGATCCATTCTCCCTCTCGGGGTCCATGTCCAGACGCAAGGCGCCATATGCCAGTTGGAGTCCTTGCTCTTTGGGCTTCCTCTTCGGGGTGCTCCAGACAGCAGGGACTCGAATTTTGGCAAGGAACGTGGCTCCCTTTGGAAAACGCAGCCAGACTGAGCCGTGTGGCGAGCGGTCCATTCAAATGGGTGGTCAAGAAAAAGGGCGAGGGGCCAAGGAAGCAGGAGGGCCTGGTGGTGCCAAGGAGGTGTTCCCTTAATGGCTGGTCTCCTAGGAACTAGCTGTGCTGAAGACTTCCCTCTCTGGGTAGGTTGGAGAGGAGTCACCAAAGGTAGGAACACCCCGCCTGCGACCATACGAAGCGTCGCCAAAGACTGATTGACTTTCCCTACGAACACTTTTGCTCAGGGAGTCAAATTTTCCACACACCACCATCAGAAACGTCTAAAAGCATGCACACACACACGCGCACAAGCACAGGCCCATACTGCGGGTCGGCCTCGGGGAATGAGGTAGCATGCACACTGCTTCACTGTTGAAGACAAGGACACATATTCTGAAGATGGGGAGCGGGTTCATAAGAGCCTCCTGACCTCACAGTGATGGAGGCATGTAGTCCCTGAGACGTAACTGTCAATGAGTAGTTCCCAGGCAGCATGGGAAGAGTGGTTTTCATGGGGGCACTTGCTAATGGATATGATTGCGTGTCATGAGACAGCACTGCCTCTGGGGACATAAGAGAGGCAGGGAAACATGAACCGGGCATGGACCAGACCGAAGGGGAGGCAAAGAGACCAAACGAGGGAAAGCAGGTGGAGCCTGAGAGCCTGGGACAGAGACAGAGAGAGGGGAAGGCAGGCAGGCAGTCAGGTGGGCAGGCAGGCGGGTGGCAACAGAGACAGATGTCAATAGGTACATGCAGAGAATCGTAGACAGAGACCAAAAGAGCCACAGAGAAACTGGTAGTTTTGAGGAGAATGGGTGGGGCGTGGGAGAGAGAGAGAGAGAGAGAGGTAGCTATCCATCCCATTCTGACTGTGGGAAAGCAAGCATTGTCTCCTCCTGTGTCACAAGTCATTACTCTGGACACCAGTAAGGTGAATCAAAGAGGAAAGATTGTTTTCATGGACACAGATTGTGTATAATGGAATCTGGTGCACTTCTTCACAGGTGAAAGCCGGAGTCTACATTCTACGTGCTAGTGAGAGTTCAGTCCCTGTGCACTGTAAATATTTCCACTGGGGGCAGACGGGCCATACTGGGTCTCCATTAGTCGGCTTGTTGCTGGCTGGCTGGCTGGCTGGTGCGTTTGTGTGTTTGTTTTATGGTGCATCCCTGCAATAGGTCGTGGAAGTACGTGCCTAAGCATTGAAAGACAAGGCTTTCTTTCTTTGTACCCAGGTTTGGTTTCAAAACCAGCGAAGAAGATGCCTAAAGCAGAGCCGATTGCTGTCGGAGAATGGCTTCAAAGCAGGGCAGTCGCAGTCACTGCGGCCACCACCACCAGAGGCTTTGACTCGAAGTAAGTTCCCAGCATTCGTAAGTCATTTTCCCAGAGCATCTCTATGAGACACAATCATCGCTGGACGTGGATGACCATGGGAGGCCAAGAACGCTTCAGAGAGGATACCATGATATCTTGGGTTCTTGCCCCATTCCTGTTCCACACAGGATCATCATGCCCCTGTTGGAGGGTGGGGAGATGCGTGGCCAGGAAGGCTTGGAATCTTTGGGTCCGGAACCTGCCTGGATGTGCAGAAATCCCTTCTTCCATCACATGGGGCATTTTCACATAGCACTGAATAAGATGTATCGATGTATCAATCTTAATCTATGACATACCACTTCCTACATACCACACACTGGATCTGCTGTGAACGTGCTGAAATTGGCCTGAATGTCCTCTCTTCTCTGTGTGTCCTTCTTTAGAAAACTTGGGAAGAGAGGCCAGGCGAAAGAGGACTTTCATCACTCCTTCTCAAACAAGGGTCCTTGTGCAAGCCTTTGAGAGGGATCGATTTCCATCTATTGCTGCCAGGGAAGAATTGGCTCATCAGACAGGAATACCCGAACCTCGAATCCAGGTAAGTTCTCCACCAGTGGGTGGAACTTGGCTTCTCCCAAGAGAAAGGAGTGTTAACCCTTGCGACGGGTTGCTGCTGGCTATATGTAGGCTTGGAGAGGGGGGATTGGGAGGACGTTCCCTTCATCCTATGAATGCGCCAATGGGGCTGACCTGAAGGCATCCATTTCCAGAAGAGGAGAGGGCAATGGAAGTCCTGGGCAGCCAGGGAGGGGCCTGAGGTTGTAGCTGGGCAATGAGGGCTCTCCTCAAAGCCAGGGGTGGGGAGGGGTGGGGAGGGGTGGGGTGGGTCCTGTGTTGCCCTGACGTCCTCCTGCATTTTCAAGAGCCAAGGCGAAAGCTTTAGGGAAAATGGCCCTTAGATGAGGCCCACCAGTACTTGCCATGGGCCTGACAGATTGGAGGGCGCAGAAGGGCAGGGCGGGGTGGACTGGGGTGGGCCGGGAATGGGGCGGCTGCAAGTTGATCTGGATTGTCACGCTGCTAATGTTCCTGTCGCCCCATATGGTTCCTTAGATATGGTTCCAGAACCGAAGAGCTCGGCACCCAAAGCAGAGCGCTAGTGGGCCTGTGAATGCCCTGGCCGAAGGCCCAGATGCCACATCAGCCGTGACTGCCCCGTCGGACCAAAGTCCCTGGCCCACTGTCCACAGCACCTCTCATCATTATCCTCCCTCTCATGCACCTGAGAGCATGCAATCATTTGCTGCGGCCACTCCTGTTTTCTCCCCCTCCTTTCTTGTGCCAGGGGCTGCCTTTGGGTGCTGTGTGGGCCAGCCGTCGATGTTCATCGTGGTCCAGCCCAGCCTGGCAGCACTTCAGGGATGCCAGAACCCACAGCCTCTTCCGGCCACAGTTCCGTGGGGTGAAGGGACACATGCTCTCATCACCAGTGGGCAGCCTGCCCAGGGGGGCATCGGGCTGCCTGCACCGCCAGAGACAGACTTCTGGCAGCAGCAGGCAACCTCAGGTGAAGAGACACCTCCCCAGCTGGAGCAACAGCCCCAGCACTCAGCCCTTCCAGGCGCCTCAAGCCTCCTGGACGAACTCTTGTCAGACGAGGATATTCTGGACAAGGCACGCCCTTTTCTGAATGCGGACACTGAGGAAGAGGAACTTGCGGCAACCCTCGAAGCCCCCCTCAGCGAGGAAGAACTCCAGGCCCTGCTCGACATGCTGCCAGGCTCCCCAGTGCCACAGGTTTAGGGGGAGTAAGGAACGCCTTCCCCCGAGCCCCTTTCAAGCCTCCTTTCCTGGGAGGCAGAGCCATGGGGGAGAGAAAGAAGAAGGAATAAGCACCGCTCATGAGAGTGTCTGGCAGGGAGACCAAGGCAAGAAGACTGTCGACAGCAATTGCGCTGTGCCCACGAGCAATGCCATGCTCCACACAGACTGCCATGAAGCATGGGCACCAGAAGGGACACCCTCTCTGAAGTCTCAAGGAATTCTAGCCGTTCAAGGATAACGAGGAGGACCCAATGCTGAACTGGATTTCCCCGTTGTATGTGACATTCCATTGATCCAATCAATAAATCTTGGCACTCACTTCAAGTTCTCGGTTGTGCTTTGGTCGCTTTGTATTCTCCTGCGTTTCCTTGGGGAGGCGAAATCCCTCCCTTGGCCTGGGACAGCATGGGAGGATGGTCCAGGTGCCTGTTTCTTGTCTCGTAGCTTGTAGCCACAAATACACCTTAGTGGAATCACGAAAACACTCTCACAGTGACAACCTTCACTTGCTTTCTGGGTGCATGGTGTGGAAGGGTTCCTCGAGGGCATCACCTTTGTACAGAAGGACAGAACTCTGCAAAAACTTTCATTGCCAGGGTTCATAGTAACCACTGTGCCTCGTATATTATGCAGGCAAATAATCTCTCTCTGTCCCTCTCTCTCTCCTATTGTGTGTCCACAGCCACTCACTACACGCACACACCTCTCAAAAGATAAGCCTAGTTACAACTAAAGTGATGCACAAATGAACTGAATAGCCAAATCCATGTGGCATCGTAACGTCGTCGCAGATCCTCCCTTCCACTGTTTCTTTCAAAACTAGTTTCCAACACATGTGCCTCATACACTCTGTGTTGAGTGATTCTCGACTGGCTAAATCCGGGGACCCCATGTTCAGCATGGGTGTGTCAGTGGCACGAAACATTAAAATAATCTGAGAGTTGCCACTTGAATGTCTATACAACAATGAATCTGATTCTCTAGCTACACCTGCATCCGGGTCTCTAGCTCTATTGTGTGCATATCTCGGCAGATCCATCTAGTCCTCAACTCCCTCCCAGTCACACCCCAGTCTTAGGCTCCCCTTTCTCCAGAGCTCTAGAGCAATATACAGCCCTCTCTCTTTCTCTCTCTCTCCCTCTCCCTCTCTCTGTCTCTCTCTCTGTCACTGTCTCTCTCTGTCTCTCTGTCTCTCTCTCTCTGTCTCTCTCTCTCTCTCTCTCTCTCTCTTTCTCCTTCCTTTCGTTTTGCAGAAAGGAAACATCAATTTCAAGATTCACACCGGGGGCATAGGGCGTCTGGGGAAAGAATCTGGCCACGGTAGCCTCAGGACAAGTAGGACTGAAGATGTGGAAAGAGACAGCTTATGGAAAAGTTGGTGCTTTCAAGAGGGCGGGAGGAACACTGGGTCACAGTGTGCCGGGAAACACTGAGATGCTTGTGGGTGGCAGGACTTGCACAGACTCTAGCTAGAGCTGGGAGCTGTGGCTTTACCATATTGGTTGTGCAATGCTGACCGATCCAGAGAAACCTCGGAGCCCAGGAACGGGCAGCGTTACCTCCACAGGGAGGCCACCTGTGTATAAACACACCTGGGGCCACTCAGGATTCCCTGGCTGCCATGCAGATCACAGTTTCTGCTCTCCCAAGCAACCTTTCCCCACCTGGATTGTCCAGGAGGGAGCCGGTCCAGGTCTGGCAGGCAGTGCCTTCTGGGAGGAGCCAGCAAATCCCATGTTTCAGTGATTATCTCACCCAAAACTTCATAGTTCTCGGGAAAAACCACCCCGATCCAACAAGATGGTCACGCCTCCTTCTGATCTCAGTTACTTCAGGATGAGGGACCAAGACATGCACCTCCACAGGACATCCTCCTGGGCCACCTGAGACTTGCACACACCTACTGGTCCCGCTGACATCCATCCACAGATACCAGCAGAAAACCGTCCTTAGTGGGTGCAGAAAATCAAACACACAGATCACACAAACACCCCCTCACACACACACACACACACACACACACACACCAGCCATATTTTAACGAATTGCTGGTGTAATTACTCTGATTCCCAACTGTTTCTAAATAAGCTCTCTGTCCTCATGTTAATCCACGTGGTGGCAAAAGAACCTTGTTGGCAAAGGAACACATTAAAGATGGTTCTGTGTTTCTGTGTGGGGTTTTTTGGTTGGTTTGTTTTTAACTCTTCTATTCTGTGCAGCACAAATGCACCGAAAATGTTGGGATGGCTGTCCTTGGAATGCAAAGCTTTCCTTTCAAACCCAGCTGTGTCATCATCCATCATCTAACTAGCTTCATATCCCTCTCCTTCCCCTTCCCCTTCCACACCACCTTCTCTTTCACCTTCCCATTCTCCTTCTTCTTGGCACACATGCCAGTTGACCAGTGAATGTGAAACTGCCTTGGTCTTCTGGACGCCAAGGACAAGCACTGAAAATAATTTCCTTTTCTTGTGAAACCTACACTTGTGGCCTGCCCCTTTCTCTGGTTTCTCCATGGCATATGAGCAAGGGGGTGGGTTTCAGGGTACCTCTGAAAAAGTCCCAAACTCTTGAGGACCATGGGTAGACCCTCGATAAGCACTCAAACTTAGTATGTGAATTATCGGGAACTCAAACACCAGCCAGGTAAATGCTTTTAGAGTGGGCGGAAATGACGTCCTGGTGGTGATGAGTGAAGTGGGAAATGTACTCGAGGCAAGCTAGGCTCTAGGTTCTCTCTGCATTTGGGAAAGTACAGTGACACAACTACGCATGAGGGACTCAGAGTTGGGGAATTCCACAGAGAGCAAAAGTATGTGTGGAATGTGGAAAGGTGCGAAAATGAGAGAGCACTGGACCCCAAGCTTTCTGTGAAAGGACGACGAGGCCGGCAGCTTCAAAGGGACCTGGGAGTTTCCCAACATGCCTTCCATTCCAACATCCACTTGCCTCATGGGATTCCTTCCAGGTTCTCAATTTGCAAGGAAGGGTTCCCCACCATCTGAGGCTATTTACATAAATAGGGGCGGGGCATCCTCCTCCATTATAAATTCTGAGCCTCTGAGTACTGAACGGTTGGCCAGCAGTTTCCGTGCCATCCGTTTGGGTCTCCCACCATGGATTCGTCCAGCTCGTCCGTCACATACAGCACCTCCAGAGGTATGTTGCCCTCAGCATCTGGGCTCTGGGGTTGGATCATCCAAATACACTCATGCACCTCCCCACCCCAACGGTTGGTCACCACGAAGATTGAAGTTTCCCAATGACCACCAATTGGCACAGACAGATATGCTGGGACATGTTTCTGGAATCAGTTGGGCCAAAGGATGCACCTTGGTTTGGGCAGTTCACGTACATATTTCTGGTTTGCTGGTTCGTTTGTTTTCCTTCTTGAAATCGACATGGAAGTTGGTAGCCCTGTTGCCTGACAATGGCTTCTCTACCAAAAATCCCAGCCCGTGGTTGCAGTGAACGGAACACGAGTGTTTGAAAACGTTCCCAACTAAACTGACACTCTTTTCCAGTTGACCGTGTTTGGGATTTTGAGTTGGCTTTGCATGTTCTATTCTTGCTGTTGTTACGGATTTGCTCCCTTTGGTTTCATGTTCCATTTGAAGTGGTTAACTTCTATGGTGTCCATGGAAAGAATCCACATCCAGTATGTATTGGGAATAGAAGAAAAAGAGAGTTTTTCTTTGAGCACAACTGAAAGCTAGAGCCTGTGAAAGAGATTCCAGGAGCACTCGAACTGTCTCTAATTGGACTCCAAGGTAGGCACTGCAGGAGTCTCTGGAAAGCCAAACTCCGCAGTGTGACACATCCGTTCCTTGAGTGCTTTCCAAAGATTTTCCTTGGAGCTGGCAGGAAGGAAGGGCGCTTTTAAAGGAAGTCCCCTATCGGGGTCCGAAATCATTGCCTTGCTTTGCCACCTTCCATGGGGACACTTGGTGATGACACTACGTCACCAGCTGCCAGCTGCTAGAGCAGGTAGCCCTTGCAGAAGGTTTGGTGTTGTCCTAGAGTTGGAGAGAGTTCAGGAAACTCAAGATGTCAGGGGTGTGCTGGACGTGCCTGAAACCACACCCACCCTGGCCATCACAGCTGGCTCCCGCCTTAGAAGGCAGGAAAGGAGCACCCATCTATTCCCTTACCACCAGGAAGACGCAACCTCAAATAGGACAGGGGTGGGGGAAGCGCTTCAAGGCTGCCCAACTGAATGAATAGTGGGAGCACACGGCGAGTCAGCATGATCTCGGTGCCTAGAAAGGGAAACCCATCTTCCGAGGAGTACCGGGCTGTTGTGGGTGTGTGGGTGGGTGGACACCATCAGACGGGTCACCAAGCTGGTCCTTATCTCAAAAAGCTAGGTCTTCTAAACAATCTTCTTGTGCGTTCTTTGTCGGGGGTGGGCTTGTGTGTTTGTCTGGCTTCGTTTGGCTTTCGTCTCATTTCCTTTCAAATAGTGAAAACGCAGGTACTCTGTGCAAATGACAGGCCAGAAGCCTCACTCCTCTCATTAGCATAGAGGTCGAGGTAAATCTGGTAGAAGCCATCAAGACTTTCCCAGGCCTCCCCAAGTGGAAAATCCTTCCACCCATTTTGGTCACGTTAGCCTGTTTTTCTAGGGCTCTCCCCTTCTGTTTGCATGGCGTCCTGTGGATCCTTGGCGAGTAGTGAGGGGATCACCATAGCCTTGACCCTCAGCTTAGCTTGAGCCCCCATGGTCCCACTCAGCGTGGCTTTCAGGGTGTACCCACGGTTGTCCCAAATGCAGAGTCTTCCCCTGCCTTAGACATTTTTCAAGTGGCACAAGGACCAGCGCTGCACTGGTACCATTGGTTTGAACCTCCATGGATTCGCCCCTGACACATTCCCCCTTTTCTCTCCCACAGGCCGACTCTCAAGACCATTGCAAAGGAGGAGGCTTGTTCTGAGGCTGAATCGGAAGGACACCCTGCAAGCAGTCTTTCAACAGAACCCCTACCCCGGGATAGCGACCAGAGAACGGCTGTCACGAGAACTGGGCATTGCAGAAAGCAGAATTCAGGTACGTCCGAGTCTCTCGATCCATTCTCCCTCTCGGGGTCCATGTCCAGACGCAAGGCGCCATATGCCAGTTGGAGTCCTTGCTCTTTGGGCTTCCTCTTCGGGGTGCTCCAGACAGCAGGGACTCGAATTTTGGCAAGGAACGTGGCTCCCTTTGGAAAACGCAGCCAGACTGAGCCGTGTGGCGAGCGGTCCATTCAAATGGGTGGTCAAGAAAAAGGGCGAGGGGCCAAGGAAGCAGGAGGGCCTGGTGGTGCCAAGGAGGTGTTCCCTTAATGGCTGGTCTCCTAGGAACTAGCTGTGCTGAAGACTTCCCTCTCTGGGTAGGTTGGAGAGGAGTCACCAAAGGTAGGAACACCCCGCCTGCGACCATACGAAGCGTCGCCAAAGACTGATTGACTTTCCCTACGAACACTTTTGCTCAGGGAGTCAAATTTTCCACACACCACCATCAGAAACGTCTAAAAGCATGCACACACACACGCGCACAAGCACAGGCCCATACTGCGGGTCGGCCTCGGGGAATGAGGTAGCATGCACACTGCTTCACTGTTGAAGACAAGGACACATATTCTGAAGATGGGGAGCGGGTTCATAAGAGCCTCCTGACCTCACAGTGATGGAGGCATGTAGTCCCTGAGACGTAACTGTCAATGAGTAGTTCCCAGGCAGCATGGGAAGAGTGGTTTTCATGGGGGCACTTGCTAATGGATATGATTGCGTGTCATGAGACAGCACTGCCTCTGGGGACATAAGAGAGGCAGGGAAACATGAACCGGGCATGGACCAGACCGAAGGGGAGGCAAAGAGACCAAACGAGGGAAAGCAGGTGGAGCCTGAGAGCCTGGGACAGAGACAGAGAGAGGGGAAGGCAGGCAGGCAGTCAGGTGGGCAGGCAGGCGGGTGGCAACAGAGACAGATGTCAATAGGTACATGCAGAGAATCGTAGACAGAGACCAAAAGAGCCACAGAGAAACTGGTAGTTTTGAGGAGAATGGGTGGGGCGTGGGAGAGAGAGAGAGAGAGAGAGGTAGCTATCCATCCCATTCTGACTGTGGGAAAGCAAGCATTGTCTCCTCCTGTGTCACAAGTCATTACTCTGGACACCAGTAAGGTGAATCAAAGAGGAAAGATTGTTTTCATGGACACAGATTGTGTATAATGGAATCTGGTGCACTTCTTCACAGGTGAAAGCCGGAGTCTACATTCTACGTGCTAGTGAGAGTTCAGTCCCTGTGCACTGTAAATATTTCCACTGGGGGCAGACGGGCCATACTGGGTCTCCATTAGTCGGCTTGTTGCTGGCTGGCTGGCTGGCTGGTGCGTTTGTGTGTTTGTTTTATGGTGCATCCCTGCAATAGGTCGTGGAAGTACGTGCCTAAGCATTGAAAGACAAGGCTTTCTTTCTTTGTACCCAGGTTTGGTTTCAAAACCAGCGAAGAAGATGCCTAAAGCAGAGCCGATTGCTGTCGGAGAATGGCTTCAAAGCAGGGCAGTCGCAGTCACTGCGGCCACCACCACCAGAGGCTTTGACTCGAAGTAAGTTCCCAGCATTCGTAAGTCATTTTCCCAGAGCATCTCTATGAGACACAATCATCGCTGGACGTGGATGACCATGGGAGGCCAAGAACGCTTCAGAGAGGATACCATGATATCTTGGGTTCTTGCCCCATTCCTGTTCCACACAGGATCATCATGCCCCTGTTGGAGGGTGGGGAGATGCGTGGCCAGGAAGGCTTGGAATCTTTGGGTCCGGAACCTGCCTGGATGTGCAGAAATCCCTTCTTCCATCACATGGGGCATTTTCACATAGCACTGAATAAGATGTATCGATGTATCAATCTTAATCTATGACATACCACTTCCTACATACCACACACTGGATCTGCTGTGAACGTGCTGAAATTGGCCTGAATGTCCTCTCTTCTCTGTGTGTCCTTCTTTAGAAAACTTGGGAAGAGAGGCCAGGCGAAAGAGGACTTTCATCACTCCTTCTCAAACAAGGGTCCTTGTGCAAGCCTTTGAGAGGGATCGATTTCCATCTATTGCTGCCAGGGAAGAATTGGCTCATCAGACAGGAATACCCGAACCTCGAATCCAGGTAAGTTCTCCACCAGTGGGTGGAACTTGGCTTCTCCCAAGAGAAAGGAGTGTTAACCCTTGCGACGGGTTGCTGCTGGCTATATGTAGGCTTGGAGAGGGGGGATTGGGAGGACGTTCCCTTCATCCTATGAATGCGCCAATGGGGCTGACCTGAAGGCATCCATTTCCAGAAGAGGAGAGGGCAATGGAAGTCCTGGGCAGCCAGGGAGGGGCCTGAGGTTGTAGCTGGGCAATGAGGGCTCTCCTCAAAGCCAGGGGTGGGGAGGGGTGGGGAGGGGTGGGGTGGGTCCTGTGTTGCCCTGACGTCCTCCTGCATTTTCAAGAGCCAAGGCGAAAGCTTTAGGGAAAATGGCCCTTAGATGAGGCCCACCAGTACTTGCCATGGGCCTGACAGATTGGAGGGCGCAGAAGGGCAGGGCGGGGTGGACTGGGGTGGGCCGGGAATGGGGCGGCTGCAAGTTGATCTGGATTGTCACGCTGCTAATGTTCCTGTCGCCCCATATGGTTCCTTAGATATGGTTCCAGAACCGAAGAGCTCGGCACCCAAAGCAGAGCGCTAGTGGGCCTGTGAATGCCCTGGCCGAAGGCCCAGATGCCACATCAGCCGTGACTGCCCCGTCGGACCAAAGTCCCTGGCCCACTGTCCACAGCACCTCTCATCATTATCCTCCCTCTCATGCACCTGAGAGCATGCAATCATTTGCTGCGGCCACTCCTGTTTTCTCCCCCTCCTTTCTTGTGCCAGGGGCTGCCTTTGGGTGCTGTGTGGGCCAGCCGTCGATGTTCATCGTGGTCCAGCCCAGCCTGGCAGCACTTCAGGGATGCCAGAACCCACAGCCTCTTCCGGCCACAGTTCCGTTGGGTGAAGGGACACATGCTCTCATCACCAGTGGGCAGCCTGCCCAGGGGGGCATCGGGCTGCCTGCACCGCCAGAGACAGACTTCTGGCAGCAGCAGGCAACCTCAGGTGAAGAGACACCTCCCCAGCTGGAGCAACAGCCCCAGCACTCAGCCCTTCCAGGCGCCTCAAGCCTCCTGGACGAACTCTTGTCAGACGAGGATATTCTGGACAAGGCACGCCCTTTTCTGAATGCGGACACTGAGGAAGAGGAACTTGCGGCAACCCTCGAAGCCCCCCTCAGCGAGGAAGAACTCCAGGCCCTGCTCGACATGCTGCCAGGCTCCCCAGTGCCACAGGTTTAGGGGGAGTAAGGAACACCTTCCCCCGAGCCCCTTTCAAGCCTCCTTTCCTGGGAGGCAGAGCCATGGGGGAGAGAAAGAAGAAGGAATAAGCACCGCTCATGAGAGTGTCTGGCAGGGAGACCAAGGCAAGAAGACTGTCGACAGCAATTGCGCTGTGCCCACGAGCAATGCCATGCTCCACACAGACTGCCATGAAGCATGGGCACCAGAAGGGACACCCTCTCTGAAGTCTCAAGGAATTCTAGCCGTTCAAGGATAACGAGGAGGACCCAATGCTGAACTGGATTTCCCCGTTGTATGTGACATTCCATTGATCCAATCAATAAATCTTGGCACTCACTTCAAGTTCTCGGTTGTGCTTTGGTCGCTTTGTATTCTCCTGCGTTTCCTTGGGGAGGCGAAATCCCTCCCTTGGCCTGGGACAGCATGGGAGGATGGTCCAGGTGCCTGTTTCTTGTCTCGTAGCTTGTAGCCACAAATACACCTTAGTGGAAACACGAAAACACTCTCACAGTGACAACCTTCACTTGCTTTCTGGGTGCATGGTGTGGAAGGGTTCCTCGAGGGCATCACCTTTGTACAGAAGGACAGAACTCTGCAAAAACTTTCATTGCCAGGGTTCATAGTAACCACTGTGCCTCGTATATTATGCAGGCAAATAATCTCTCTCTGTCCCTCTCTCTCTCCTATTGTGTGTCCACAGCCACTCACTACACGCACACACCTCTCAAAAGATAAGCCTAGTTACAACTAAAGTGATGCACAAATGAACTGAATAGCCAAATCCATGTGGCATCGTAACGTAGTCGCAGATCCTCCCTTCCACTGTTTCTTTCAAAACTAGTTTCCAACACATGTGCCTCATACACTCTGTGTTGAGTGATTCTCGACTGGCTAAATCCGGGGACCCCATGTTCAGCATGGGTGTGTCAGTGGCACGAAACATTAAAATAATCTGAGAGTTGCCACTTGAATGTCTATACAACAATGAATCTGATTCTCTAGCTACACCTGCATCCGGGTCTCTAGCTCTAATGTGTGCATATCTCGGCAGATCCATCTAGTCCTCAACTCCCTCCCAGTCACACCCCAGTCTTAGGCTCCCCTTTCTCCAGAGCTCTAGAGCAATATACAGCCCTCTCTCTTTCTCTCTCTCTCCCTCTCGCTCTCTCTGTCTCTCTCTCTGTCACTGTCTCTCTCTGTCTCTCTGTGTCTCTCTCTCTGTCTCTTTGTCTCTCTCTCTCTGTCTCTCTCGCTCTCTCTTTCTCCTTCCTTTCGTTTTGCAGAAAGGAAACATCAATTTCAAGAGCCACACAGGGGGCATAGGGCTTCTGGGGAAAGAATCTGGCCACGGTAGCCTCAGGACAAGTAGGACTGAAGATGTGGAAAGAGACAGCTTATGGAAAAGTTGGTGCTTTCAAGAGGGCGGGAGGAACACTGGGTCACAGTGTGCCGGGAAACACTGAGATGCTTGTGGGTGGCAGGACTTGCACAGACTCTAGCTAGAGCTGGGAGCTGTGGCTTTACCATATTGGTTGTGCAATGCTGACCGATCCAGAGAAACCTCGGAGCCCAGGAACGGGCAGCGTTACCTCCACAGGGAGGCCACCTGTGTATAAACACACCTGGGGCCACTCAGAATTCCCTGGCTGCCATGCAGATCACAGTTTCTGCTCTCCCAAGCAACCTTTCCCCACCTGGATTGTCCAGGAGGGAGCCGGTCCAGGTCTGGCAGGCAGTGCCTTCTGGGAGGAGCCAGCAAATCCCATGTTTCAGTGATTATCTCACCCAAAACTTCATAGTTCTCGGGAAAAACCACCCCGATCCAACAAGATGGTCACGCCTCCTTCTGATCTCAGTTACTTCAGGACGAGGGACCAAGACATGCACCTCCTCAGGACATCCTCCTGGGCCACCTGAGACTTGCACACACCTACTGGTCCCGCTGACATCCATCCACAGATACCAGCAGAAAACCGTCCTTAGTGGGTGCAGAAAATCAAACACACAGATCACACAAACACCCCCTCACACACACACACACACACCAGCCATATTTTAACGAATTGCTGGTGTAATTACTCTGATTCCCAACTGTTTCTAAATAAGCTCTCTGTCCTCATGTTAATCCACGTGGTGGCAAAAGAACCTTGTTGGCAAAGGAACACATTAAAGATGGTTCTGTGTTTCTGTGTGGGGTTTTTTGGTTGGTTTGTTTTTAACTCTTCTATTCTGTGCAGCACAAATGCACCGAAAATGTTGGGATGGCTGTCCTTGGAATGCAAAGCTTTCCTTTCAAACCCAGCTGTGTCATCATCCATCATCTAACTAGCTTCATATCCCTCTCCTTCCCCTTCCCCTTCCACACCACCTTCTCTTTCACCTTCCCATTCTCCTTCTTCTTGGCACACATGCCAGTTGACCAGTGAATGTGAAACTGCCTTGGTCTTCTGGACGCCAAGGACAAGCACTGAAAATAATTTCCTTTTCTTGTGAAACCTACACTTGTGGCCTGCCCCTTTCTCTGGTTTCTCCATGGCATATGAGCAAGTGGGTGGGTTCCAGGGTACCTCTGAAAAAGTCCCAAACTCTTGAGGACCATGGGTAGACCCTCGATAAGCACTCAAACTTAGTATGTGAATTATCGGGAACTCAAACACCAGCCAGGTAAATGCTTTTAGAGTGGGCGGAAATGACGTCCTGGTGGTGATGAGTGAAGTGGGAAATGTACTCGAGGCAAGCTAGGCTCTAGGTTCTCTCTGCATTTGGGAAAGTACAGTGACACAACTACGCATGAGGGACTCAGAGTTGGGGAATTCCACAGAGAGCAAAAGTATGTGTGGAATGTGGAAAGGTGCGAAAATGAGAGAGCACTGGACCCCAAGCTTTCTGTGAAAGGACGACGAGGCCGGCAGCTTCAAAGGGACCTGGGAGTTTCCCAACACACCTTCCATTCCAACATCCACTTGCCTCATGGGATTCCTTCCAGGTTCTCAATTTGCAAGGAAGGGTTCCCCACCATCTGAGGCTATTTACATAAATAGGGGCGGGGCATCCTCCTCCATTATAAATTCTGAGCCTCTGAGTACTGAACGGTTGGCCAGCAGTTTCCGTGCCATCCGTTTGGGTCTCCCACCATGGATTCGTCCAGCTCGTCCGTCACATGCAGCACCTCCAGAGGTACGTTGCCCTCAGCATCTGGGCTCTGGGGTTGGATCATCCAAATACACTCATGCACCTCCCCACCCCAATGGTTGGTCACCACGAAGATTGAAGTTTCCCAATGAGCACCAATTGGCACAGACAGATATGCTGGGACATGTTTCTGGAATCAGTTGGGCCAAAGGATGCACCTTGGTTTGGGCAGTTCACGTACATATTTCTGGTTTGCTGGTTCGTTTGTTTTCCTTCTTGAAATCGACATGGAAGTTGGTAGCTCTGTTGCCTGACAATGGCTTCTCTACCATAAATCCCAGCCCGTGGTTGCAGTGAACAGAACACGAGTGTTTGAAAACGTTCCCAACTAAACTGACACTCTTTTCCAGTTGACCATGTTTGGGATTTTGAGTTGGCTTTGCATGTTCTATTCTTGCTGTTGTTACGGATTTGCTCCCTTTGGTTTCATGTTCCATTTGAAGTGGTTAACTTCTATGGTGTCCATGGAAAGAATCCACATCCAGTATGTATTGGGAATAGAAGAAAAAGAGAGTTTTTCTTTGAGCACAACTGAAAGCTAGAGCCTGGGAAAGAGATTCCAGGAGCACTCGAACTGTCTCTAATTGGACTCCAAGGTAGGCACTGCAGGAGTCTCTGGAAAGCCAAACTCCGCAGTGTGACACATCCGTTCCTTGAGTGCTTTCCAAAGATTTTCCTTGGAGCTGGCAGGAAGGAAGGGCGCTTTTAAAGGAAGTCCCCTATAGGGGTCCGAAACCATCGCCTTGCTTTGCCAGCTTCCATGGGGACACTTGGTGATGACACTACGTCACCAGCTGCCAGCTGCTAGAGCAGGTAGCCCTTGCAGAAGGGTTGGTGTTGTCCTAGAGTTGGAGAGAGTTCAGGAAACTCAAGATGTCAGGGGTGTGCTGGACGTGCCTGAAACCACACCCACCCTGGCCATCACAGCTGGCTCCCGCCTTAGAAGGCAGGAAAGGAGCACCCATCTATTCCCTTACCACCAGGAAGACGCAACCTCAAATAGGACAGGGGTGGGGGAAGCCCTTCAAGGCTGCCCAACTGAATGAATAGTAGGAGCACACGGCGAGTCAGCATGACCTTGGTGCCTAGAAAGGGAAACCCATCTTCCGAGGAGTACCGGGCTGTTGTGGGTGTGTGGGTGGGTGGACACCATCAGACGGGTCACCAAGCTGGTCCTTATCTCAAAAAGCTAGGTCTTCTAAACAATCTTCTTGTGCGTTCTTTGTCGGGGGTGGGCTTGTGTGTTTGTCTGGCTTCGTTTGGCTTTCGTCTCATTTCCTTTCAAATAGTGAAAACGCAGGTACTCTGTGCAAATGACAGGCCAGAAGCCTCACTCCTCTCATTAGCATAGAGGTCGTGGTAAATCTGGTAGAAGCCATCAAGACTTTCCCAGGCCTCCCCAAGTGGAAAATCCTTCCACCCATTTTGGTCACGTTAGCCTGTTTTTCTAGGGCTCTCCCCTTCTGTTTGCATGGCGTCCTGTGGATCCTTGGCGAGTAGTGAGGGGATCCCCATAGCCTTGACCCTCAGCTTAGCTTGAGCCCCCATGGTCCCACTCAGCGTGGCTTTCAGGGTGTACCCACGGTTGTCCCAAATGCAGAGTCTTCCCCTGCCTTAGACATTTTTCAAGTGGCACAAGGACCAGCGCTGCACTGGTACCATTGGTTTGAACCTCCATGGATTCGCCCCTGACACATTCCCCCTTTTCTCTCCCACAGGCCGACTCTCAAGACCATTGCAAAGGAGGAGGCTTGTTCTGAGGCTGAATCAGAAGGACACCCTGCAAGCAGTCTTTCAACAGAACCCCTACCCCGGGATAGCGACCAGAGAACGGCTGTCACGAGAACTGGGCATTGCAGAAAGCAGAATTCAGGTACGTCCGAGTCTCTCGATCCATTCTCCCTCTCGGGGTCCATGTCCAGACGCAAGGCGCCATATGCCAGTTGGAGTCCTTGCTCTTTGGGCTTCCTCTTCGGGGTGCTCCAGACAGCAGGGACTCGAATTTTGGCAAGGAACGTGGCTCCCTTTGGAAAACGCAGCCAGACTGAGCCGTGTGGCGAGCGGTCCATTCAAATGGGTGGTCAAGAAAAAGGGCGAGGGGCCAAGGAAGCAGGAGGGCCTGGTGGTGCCAAGGAGGTGTTCCCTTAATGGCTGGTCTCCTAGGAACTAGCTGTGCTGAAGACTTCCCTCTCTGGGTAGGTTGGAGAGGAGTCACCAAAGGTAGGAACACCCCGCCTGCGACCATACGAAGCGTCGCCAAAGACTGATTGACTTTCCCTACGAACACTTTTGCTCAGGGAGTCAAATTTTCCACACACCACCATCAGAAACGTCTAAAAGCATGCACACACACACACGCACAAGCACAGGCCCATACTGCGGGTCGGCCTCGGGGAATGAGGTAGCATGCACACTGCTTCACTGTTGAAGACAAGGACACATATTCTGAAGATGGGGAGCGGGTTCATAAGAGCCTCCTGACCTCACAGTGATGGAGGCATGTAGTCCCTGAGACGTAACTGTCAATGAGTAGTTCCCAGGCAGCATGGGAAGAGTGGTTTTCATGGGGGCACTTGCTAATGGATATGATTGTGTGTCATGAGACAGCACTGCCTCTGGGGACATAAGAGAGGCAGGGAAACATGAACCGGGCATGGACCAGACCGAAGGGGAGGCAAAGAGACCAAACGAGGGAAAGCAGGTGGAGCCTGAGAGCCTGGGACAGAGACAGAGAGAGGGGAAGGCAGGCAGGCAGTCAGGTGGGCAGGCAGGCGGGTGGCAACAGAGACAGATGTCAACAGGTACATGCAGAGAATCGTAGACAGAGACCAAAAGAGCCACAGAGAAACTGGTAGTTTTGAGGAGAATGGGTGGGGCGTGGGAGAGAGAGAGAGAGAGAGAGGTAGCTATCCATCCCATTCTGACTGTGGGAAAGCAAGCATTGTCTCCTCCTGTGTCACAAGTCATTACTCTGGACACCAGTAAGGTGAATCAAAGAGGAAAGATTGTTTTCATGGACACAGATTGTGTATAATGGAATCTGGTGCACTTCTTCACAGGTGAAAGCCGGAGTCTACATTCTACGTGCTAGTGAGAGTTCAGTCCCTGTGCACTGTAAATATTTCCACTGGGGGCAGACGGGCCATACTGGGTCTCCATTAGTCGGCTTGTTGCTGGCTGGCTGGCTGGCTGGTGCGTTTGTGTGTTTGTTTTATGGTGCATCCCTGCAATAGGTCGTGGAAGTACGTGCCTAAGCATTGAAAGACAAGGCTTTCTTTCTTTGTACCCAGGTTTGGTTTCAAAACCAGCGAAGAAGATGCCTAAAGCAGAGCCGATTGCTGTCGGAGAATGGCTTCAAAGCAGGGCAGTCGCAGTCACTGCGGCCACCACCACCAGAGGCTTTGACTCGAGGTAAGTTCCCAGCATTCGTAAGTCATTTTCCCAGAGCATCTCTATGAGACACAATCATCGCTGGACGTGGATGACCATGGGAGGCCAAGAACGCTTCAGAGAGGATACCATGATATCTTGGGTTCTTGCCCCATTCCTGTTCCACACAGGATCATCATGCCCCTGTTGGAGGGTGGGGAGATGCGTGGCCAGGAAGGCTTGGAATCTTTGGGTCCGGAACCTGCCTGGATGTGCAGAAATCCCTTCTTCCATCACATGGGGCATTTTCACATAGCACTGAATAAGATGTATCGATGTATCAATCTTAATCTATGACATACCACTTCCTACATACCACACACTGGATCTGCTGTGAACGTGCTGAAATTGGCCTGAATGTCCTCTCTTCTCTGTGTGTCCTTCTTTAGAAAACTTGGGAAGAGAGGCCAGGCGAAAGAGGACTTTCATCACTCCTTCTCAAACAAGGGTCCTTGTGCAAGCCTTTGAGAGGGATCGATTTCCATCTATTGCTGCCAGGGAAGAATTGGCTCATCAGACAGGAATACCCGAACCTCGAATCCAGGTAAGTTCTCCACCAGTGGGTGGAACTTGGCTTCTTCCAAGAGAAAGGAGTGTTAACCCTTGCGACGGGTTGCTGCTGGCTATATGTAGGCTTGGAGAGGGGGGATTGGGAGGACGTTCCCTTCATCCTATGAATGCGCCAATGGGGCTGACCTGAAGGCATCCATTTCCAGAAGAGGAGAGGGCAATGGAAGTCCTGGGCAGCCAGGGAGGGGCCTGAGGTTGTAGCTGGGCAATGACGGCTCTCCTCAAAGCCAGGGGTGGGGAGGGGTGGGGAGGGGTGGGGTGGGTCCTGTGTTGCCCTGACGTCCTCCTGCATTTTCAAGAGCCAAGGCGAAAGCTTTAGGGAAAATGGCCCTTAGATGAGGCCCACCAGTACTTGCCATGGGCCTGACAGATTGGAGGGTGCAGAAGGGCAGGGCGGGGTGGACTGGGGTGGGCCGGGAATGGGGCGGCTGCAAGTTGATCTGGATTGTCACGCTGCTAATGTTCCTGTCGCCCCATATGGTTCCTTAGATATGGTTCCAGAACCGAAGAGCTCGGCACCCAAAGCAGAGCGCTAGTGGGCCTGTGAATGCCCTGGCCGAAGGCCCAGATGCCACATCAGCCGTGACTGCCCCGTCGGACCAAAGTCCCTGGCCCACTGTCCACAGCACCTCTCATCATTATCCTCCCTCTCATGCACCTGAGAGCATGCAATCATTTGCTGCGGCCACTCCTGTTTTCTCCCCCTCCTTTCTTGTGCCAGGGGCTGCCTTTGGGTGCTGTGTGGGCCAGCCGTCGATGTTCATCGTGGTCCAGCCCAGCCTGGCAGCACTTCAGGGATGCCAGAACCCACAGCCTCTTCCGGCCACAGTTCCGTGGGGTGAAGGGACACATGCTCTCATCACCAGTGGGCAGCCTGCCCAGGGGGGCATCGGGCTGCCTGCACCGCCAGAGACAGACTTCTGGCAGCAGCAGGCAACCTCAGGTGAAGAGACACCTCCCCAGCTGGAGCAACAGCCCCAGCACTCAGCCCTTCCAGGCGCCTCAAGCCTCCTGGACGAACTCTTGTCAGACGAGGATATTCTGGACAAGGCACGCCCTTTTCTGAATGCGGACACTGAGGAAGAGGAACTTGCGGCAACCCTCGAAGCCCCCCTCAGCGAGGAAGAACTCCAGGCCCTGCTCGACATGCTGCCAGGCTCCCCAGTGCCACAGGTTTAGGGGGAGTAAGGAACGCCTTCCCCAGAGCCCCTTTCAAGCCTCCTTTCCTGGGAGGCAGAGCCATGGGGGAGAGAAAGAAGAAGGAATAAGCACCGCTCATGAGAGTGTCTGGCAGGGAGACCAAGGCAAGAAGACTGTCGACAGCAATTGCGCTGTGCCCACGAGCAATGCCATGCTCCACACAGACTGCCATGAAGCATGGGCACCAGAAGGGACACCCTCTCTGAAGTCTCAAGGAATTCTAGCCGTTCAAGGATAACGAGGAGGACCCAATGCTGAACTGGATTTCCCCGTTGTATGTGACATTCCATTGATCCAATCAATAAATCTTGGCACTCACTTCAAGTTCTCGGTTGTGCTTTGGTCGCTTTGTATTCTCCTGCGTTTCCTTGGGGAGGCGAAATCCCTCCCTTGGCCTGGGACAGCATGGGAGGATGGTCCAGGTGCCTGTTTCTTGTCTCGTAGCTTGTAGCCACAAATACACCTTAGTGGAATCATGAAAACACTCTCACAGTGACAACCTTCACTTGCTTTCTGGGTGCATGGTGTGGAAGGGTTCCTCGAGGGCATCACCTTTGTACAGAAGGACAGAACTCTGCAAAATCTTTCATTGCCAGGGTTCATAGTAACCACTGTGCCTCGTATATTATGCAGGCAAATAATCTCTCTCTGTCCCTCTCTCTCTCCTATTGTGTGTCCACAGCCACTCACTACACGCACACACCTCTCAAAAGATAAGCCTAGTTACAACTAAAGTGATGCACAAATGAACTGAATAGCCAAATCCATGTGGCATCGTAACGTCGTCGCAGATCCTCCCTTCCACTGTTTCTTTCAAAACTAGTTTCCAACACATGTGCCTCATACACTCTGTGTTGAGTGATTCTCGACTGGCTAAATCCGGGGACCCCATGTTCAGCATGGGTGTGTCAGTGGCACGAAACATTAAAATAATCTGAGAGTTGCCACTTGAATGTCTATACAACAATGAATCTGATTCTCTAGCTACACCTGCATCCGGGTCTCTAGCTCTAATGTGTGCATATCTCGGCAGATCCATCTAGTCCTCAACTCCCTCCCAGTCACACCCCAGTCTTAGGCTCCCCTTTCTCCAGAGCTCTAGAGCAATATACAGCCCTCTCTCTTTCTCTCTCTCTCCCTCTCCCTCTCTCTGTCTCTCTCTCTGTCACTGTCTCTCTCTGTCTCTCTGTGTCTCTCTCTCTGTCTCTCTGTCTCTCTCTCTCTCTCTTTCTCCTTCCTTTCGTTTTGCAGAAAGGAAACATCAGTTTCAAGAGCCACACAGAGGGCATAGGGCGTCTGGGGAAAGAATCTGGCCACGGTAGCCTCAGGACAAGTAGGACTGAAGATGTGGAAAGAGACAGTTTATGGAAAAGTTGGTGCTTTCAAGAGGGCGGGAGGAACACTGGGTCACAGTGTGCCGGGAAACACTGAGATGCTTGTGGGTGGCAGGACTTGCACAGACTCTAGCTAGAGCTAGGAGCTGGGGCTTTACCATATTGGTTGTGCAATGCTGACCGATCCAGAGAAACCTCGGAGCCCAGGAACGGGCAGCGTTACCTCCACAGGGAGGCCACCTGTGTATAAACACACCTGGGGCCACTCAGGATTCCCTGGCTGCCATGCAGATCACAGTTTCTGCTCTCCCAAGCAACCTTTCCCCACCTGGATTGTCCAGGAGGGAGCCGGTCCAGGTCTGGCAGGCAGTGCCTTCTGGGAGGAGCCAGCAAATCCCTTGTTTCAGTGATTATCTCACCCAAAACTTCATAGTTCTCGGGAAAAACCACCCCGATCCAACAAGATGGTCACGCCTCTTTCTGATCTCAGTTACTTCAGGATGAGGGACCAAGACATGCACCTCCTCAGGACATCCTCCTGGGCCTCCTGAGACTTGCACACACCTACTGGTCCCGCTGACATCCATCCACAGATACCAGCAGACAACCATCCTTAGTGGGTGCAGAAAATCAAACACACAGATCACACAAACACCCCCTCACACACACACACACACACACACACACACACACACACACACACACACACCAGCCATATTTTAACGAATTGCTGATGGAATTACTCTGATTCCCAACTGTTTCTAAATAAGCTCTCTGTCCTCATGTTAATCCACGTGGTGGCAAAAGAACCTTGTTGGCAAAGGAACACATTAAAGATGGTTCTGTGTTTCTGTGTGGGGTTTTTTGGTTGGTTTGTTTTTAACTCTTCTATTCTGTGCAGCACAAATGCACCGAAAATGTTGGGATGGCTGTCCTTGGAATGCAAAGCTTTCCTTTCAAACCCAGCTGTGTCATCATCCATCATCTAACTAGCTTCATATCCCTCTCCTTCCCCTTCCCCTTCCACACCACCTTCTCTTTCACCTTCCCATTCTCCTTCTTCTTGGCACACATGCCAGTTGACCAGTGAATGTGAAACTACCTTGGTCTTCTGGACGCCAAGGACAAGCACTGAAAATAATTTCCTTTTCTTGTGAAACCTACACTTGTGGCCTGCCCCTTTCTCTGGTTTCTCCATGGCATATGAGCAAAGGGGTGGGTTTCAGGGTACCTCTGAAAAAGTCCCAAACTCTTGAGGACCATGGGTAGACCCTCGATAAGCACTCAAACTTAGTATGTGAATTATCGGGAACTCAAACACCAGCCAGGTAAATGCTTTTAGAGTGGGCGGAAATGACGTCCTGGTGGTGATGAGTGAAGTGAGAAATGTACTCGAGGCAAGCTAGGCTCTAGGTTCTCTCTGCATTTGGGAAAGTACAGTGACACAACTACGCATGAGGGACTCAGAGTTGGGGAATTCCACAGAGAGCAAAAGTATGTGTGGAATGTGGAAAGGTGCGAAAATGAGAGAGCACTGGACCCCAAGCTTTCTGTGAAAGGACGACGAGGCCGGCAGCTTCAAAGGGACCTGGGAGTTTCCCAACACACCTTCCATTCCAACATCCACTTGCCTCATGGGATTCCTTCCAGGTTCTCAATTTGCAAGGAAGGGTTCCCCACCATCTGAGGCTATTTACATAAATAGGGGCAGGGCATCCTCCTCCATTATAAATTCTGAGCCTCTGAGTACTGAATGGTTGGCCAGCAGTTTCCGTGCCATCCGTTTGGGTCTCCCACCATGGATTCATCCAGCTCGTCCGTCACATACAGCACCTCCAGAGGTACGTTGCCCTCAGCATCTGGGCTCTGGGGTTGGATCATCCAAATACACTCATGCACCTCCCCACCCCAACGGTTGGTCACCACGAAGATTGAAGTTTCCCAATGACCACCAATTGGCACAGACAGATATGCTGGGACATGTTTCTGGAATCAGTTGGGCCAAAGGATGCACCTTGGTTTGGGCAGTTCACGTACATATTTCTGGTTTGCTGGTTCGTTTGTTTTCCTTCTTGAAATCGACATGGAAGTTGGTAGCCCTGTTGCCTGACAATGGCTTCTCTACCAAAAATCCCAGCCCGTGGTTGCAGTGAATGGAACACGAGTGTTTGAAAACGTTCCCAACTAAACTGACACTCTTTTCCAGTTGACCGTGTTTGGGATTTTGAGTTGGCTTTGCATGTTCTATTCTTGCTGTTGTTACGGATTTGCTCCCTTTGGTTTCATGTTCCATTTGAAGTGGTTAACTTCTATGGTGTCCATGGAAAGAATCCACATCCAGTATGTATTGGGAATAGAAGAAAAAGAGAGTTTTTCTTTGAGCACAACTGAAAGCTAGAGCCTGGGAAAGAGATTCCAGGAGCACTCGAACTGTCTCTAATTGGACTCCAAGGTAGGCACTGCAGGAGTCTCTGGAAAGCCAAACTCCGCAGTGTGACACATCCGTTCCTTGAGTGCTTTCCAAAGATTTTCCTTGGAGCTGGCAGGAAGGAAGGGCGCTTTTAAAGGAAGTCCCCTATAGGGGTCCGAAACCATCGCCTTGCTTTGCCACCTTCCATGGGGACACTTGGTGATGACACTACGTCACCAGCTGCCAGCTGCTAGAGCAGGTATCCCTTGCAGAAGGGTTGGTGTTGTCCTAGAGTTGGAGAGAGTTCAGGAAACTCAAGATGTCAGGGGTGTGCTGGACGTGCCTGAAACCACACCCACCCTGGCCATCACAGCTGGCTCCCGCCTTAGAAGGCAGGAAAGGAGCACCCATCTATTCCCTTACCACCAGGAAGACGCAACCTCAAATAGGACAGGGGTGGGGGAAGCCCTTCAAGGCTGCCCAACTGAATGAATAGTAGGAGCACACGGCGAGTCAGCATGACCTCGGTGCCTAGAAAGGGAAACCCATCTTCCGAGGAGTACCGGGCTGTTGTGGGTGTGTGGGTGGGTGGACACCATCAGACGGGTCACCAAGCTGGTCCTTATCTCAAAAAGCTAGGTCTTCTAAACAATCTTCTTGTGCGTTCTTTGTCGGGGGTGGGCTTGTGTGTTTGTCTGGCTTCGTTTGGCTTTCGTCTCATTTCCTTTCAAATAGTGAAAACGCAGGTACTCTGTGCAAATGACAGGCCAGAAGCCTCACTCCTCTCATTAGCATAGAGGTCGAGGTAAATCTGGTAGAAGCCATCAAGACTTTCCCAGGCCTCCCCAAGTGGAAAATCCTTCCACCCATTTTGGTCACGTTAGCCTGTTTTCCTAGGGCTCTCCCCTTCTGTTTGCATGGCGTCCTGTGGATCCTTGGCGAGTAGTGAGGGGATCCCCATAGCCTTGACCCTCAGCTTAGCTTGAGCCCCCATGGTCCCACTCAGCGTGGCTTTCAGGGTGTACCCACGGTTGTCCCAAATGCAGAGTCTTCCCCTGCCTTAGACATTTTTCAAGTGGCACAAGGACCAGCGCTGCACTGGTACCATTGGTTTGAACCTCCATGGATTCGCCCCTGACACATTCCCCCTTTTCTCTCCCACAGGCCGACTCTCAAGACCATTGCAAAGGAGGAGGCTTGTTCTGAGGCTGAATCAGAAGGACACCCTGCAAGCAGTCTTTCAACAGAACCCCTACCCCGGGATAGCGACCAGAGAACGGCTGTCACGAGAACTGGGCATTGCAGAAAGCAGAATTCAGGTACGTCCGAGTCTCTCGATCCATTCTCCCTCTCGGGGTCCATGTCCAGACGCAAGGCGCCATATGCCAGTTGGAGTCCTTGCTCTTGGGGCTTCCTCTTTGGGTTGCTCCAGACAGCAGGGACTCGAATTTTGGCAAGGAACGTGGCTCCCTTTGGAAAACGCAGCCAGACTGAGCCGTGTGGCGAGCGGTCCATTCAAATGGGTGGTCAAGAAAAAGGGCGAGGGGCCAAGGAAGCAGGAGGGCCTGGTGGTGCCAAGGAGGTGTTCCCTTAATGGCTGGTCTCCTAGGAACTAGCTGTGCTGAAGACTTCCCTCTCTGGGTAGGTTGGAGAGGCGTCACCAAAGGTAGGAACACCCCACCTGCGACCATACGAAGCGTCGCCAAAGACTGATTGACTTTCCCTACGAACACTTTTGCTCAGGGTGTCAAATTTTCCACACACCACCATCAGAAACGTCTAAAAGCATGCACACACACACACGCACAAGCACAGGCCCATATTGCGGCTCGGCCTCGGGGAATGAGGTAGCATGCACACTGCTTCACTGTTGAAGACAAGGACACATATTCTGAAGATGGGGAGTGGGTTCATAAGAGCCTCCTGACCTCACAGTGATGGAGGCATGTAGTCCCTGAGAAGTAACTGTCAATGAGTAGTTCCCAGGCAGCATGGGAAGAGTGGTTTTCATGGGGGCACTTGCTAATGGATATGATTGCATGTCATGAGACAGCACTGCCTCTGGGGACATAAGAGAGGCAGGGAAACATGAACCAGGCATGGACCAGACCGAAGGGGAGGCAAAGAGACCAAACGAGGGAAAGCAGGTGGAGCCTGAGAGCCTAGGACAGAGACAGAGAGAGGGGAAGGCAGGCAGGCAGTCAGTTGGGCAGGCAGGCGGGTGGCAACAGAGACAGATGTCAACAGGTACATGCAGAGAATCGTAGACAGAGACCAATAGAGCCACAGAGAAACTGGTAGTTTTGAGGAGAATGGGTGGGGCGTGGGAGAGAGAGAGAGAGAGAGAGGTAGCTATCCATCCCATTCTGACTGTGGGAAAGCAAGCATTGTCTCCTCCTGTGTCACAAGTCATTACTCTGGACACCAGTAAGGTGACTCAAAGAGGAAAGATTGTTTTCATGGACACAGATTGTGTATAATGGAATCTGGTGCACTTCTTCACAGGTGAAAGCCGGAGTCTACATTCTACGTGCTAGTGAGAGTTCAGTCCCTGTGCACTGTAAATATTTCCACTGGGGGCAGACGGGCCATACTGGGTCTCCATTAGTCGGCTTGTTGCTGGCTGGCTGGCTGGCTGGTGCGTTTGTGTGTTTGTTTTATGGTGCATCCCTGCAATAGGTCGTGGAAGTACGTGCCTAAGCATTGAAAGACAAGGCTTTCTTTCTTTGTACCCAGGTTTGGTTTCAAAACCAGCGAAGAAGATGCCTAAAGCAGAGCCGATTGCTGTCGGAGAATGGCTTCAAAGGAGGGCAGTCGCAGTCACTGCGGCCACCACCACCTGAGGCTTTGACTCGAGGTAAGTTCCCAGCATTCGTAAGTCATTTCCCCAGAGCATCTCTATGAGACACAATCATCGCTGGACGTGGATGACCATGGGAGGCCAAGAACGCTTCAGAGAGGATACCATGATATCTTGGGTTCTTGCCCCATTCCTGTTCCACACAGGATCATCATGCCCCTGTTGGAGGGTGGGGAGATGCGTGGCCAGGAAGGCTTGGAATCTTTGGGTCCGGAACCTGCCTGGATGTGCAGAAATCCCTTCTTCCATCACATGGGGCATTTTCACATAGCACTGAATAAGATGTATCGATGTATCAATCTTAATCTATGACATACCACTTCCTACATACCACACACTGGATCTGCTGTGAACGTGCTGAAATTGGCCTGAATGTCCTCTCTTCTCTGTGTGTCCTTCTTTAGAAAACTTGGGAAGAGAGGCCAGGCGAAAGAGGACTTTCATCACTCCTTCTCAAACAAGGGTCCTTGTGCAAGCCTTTGAGAGGAATCGATTTCCATCTATTGCTGCCAGGGAAGAATTGGCTCATCAGACAGGAATACCCGAACCTCGAATCCAGGTAAGTTCTCCACCAGTGGGTGGAACTTGGCTTCTCCCAAGAGAAAGGAGTGTTAACCCTTGCGACGGGTTGCTGCTGGCTATATGTAGGCTTGGAGAGGGGGGATTGGGAGGACGTTCCCTTCATCCTATGAATGCGCCAATGGGGCTGACCTGAAGGCATCCATTTCCAGAAGAGGAGAGGGCAATGGAAGTCCTGGGCAGCCAGGGAGGGGCCTGAGGTTGTAGCTGGGCAATGACGGCTCTCCTCAAAGCCAGGGGTGGGGAGGGGTGGGGAGGGGTGGGGAGGGGTGGGGTGGGTCCTGTGTTGCCCTGACGTCCTCCTGCATTTTCAAGAGCCAAGGCGAAAGCTTTAGGGAAAATGGCCCTTAGATGAGGCCCACCAGTACTTGCCATGGGCCTGACAGATTGGAGGGCGCAGAAGGGCAGGGCGGGGTGGACTGGGGCGGGCCGGGAATGGGGCGGCTGCAAGTTGATCTGGATTGTCACGCTGCTAATGTTCCTGTCGCCCCATATGGTTCCTTAGATATGGTTCCAGAACCGAAGAGCTCGGCACCCAAAGCAGAGCGCTAGTGGGCCTGTGAATGCCCTGGCCGAAGGCCCAGATGCCACATCAGCCGTGACTGCCCCGTCGGACCAAAGTCCCTGGCCCACTGTCCACAGCACCTCTCATCATTATCCTCCCTCTCATGCACCTGAGAGCATGCAATCATTTGCTGCGGCCACTCCTGTTTTCTCCCCCTCCTTTCTTGTGCCAGGGGCTGCCTTTGGGTGCTGTGTGGGCCAGCCGTCGATGTTCATCGTGGTCCAGCCCAGCCTGGCAGCACTTCAGGGATGCCAGAACCCACAGCCTCTTCCGGCCACAGTTCTGTGGGGTGAAGGGACACATGCTCTCATCACCAGTGGGCAGCCTGCCCAGGGGGGCATCGGGCTGCCTGCACCGCCAGAGACAGACTTCTGGCAGCAGCAGGCAACCTCAGGTGAAGAGACACCTCCCCAGCTGGAGCAACAGCCCCAGCACTCAGCCCTTCCAGGCGCCTCAAGCCTCCTGGACGAACTCTTGTCAGACGAGGATATTCTGGACAAGGCACGCCCTTTTCTGAATGCAGACACTGAGGAAGAGGAACTTGCGGCAACCCTCGAAGCCCCCCTCAGCGAGGAAGAACTCCAGGCCCTGCTCGACATGCTGCCAGGCTCCCCAGTGCCACAGGTTTAGGGGGAGTAAGGAACGCCTTCCCCCGAGCCCCTTTCAAGCCTCCTTTCCTGGGAGGCAGAGCCATGGGGGAGAGAAAGAAGAAGGAATAAGCACCGCTCATGAGAGTGTCTGGCAGGGAGACCAAGGCAAGAAGACTGTCGACAGCAATTGCGCTGTGCCCACGAGCAATGCCATGCTCCACACAGACTGCCATGAAGCATGGGCACCAGAAGGGACACCCTCTCTGAAGTCTCAAGGAATTCTAGCCGTTCAAGGATAACGAGGAGGACCCAATGCTGAACTGGATTTCCCCGTTGTATGTGACATTCCATTGATCCAATCAATAAATCTTGGCACTCACTTCAAGTTCTCGGTTGTGCTTTGGTCGCTTTGTATTCTCCTGCGTTTCCTTGGGGAGGCGAAATCCCTCCCTTGGCCTGGGACAGCATGGGAGGATGGTCCAGGTGCCTGTTTCTTGTCTCGTAGCTTGTAGCCACAAATACACCTTAGTGGAATCATGAAAACACTCTCACAGTGACAACCTTCACTTGCTTTCTGGGTGCATGGTGTGGAAGGGTTCCTCGAGGGCATCACCTTTGTACAGAAGGACAGAACTCTGCAAAATCTTTCATTGCCAGGGTTCATAGTAACCACTGTGCCTCGTATATTATGCAGGCAAATAATCTCTCTCTGTCCCTCTCTCTCTCCTATTGTGTGTCCACAGCCACTCACTACACGCACACACCTCTCAAAAGATAAGCCTAGTTACAACTAAAGTGATGCACAAATGAACTGAATAGCCAAATCCATGTGGCATCGTAACGTCGTCGCAGATCCTCCCTTCCACTGTTTCTTTCAAAACTAGTTTCCAACACATGTGCCTCATACACTCTGTGTTGAGTGATTCTCGACTGGCTAAATCCGGGGACCCCATGTTCAGCATGGGTGTGTCAGTGGCACGAAACATTAAAATAATCTGAGAGTTGCCACTTGAATGTCTATACAACAATGAATCTGATTCTCTAGCTACACCTGCATCCGGGTCTCTAGCTCTAATGTGTGCATATCTCGGCAGATCCATCTAGTCCTCAACTCCCTCCCAGTCACACCCCAGTCTTAGGCTCCCCTTTCTCCAGAGCTCTAGAGCAATATACAGCCCTCTCTCTTTCTCTCTCTCTCCCTCTCCCTCTCTCTGTCTCTCTCTCTGTCACTGTCTCTCTCTGTCTCTCTGTGTCTCTCTCTCTGTCTCTCTGTCTCTCTCTCTCTCTCTTTCTCCTTCCTTTCGTTTTGCAGAAAGGAAACATCAGTTTCAAGAGCCACACAGAGGGCATAGGGCGTCTGGGGAAAGAATCTGGCCACGGTAGCCTCAGGACAAGTAGGACTGAAGATGTGGAAAGAGACAGTTTATGGAAAAGTTGGTGCTTTCAAGAGGGCGGGAGGAACACTGGGTCACAGTGTGCCGGGAAACACTGAGATGCTTGTGGGTGGCAGGACTTGCACAGACTCTAGCTAGAGCTAGGAGCTGGGGCTTTACCATATTGGTTGTGCAATGCTGACCGATCCAGAGAAACCTCGGAGCCCAGGAACGGGCAGCGTTACCTCCACAGGGAGGCCACCTGTGTATAAACACACCTGGGGCCACTCAGGATTCCCTGGCTGCCATGCAGATCACAGTTTCTGCTCTCCCAAGCAACCTTTCCCCACCTGGATTGTCCAGGAGGGAGCCGGTCCAGGTCTGGCAGGCAGTGCCTTCTGGGAGGAGCCAGCAAATCCCATGTTTCAGTGATTATCTCACCCAAAACTTCATAGTTCTCGGGAAAAACCACCCCGATCCAACAAGATGGTCACGCCTCTTTCTGATCTCAGTTACTTCAGGATGAGGGACCAAGACATGCACCTCCTCAGGACATCCTCCTGGGCCTCCTGAGACTTGCACACACCTACTGGTCCCGCTGACATCCATCCACAGATACCAGCAGACAACCATCCTTAGTGGGTGCAGAAAATCAAACACACAGATCACACAAACACCCCCTCACACACACACACACACACACACACACACACACACACACACACACACACCAGCCATATTTTAACGAATTGCTGATGGAATTACTCTGATTCCCAACTGTTTCTAAATAAGCTCTCTGTCCTCATGTTAATCCACGTGGTGGCAAAAGAACCTTGTTGGCAAAGGAACACATTAAAGATGGTTCTGTGTTTCTGTGTGGGGTTTTTTGGTTGGTTTGTTTTTAACTCTTCTATTCTGTGCAGCACAAATGCACCGAAAATGTTGGGATGGCTGTCCTTGGAATGCAAAGCTTTCCTTTCAAACCCAGCTGTGTCATCATCCATCATCTAACTAGCTTCATATCCCTCTCCTTCCCCTTCCCCTTCCACACCACCTTCTCTTTCACCTTCCCATTCTCCTTCTTCTTGGCACACATGCCAGTTGACCAGTGAATGTGAAACTACCTTGGTCTTCTGGACGCCAAGGACAAGCACTGAAAATAATTTCCTTTTCTTGTGAAACCTACACTTGTGGCCTGCCCCTTTCTCTGGTTTCTCCATGGCATATGAGCAAAGGGGTGGGTTTCAGGGTACCTCTGAAAAAGTCCCAAACTCTTGAGGACCATGGGTAGACCCTCGATAAGCACTCAAACTTAGTATGTGAATTATCGGGAACTCAAACACCAGCCAGGTAAATGCTTTTAGAGTGGGCGGAAATGACGTCCTGGTGGTGATGAGTGAAGTGAGAAATGTACTCGAGGCAAGCTAGGCTCTAGGTTCTCTCTGCATTTGGGAAAGTACAGTGACACAACTACGCATGAGGGACTCAGAGTTGGGGAATTCCACAGAGAGCAAAAGTATGTGTGGAATGTGGAAAGGTGCGAAAATGAGAGAGCACTGGACCCCAAGCTTTCTGTGAAAGGACGACGAGGCCGGCAGCTTCAAAGGGACCTGGGAGTTTCCCAACACACCTTCCATTCCAACATCCACTTGCCTCATGGGATTCCTTCCAGGTTCTCAATTTGCAAGGAAGGGTTCCCCACCATCTGAGGCTATTTACATAAATAGGGGCGGGGCATCCTCCTCCATTATAAATTCTGAGCCTCTGAGTACTGAACGGTTGGCCAGCAGTTTCCGTGCCATCCGTTTGGGTCTCCCACCATGGATTCGTCCAGCTCGTCCGTCACATACAGCACCTCCAGAGGTACGTTGCCCTCAGCATCTGGGCTCTGGGGTTGGATCATCCAAATACACTCATGCACCTCCCCACCCCAACGGTTGGTCACCACGAAGATTGAAGTTTCCCAATGACCACCAATTGGCACAGACAGATATGCTGGGACATGTTTCTGGAATCAGTTGGGCCAAAGGATGCACCTTGGTTTGGGCAGTTCACGTACATATTTCTGGTTTGCTGGTTCGTTTGTTTTCCTTCTTGAAATCGACATGGAAGTTGGTAGCCCTGTTGCCTGACAATGGCTTCTCTACCAAAAATCCCAGCCCGTGGTTGCAGTGAACGGAACACGAGTGTTTGAAAACGTTCCCAACTAAACTGACACTCTTTTCCAGTTGACCGTGTTTGGGATTTTGAGTTGGTTTTGCATGTTCTATTCTTGCTGTTGTTACGGATTTGCTCCCTTTGGTTTCATGTTCCATTTGAAGTGGTTAACTTCTATGGTGTCCATGGAAAGAATCCACATCCAGTATGTATTGGGAATAGAAGAAAAAGAGAGTTTTTCTTTGAGCACAACTGAAAGCTAGAGCCTGGGAAAGAGATTCCAGGAGCACTCGAACTGTCTCTAATTGGACTCCAAGGTAGGCACTGCAGGAGTCTCTGGAAAGCCAAACTCCGCAGTGTGACACATCCGTTCCTTGAGTGCTTTCCAAAGATTTTCCTTGGAGCTGGCAGGAAGGAAGGGCGCTTTTAAAGGAAGTCCCCTATAGGGGTCCGAAACCATCGCCTTGCTTTGCCACCTTCCATGGGGACACTTGGTGATGACACTACGTCACCAGCTGCCAGCTGCTAGAGCAGGTAGCCCTTGCAGAAGGGTTGGTGTTGTCCTAGAGTTGGAGAGAGTTCAGGAAACTCAAGATGTCAGGGGTGTGCTGGACGTGCCTGAAACCACACCCACCCTGGCCATCACAGCTGGCTCCCGCCTTAGAAGGCAGGAAAGGAGCACCCATCTATTCCCTTACCACCAGGAAGACGCAACCTCAAATAGGACAGGGGTGGGGGAAGCCCTTCAAGGCTGCCCAACTGAATGAATAGTAGGAGCACACGGCGAGTCAGCATGACCTCGGTGCCTAGAAAGGGAAACCCATCTTCCGAGGAGTACCGGGCTGTTGTGGGTGTGTGGGTGGGTGGACACCATCAGACGGGTCACCAAGCTGGTCCTTATCTCAAAAAGCTAGGTCTTCTAAACAATCTTCTTGTGCGTTCTTTGTCGGGGGTGGGCTTGTGTGTTTGTCTGGCTTCGTTTGGCTTTCGTCTCATTTCCTTTCAAATAGTGAAAACGCAGGTACTCTGTGCAAATGACAGGCCAGAAGCCTCACTCCTCTCATTAGCATAGAGGTCGAGGTAAATCTGGTAGAAGCCATCAAGACTTTCCCAGGCCTCCCCAAGTGGAAAATCCTTCCACCCATTTTGGTCACGTTAGCCTGTTTTCCTAGGGCTCTCCCCTTCTGTTTGCATGGCGTCCTGTGGATCCTTGGCGAGTAGTGAGGGGATCCCCATAGCCTTGACCCTCAGCTTAGCTTGAGCCCCCATGGTCCCACTCAGCGTGGCTTTCAGGGTGTACCCACGGTTGTCCCAAATGCAGAGTCTTCCCCTGCCTTAGACATTTTTCAAGTGGCACAAGGACCAGCGCTGCACTGGTACCATTGGTTTGAACCTCCATGGATTCGCCCCTGACACATTCCCCCTTTTCTCTCCCACAGGCCGACTCTCAAGACCATTGCAAAGGAGGAGGCTTGTTCTGAGGCTGAATCAGAAGGACACCCTGCAAGCAGTCTTTCAACAGAACCCCTACCCCGGGATAGCGACCAGAGAACGGCTGTCACGAGAACTGGGCATTGCAGAAAGCAGAATTCAGGTACGTCCGAGTCTCTCGATCCATTCTCCCTCTCGGGGTCCATGTCCAGACGCAAGGCGCCATATGCCAGTTGGAGTCCTTGCTCTTGGGGCTTCCTCTTTGGGTTGCTCCAGACAGCAGGGACTCGAATTTTGGCAAGGAACGTGGCTCCCTTTGGAAAACGCAGCCAGACTGAGCCGTGTGGCGAGCGGTCCATTCAAATGGGTGGTCAAGAAAAAGGGCGAGGGGCCAAGGAAGCAGGAGGGCCTGGTGGTGCCAAGGAGGTGTTCCCTTAATGGCTGGTCTCCTAGGAACTAGCTGTGCTGAAGACTTCCCTCTCTGGGTAGGTTGGAGAGGAGTCACCAAAGGTAGGAACACCCCACCTGCGACCATACGAAGCGTCGCCAAAGACTGATTGACTTTCCCTACGAACACTTTTGCTCAGGGTGTCAAATTTTCCACACACCACCATCAGAAACGTCTAAAAGCATGCACACACACACACGCACAAGCACAGGCCCATATTGCGGCTCGGCCTCGGGGAATGAGGTAGCATGCACACTGCTTCACTGTTGAAGACAAGGACACATATTCTGAAGATGGGGAGTGGGTTCATAAGAGCCTCCTGACCTCACAGTGATGGAGGCATGTAGTCCCTGAGAAGTAACTGTCAATGAGTAGTTCCCAGGCAGCATGGGAAGAGTGGTTTTCATGGGGGCACTTGCTAATGGATATGATTGCATGTCATGAGACAGCACTGCCTCTGGGGACATAAGAGAGGCAGGGAAACATGAACCAGGCATGGACCAGACCGAAGGGGAGGCAAAGAGACCAAACGAGGGAAAGCAGGTGGAGCCTGAGAGCCTAGGACAGAGACAGAGAGAGGGGAAGGCAGGCAGGCAGTCAGGTGGGCAGGCAGGCGGGTGGCAACAGAGACAGATGTCAACAGGTACATGCAGAGAATCGTAGACAGAGACCAAAAGTGCCACAGAGAAACTGGTAGTTTTGAGGAGAATGGGTGGGGCGTGGGAGAGAGAGAGAGAGAGAGGTAGCTATCCATCCCATTCTGACTGTGGGAAAGCAAGCATTGTCTCCTCCTGTGTCACAAGTCATTACTCTGGACACCAGTAAGGTGACTCAAAGAGGAAAGATTGTTTTCATGGACACAGATTGTGTATAATGGAATCTGGTGCACTTCTTCACAGGTGAAAGCCGGAGTCTACATTCTACGTGCTAGTGAGAGTTCAGTCCCTGTGCACTGTAAATATTTCCACTGGGGGCAGACGGGCCATACTGGGTCTCCATTAGTCGGCTTGTTGCTGGCTGGCTGGCTGGCTGGTGCGTTTGTGTGTTTGTTTTATGGTGCATCCCTGCAATAGGTCGTGGAAGTACGTGCCTAAGCATTGAAAGACAAGGCTTTCTTTCTTTGTACCCAGGTTTGGTTTCAAAACCAGCGAAGAAGATGCCTAAAGCAGAGCCGATTGCTGTCGGAGAATGGCTTCAAAGCAGGGCAGTCGCAGTCACTGCGGCCACCACCACCTGAGGCTTTGACTCGAGGTAAGTTCCCAGCATTCGTAAGTCATTTCCCCAGAGCATCTCTATGAGACACAATCATCGCTGGACGTGGATGACCATGGGAGGCCAAGAACGCTTCAGAGAGGATACCATGATATCTTGGGTTCTTGCCCCATTCCTGTTCCACACAGGATCATCATGCCCCTGTTGGAGGGTGGGGAGATGCGTGGCCAGGAAGGCTTGGAATCTTTGGGTCCGGAACCTGCCTGGATGTGCAGAAATCCCTTCTTCCATCACATGGGGCATTTTCACATAGCACTGAATAAGATGTATCGATGTATCGATCTTAATCTATGACATACCACTTCCTACATACCACACACTGGATCTGCTGTGAACGTGCTGAAATTGGCCTGAATGTCCTCTCTTCTCTGTGTGTCCTTCTTTAGAAAACTTGGGAAGAGAGGCCAGGCGAAAGAGGACTTTCATCACTCCTTCTCAAACAAGGGTCCTTGTGCAAGCCTTTGAGAGGGATCGATTTCCATCTATTGCTGCCAGGGAAGAATTGGCTCATCAGACAGGAATACCCGAACCTCGAATCCAGGTAAGTTCTCCACCAGTGGGTGGAACTTGGCTTCTCCCAAGAGAAAGGAGTGTTAACCCTTGCGACGGGTTGCTGCTGGCTATATGTAGGCTTGGAGAGGGGGGATTGGGAGGACGTTCCCTTCATCCTATGAATGCGCCAATGGGGCTGACCTGAAGGCATCCATTTCCAGAAGAGGAGAGGGCAATGGAAGTCCTGGGCAGCCAGGGAGGGGCCTGAGGTTGTAGCTGGGCAATGACGGCTCTCCTCAAAGCCAGGGGTGGGGAGGGGTGGGGAGGGGTGGGGAGGGGTGGGGTGGGTCCTGTGTTGCCCTGACGTCCTCCTGCATTTTCAAGAGCCAAGGCGAAAGCTTTAGGGAAAATGGCCCTTAGATGAGGCCCACCAGTACTTGCCATGGGCCTGACAGATTGGAGGGCGCAGAAGGGCAGGGCGGGGTGGACTGGGGCGGGCCGGGAATGGGGCGGCTGCAAGTTGATCTGGATTGTCACGCTGCTAATGTTCCTGTCGCCCCATATGGTTCCTTAGATATGGTTCCAGAACCGAAGAGCTCGGCACCCAAAGCAGAGCGCTAGTGGGACTGTGAATGCCCTGGCCGAAGGCCCAGATGCCACATCAGCCGTGACTGCCCCGTCGGACCAAAGTCCCTGGCCCACTGTCCACAGCACCTCTCATCATTATCCTCCCTCTCATGCACCTGAGAGAATGCAATCATTTGCTGCGGCCACTCCTGTTTTCTCCCCCTCCTTTCTTGTGCCAGGGGCTGCCTTTGGGTGCTGTGTGGGCCAGCCGTCGATGTTCATCGTGGTCCAGCCCAGCCTGGCAGCACTTCAGGGATGCCAGAACCCACAGCCTCTTCCGGCCACAGTTCTGTGGGGTGAAGAGACACATGCTCTCATCACCAGTGGGCAGCCTGCCCAGGGGGGCATCGGGCTGCCTGCACCGCCAGAGACAGACTTCTGGCAGCAGCAGGCAACCTCAGGTGAAGAGACACCTCCCCAGCTGGAGCGACAGCCCCAGCACTCAGCCCTTCCAGGCGCCTCAAGCCTCCTGGACGAACTCTTGTCAGACGAGGATATTCTGGACAAGGCACGCCCTTTTCTGAATGCGGACACTGAGGAAGAGGAACTTGCGGCAACCCTCGAAGCCCCCCTCAGCAAGGAAGAACTCCAGGCCCTGCTCGACATGCTGCCAGGCTCCCCAGTGCCACAGGTTTAGGGGGAGTAAGGAACGCCTTCCCCCGAGCCCCTTTCAAGCCTCCTTTCCTGGGAGGCAGAGCCATGGGGGAGAGAAAGAAGAAGGAATAAGCACCGCTCATGAGAGTGTCTGGCAGGGAGACCAAGGCAAGAAGACTGTCGACAGCAATTGTGCTGTGCCCACGAGCAATGCCATGCTCCACACAGACTGCCATGAAGCATGGGCACCAGAAGGGACACTCTCTCTGAAGTCTCAAGGAATTCTAGCCGTTCAAGGATAACGAGGAGGACCCAATGCTGAACTGGATTTCCCCGTTGTATGTGACATTCCATTGATCCAATCAATAAATCTTGGCACTCACTTCAAGTTCTCGGTTGTGCTTTGGTCGCTTTGTATTCTCCTGCGTTTCCTTGGGGAGGCGAAATCCCTCCCTTGGCCTGGGACAGCATGGGAGGATGGTCCAGGTGCCTGTTTCTTGTCTCGTAGCTTGTAGCCACAAATACACCTTAGTGGAATCATGAAAACACTCTCACAGTGACAACCTTCACTTGCTTTCTGGGTGCATGGTGTGGAAGGGTTCCTCGAGGGCATCACCTTTGTACAGAAGGACAGAACTCTGCAAAAACTTTCATTGCCAGGGTTCATAGTAACCACTGTGCCTCGTATATTATGCAGGCAAATAATCTCTCTCTGTCCCTCTCTCTCTCCTATTGTGTGTCCACAGCCACTCACTACACGCACACACCTCTCAAAAGATAAGCCTAGTTACAACTAAAGTGATGCACAAATGAACTGAATAGCCAAATCCATGTGGCATCGTAACGTCGTCGCAGATCCTCCCTTCCACTGTTTCTTTCAAAACTATTTTCCAACACATGTGCCTCATACACTCTGTGTTGAGTGATTCTCGACTGGCTAAATCCGGGGACCCCATGTTCAGCATGGGTGTGTCAGTGGCACGAAACACTAAAATAATCTGAGAGTTGCCACTTGAATGTCTATACAACAATGAATCTGATTCTCTAGCTACACCTGCATCCGGGTCTCTAGCTCTAATGTGTGCATATCTCGGCAGATCCATCTAGTCCTCAACTCCCTCCCAGTCACACCCCAGTCTTAGGCTCCCCTTTCTCCAGAGCTCTAGAGCAATATACAGCCCTCTCTCTTTCTCTCTCTCTCCCTCTCCCTCTCTCTGTCTCTCTCTCTGTCACTGTCTCTCTCTGTCTCTCTGTGTCTCTCTCTCTGTCTCTCTGTCTCTCTCTCTCTCTCTTTCTCCTTCCTTTCGTTTTGCAGAAAGGAAACATCAGTTTCATAGCCACACAGAGGGCATAGGGCGTCTGGGGAAAGAATCTGGCCACGGTAGCCTCAGGACAAGTAGGACTGAAGATGTGGAAAGAGACAGTTTATGGAAAAGTTGGTGCTTTCAAGAGGGCGGGAGGAACACTGGGTCACAGTGTGCCGGGAAACACTGAGATGCTTGTGGGTGGCAGGACTTGCACAGACTCTAGCTAGAGCTAGGAGCTGGGGCTTTACCATATTGGTTGTGCAATGCTGACCGATCCAGAGAAACCTCGGAGCCCAGGAACGGGCAGCGTTACCTCCACAGGGAGGCCACCTGTGTATAAACACACCTGGGGCCACTCAGGATTCCCTGGCTGCCATGCAGATCACAGTTTCTGCTCTCCCAAGCAACCTTTCCCCACCTGGATTGTCCAGGAGGGAGCCGGTCCAGGTCTGGCAGGCAGTGCCTTCTGGGAGGAGCCAGCAAATCCCATGTTTCAGTGATTATCTCACCCAAAACTTCATAGTTCTCGGGAAAAACCACCCCGATCCAACAAGATGGTCACGCCTCTTTCTGATCTCAGTTACTTCAGGATGAGGGACCAAGACATGCACCTCCTCAGGACATCCTCCTGGGCCTCCTGAGACTTGCACACACCTACTGGTCCCGCTGACATCCATCCACAGATACCAGCAGACAACCATCCTTAGTGGGTGCAGAAAATCAAACACACAGATCACACAAACACCCCCTCACACACAAACACACACACACACACACACACACACACACCAGCCATATTTTAACGAATTGCTGATGGAATTTCTCTGATTCCCAACTGTTTCTAAATAAGCTCTCTGTCCTCATGTTAATCCACGTGGTGGCAAAAGAACCTTGTTGGCAAAGGAACACATTAAAGATGGTTCTGTGTTTCTGTGTGGGGTTTTTTGGTTGGTTTGTTTTTAACTCTTCTATTCTGTGCAGCACAAATGCACCGAAAATGTTGGGATGGCTGTCCTTGGAATGCAAAGCTTTCCTTTCAAACCCAACTGTGTCATCATCCATCATCTAACTAGCTTCATATCCCTCTCCTTCCCCTTCCCCTTCCACACCACCTTCTCTTTCACCTTCCCATTCTCCTTCTTCTTGGCACACATGCCAGTTGACCAGTGAATGTGAAACTACCTTGGTCTTCTGGACGCCAAGGACAAGCACTGAAAATAATTTCCTTTTCTTGTGAAACCTACACTTGTGGCCTGCCCCTTTCTCTGGTTTCTCCATGGCATATGAGCAAGGGGGTGGGTTTCAGGGTACCTCTGAAAAAGTCCCAAACTCTTGAGGACCATGGGTAGACCCTCGATAAGCACTCAAACTTAGTATGTGAATTATCGGGAACTCAAACACCAGCCAGGTAAATGCTTTTAGAGTGGGCGGAAAAGACGTCCTGCTGGTGATGAGTGAAGTGGGAAATGTACTCGAGGCAAGCTAGGCTCTAGGTTCTCTCTGCATTTGGGAAAGTACAGTGACACAACTACGCATGAGGGACTCAGAGTTGGGGAATTCCACAGAGAGCAAAAGTATGTGTGGAATGTGGAAAGGTGCGAAAATGAGAGAGCACTGGACCCCAAGCTTTCTGTGAAAGGACGACGAGGCCTGAAGCTTCCACAGGACCTGGGAGTTTCCCAACACGCCTTCCATTCCAACATCCACTTGCCTCATGGGATTCCTTCCAGGTTCTCAATTTGCAAGGAAGGGTTCCCCACCATCTGAGGCTATTTACATAAATAGGGGCGGGGCATCCTCCTCCATTATAAATTCTGAGCCTCTGAGTACTGAACGGTTGGCCAGCAGTTTCCGTGCCATCCGTTTGGGTCTCCCACCATGGATTCGTCCAGCTCGTCCGTCACATACAGCACCTCCAGAGGTACGTTGCCCTCAGCATCTGGGCTCTGGGGTTGGATCATCCAAATAAACTCATGCACCTCCCCACCCCAACGGTTGATCACCACGAAGATTGAAGTTTCCCAATGACCACCAATTGGCACAGACAGATATGCTGGGACATATTTCTGGAATCAGTTGGGCCAAAAAATACACCTTGGTTTGGGCAGTTCACGTACATATTTCTGGTTTGCTGGTTCGTTTGTTTTCCTTCTTGAAATCGACATGGAAGTTGGTAGCCCTGTTGCCTGACAATGCCTTCTCTACCAAAAATCCCAGACCGTGGTTGCAGTGAATGGAACACGAGTGTTTGAAAACGTTCCCAACTAAACTGACACTCTTTTCCAGTTGACCGTGTTTGGGATTTTGAGTTGGTTTTGCATGTTCTATTCTTGCTGTTGTTACGGATTTGCTCCCTTTGGTTTCATGTTCCATTTGAAGTGGTTAACTTCTATGGTGTCCATGGAAAGAATCCACATCCAGTATGTATTGGGAATAGAAGAAAAAGAGAGTTTTTCTTTGAGCACAACTGAAAGCTAGAGCCTGGGAAAGAGATTCCAGGAGCACTCGAACTGTCTCTAATTGGACTCCAAGGTAGGCACTGCAGGAGTCTCTGGAAAGCCAAACTCCGCAGTGTGACACATCCGTTCCTTGAGTGCTTTCCAAAGATTTTCCTTGGAGCTGGCAGGAAGGAAGGGCGCTTTTAAAGGAAGTCCCCTATAGGGGTCCGAAATCATCGCCTTGCTTTGCCACCTTCCATGGGGACACTTGGTGATGACACTACGTCACCAGCTGCCAGCTGCTAGAGCAGGTAGCCCTTGCAGAAGGGTTGGTGTTGTCCTAGAGTTGGAGAGAGTTCAGGAAACTCAAGATGTCAGGGGTGTGCTGGACGTGCCTGAAACCACACCCACCCTGGCCATCACAGCTGGCTCCCGCCTTAGAAGGCAGGAAAGGAGCACCCATCTATTCCCTTACCACCAGGAAGACGCAACCTCAAATAGGACAGGGGTGGGGGAAGCCCTTCAAGGCTGCCCAACTGAATGAATAGTAGGAGCACACAGTGAGTCAGCATGACCTCGGTGCCTAGAAAGGGAAACCCATCTTCCGAGGAGTACAGGGCTGTTGTTGGTGTGTGGGTGGGTGGACACCATCAGACGGGTCACCAAGCTGGTCCTTATCTCAAAAAGCTAGGTCTTCTAAACAATCTTCTTGTGCGTTCTTTGTCGGGGGTGGGCTTGTGTGTTTGTCTGGCTTCGTTTGGCTTTCGTCTCATTTCCTTTCAAATAGTGAAAATGCAGGTACTCTGTGCAAATGACAGGCCAGAAGCCTCACTCCTCTCATTAGCATAGAGGTCGAGGTAAATCTGGTAGAAGCCATCAAGACTTTCCCAGGCCTCCCCAAGTGGAAAATCCTTCCACCCATTTTGGTCACGTTAGCCTGTTTTCCTAGGGCTCTCCCCTTCTGTTTGCATGGCGTCCTGTGGATCCTTGGCGAGTAGTGAGGGGATCCCCATAGCCTTGACCCTCAGCTTAGCTTGAGCCCCCATGGTCCCACTCAGCGTGGCTTTCAGGGTGTACCCACGGTTGTCCCAAATGCAGAGTCTTCCCCTGCCTTAGACATTTTTCAAGTGGCACAAGGACCAGCGCTGCACTGGTACCATTGGTTTGAACCTCCATGGATTCGCCCCTGACACATTCCCCCTTTTCTCTCCCACAGGCCGACTCTCAAGACCATTGCAAAGGAGGAGGCTTGTTCTGAGGCTGAATCAGAAGGACACCCTGCAAGCAGTCTTTCAACAGAACCCCTACCCCGGGATAGCGACCAGAGAACGGCTGTCACGAGAACTGGGCATTGCAGAAAGCAGAATTCAGGTACGTCCGAGTCTCTCAATCCATTCTCCCTCTCGGGGTCCATGTCCAGACGCAAGGCGCCATATGCCAGTTGGAGTCCTTGCTCTTGGGGCTTCCTCTTTGGGTTGCTCCAGACAGCAGGGACTCGAATTTTGGCAAGGAACGTGGCTCCCTTTGGAAAACGCAGCCAGACTGAGCCGTGTGGCGAGCGGTCCATTCAAATGGGTGGTCAAGAAAAAGGGCGAGGGGCCAAGGAAGCAGGAGGGCCTGGTGGTGCCAAGGAGGTGTTCCCTTAATGGCTGGTCTCCTAGGAACTAGCTGTGCTGAAGACTTCCCTCTCTGGGTAGGTTGGAGAGGAGTCACCAAAGGTAGGAACACCCCGCCTGCGACCATACGAAGCGTCGCCAAAGACTGATTGACTTTCCCTACGAACACTTTTGCTCAGGGTGTCAAATTTTCCACACACCACCATCAGAAACGTCTAAAAGCATGCACACACACACACGCACAAGCACAGGCCCATATTGCGGCTCGGCCTCGGGGAATGAGGTAGCATGCACACTGCTTCACTGTTGAAGACAAGGACACATATTCTGAAGATGGGGAGTGGGTTCATAAGAGCCTCCTGACCTCACAGTGATGGAGGCATGTAGTCCCTGAGAAGTAACTGTCAATGAGTAGTTCCCAGGCAGCATGGGAAGAGTGGTTTTCAAGGGGGCACTTGCTAATGGATATGATTGCATGTCATGAGACAGCACTGCCTCTGGGGACATAAGAGAGGCAGGGAAACATGAACCAGGCATGGACCAGACCGAAGGGGAGGCAAAGAGACCAAACGAGGGAAAGCAGGTGGAGCCTGAGAGCCTGGGACAGAGACAGAGAGAGGGGAAGGCAGGCAGGCAGTCAGGTGGGCAGGCAGGCGGGTGGCAACAGAGACAGATGTCAACAGGTACATGCAGAGAATCGTAGACAGAGACCAAAAGAGCCACAGAGAAACTGGTAGTTTTGAGGAGAATGGGTGGGGCGTGGGAGAGAGAGAGAGAGAGAGAGGTAGCTATCCATCCCATTCTGACTGTGGGAAAGCAAGCATTGTCTCCTCCTGTGTCACAAGTCATTACTCTGGACACCAGTAAGGTGACTCAAAGAGGAAAGATTGTTTTCATGGACACAGATTGTGTATAATGGAATCTGGTGCACTTCTTCACAGGTGAAAGCCGGAGTCTACATTCTACGTGCTAGTGAGAGTTCAGTCCCTGTGCACTGTAAATATTTCCACTGGGGGCAGACGGGCCATACTGGGTCTCCATTAGTCGGCTTGTTGCTGGCTGGCTGGCTGGCTGGTGCGTTTGTGTGTTTGTTTTATGGTGCATCCCTGCAATAGGTCGTGGAAGTACGTGCCTAAGCATTGAAAGACAAGGCTTTCTTTCTTTGTACCCAGGTTTGGTTTCAAAACCAGCGAAGAAGATGCCTAAAGCAGAGCCGATTGCTGTCGGAGAATGGCTTCAAAGGAGGGCAGTCGCAGTCACTGCGGCCACCACCACCTGAGGCTTTGACTCGAGGTAAGTTCCCAGCATTCGTAAGTCATTTCCCCAGAGCATCTCTATGAGACACAATCATCGCTGGACGTGGATGACCATGGGAGGCCAAGAACGCTTCAGAGAGGATACCATGATATCTTGGGTTCTTGCCCCATTCCTGTTCCACACAGGATCATCATGCCCCTGTTGGAGGGTGGGGAGATGCGTGTCCAGGAAGGCTTGGAATCTTTGGGTCCGGAACCTGCCTGGATGTGCAGAAATCCCTTCTTCCATCACATGGGGCATTTTCACATAGCACTGAATAAGATGTATCGATGTATCGATCTTAATCTATGACATACCACTTCCTACATACCACACACTGGATCTGCTGTGAACGTGCTGAAATTGGCCTGAATGTCCTCTCTTCTCTGTGTGTCCTTCTTTAGAAAACTTGGGAAGAGAGGCCAGGCAAAAGAGGACTTTCATCTCTCCTTCTAAAACAAGGGTCCTTGTGCAAGCCTTTGAGAGGGATCGATTTCCATCTATTGCTGCCAGGGAAGAATTGGCTCATCAGACAGGAATACCCGAACCTCGAATCCAGGTAAGTTCTCCACCAGTGGGTGGAACTTGGCTTCTCCCAAGAGAAAGGAGTGTTAACCCTTGCGACGGGTTGTTGCTGGCTATATGTAGGCTTGGAGAGGGGGGATTGGGAGGACGTTCCCTTCATCCTATGAATGCGCCAATGGGGCTGACCTGAAGGCATCCATTTCCAGAAGAGGAGAGGGCAATGGAAGTCCTGGGCAGCCAGGGAGGGGCCTGAGGTTGTAGCTGGGCAATGACGGCTCTCCTCAAAGCCAGGGGTGGGGAGGGGTGGGGAGGGGTGGGGAGGGGTGGGGTGGGTCCTGTGTTGCCCTGACGTCCTCCTGCATTTTCAAGAGCCAAGGCGAAAGCTTTAGGGAAAATGGCCCTTAGATGAGGCCCACGAGTACTTGCCATGGGCCTGACAGATTGGAGGGCGCAGAAGGGCAGGGCGGGGTGGACTGGGGCGGGCCGGGAATGGGGCGGCTGCAAGTTGATCTGGATTGTCACGCTGCTAATGTTCCTGTCGCCCCATATGGTTCCTTAGATATGGTTCCAGAACCGAAGAGCTCGGCACCCAAAGCAGAGCGCTAGTGGGCCTGTGAATGCCCTGGCCGAAGGCCCAGATGCCACATCAGCCGTGACTGCCCCGTCGGACCAAAGTCCCTGGCCCACTGTCCACAGCACCTCTCATCATTATCCTCCCTCTCATGCACCTGAGAGCATGCAATCATTTGCTGCGGCCACTCCTGTTTTCTCCCCCTCCTTTCTTGTGCCAGGGGCTGCCTTTGGGTGCTGTGTGGGCCAGCCGTCGATGTTCATCGTGGTCCAGCCCAGCCTGGCAGCACTTCAGGGATGCCAGAACCCACAGCCTCTTCCGGCCACAGTTCCGTGGGGTGAAGGGACACATGCTCTCATCACCAGTGGGCAGCCTGCCCAGGGGGGCATCGGGCTGCCTGCACCGCCAGAGACAGACTTCTGGCAGCAGCAGGCAACCTCAGGTGAAGAGACACCTCCCCAGCTGGAGCAACAGCCCCAGCACTCAGCCCTTCCAGGCGCCTCAAGCCTCCTGGACGAACTCTTGTCAGACGAGGATATTCTGGACAAGGCACGCCCTTTTCTGAATGCGGACACTGAGGAAGAGGAACTTGCGGCAACCCTCGAAGCCCCCCTCAGCGAGGAAGAACTCCAGGCCCTGCTCGAAATGCTGCCAGGCTCCCCAGTGCCACAGGTTTAGGGGGAGTAAGGAACGCCTTCCCCCGAGCCTCTTTCAAGCCTCCTTTCCTGGGAGGCAGAGCCATGGGGGAGAGAAAGAAGAAGGAATAAGCACCGCTCATGAGAGTGTCTGGCAGGGAGACCAAGGCAAGAAGACTGTCGACAGCAATTGCGCTGTGCCCACGAGCAATGCCATGCTCCACACAGACTGCCATGAAGCATGGGCACCAGAAGGGACACCCTCTCTGAAGCCTCAAGGAATTCTAGCCGTTCAAGGATAACGAGGAGGACCCAATGCTGAACTGGATTTCCCCGTTGTATGTGACATTCCATTGATCCAATCAATAAATCTTGGCACTCACTTCAAGTTCTCGGTTGTGCTTTGGTCGCTTTGTATTCTCCTGCGTTTCCTTGGGGAGGCGAAATCCCTCCCTTGGCCTGGGACAGCATGGGAGGATGGTCCAGATGCCTGTTTCTAGTCTCGTACCTTGTAGCCACAAATACACCTTAGTGGAATCACGAAAACACTCTCTCAGTGACAACCTTCACTTGCTTTCTGGGTGCATGGTGTGGAAGGGTTCCTCGAGGGCATCACCTTTGTACAGAAGGACAGAACTCTGCAAAGACTTTTATTGCCAGGGTTCATAGTAACCACTGTGCCTGGTATATTATGCAGGCAAATAATCTCTCTCTGTCCCTCTCTCTCTCCTATTGTGTGTCCACAGCCACTCACTACACGCACACACCTCTCAAAAGATAAGCCTAGTTACAACTAAAGTGATGCACAAATGAACCGAAAAGCCAAATCCATGTGGCATCATAACGTCGTCGCAGATCCTCCCTTCCACTGTTTCTTTCAAAGCTAGTTTCCAACACATGTGCCTCATACACTCTGTGTTGAGTGATTCTCGACTGGCTAAATCTGGGGACCCCATGTTCAGCATGGGTGTGTCAGTGGCACGAAACAGTAAAATAATCTGAGAGTTGCCACTTGAATGTCTATACAACAATGAATCTGATTCTCTAGCTACACCTGCATCCGGGTCTCTAGCTCTAATGTGTGCATATCTCGGCAGATCCATCTAGTCCTCAACTCCCTCCCAGTCACACCCCAGTCTTAGGCTCCCCTTTCTCCAGAGCTCTAGAGCAATATACAGCCCTCTCTCTTTCTCTCTCTCTCCCTCTTCCTCTCTCTGTCTCTCTCTCTGTCACTGTCTTTCTCTGTCTCTCTGTGTCTCTCTCTCTGTCTCTTTGTCTCTCTCTCTCTCTCTCTCTGTCTCTCTCTTTCTCCTTCCTTTCGTTTTGCAGAAAGGAAACATCAATTTCCAGAGCCACACAGGGGGCATAGGGCTTCTGGGGAAAGAATCTGGCCACGGTAGCCTCAGGACAAGTAGGACTGAAGATGTGGAAAGAGACAGCTTATGGAAAAGTTGGTGCTTTCAAGAGGGTGGGAGGAACACTGGGTCACAGTGTGCCAGGAAACACTGAGATGCTTGTGGGTGGCAGGACTTGCACAGACTCTAGCTAGAACTAGGAGCTGGGGCTTTACCATATTGGTTGTGCAATGCTGACCGATCCAGAGAAACCTCGGAGCCCAGGAACGGGCAGCGTTACCTCCACAGGGAGGCCACCTGTGTATAAACACACCTGGGGCCACTCAGGATTCCCTGGCTGCCATGCAGATCACAGTTTCTGCTCTCCCAAGCAACCTTTCCCCACCTGGATTGTCCAGGAGGGAGACGGTCCAGGTCTGGCAGGCAGTGCCTTCTGGGAGGAGCCAGCAAATCCCATGTTTCAGTGATTATCTCACCCAAAACTTCATAGTTCTCGGGAAAAACCACCCCGATCCAACAAGATGGTCACGCCTCCTTCTGATCTCGGTTACTTCAGGATGAGGGACCAAGACATGCACCTCCTCAGGACATCCTCCTGGGCCTCCTGAGACTTGCACACACCTACTGGTCCCGCTGACATCCATCCACAGATACCAGCAGACAACCGTCCTTAGTGGGTGCAGAAAATCAAACACACACATCACACAAACACCCCCTCACACACACACATACACACACACACACACACACACACCAGCCATATTTTAACGAATTGCTGGTGTAATTACTCTGATTCCCAACTGTTTCTAAATAAGCTCTCTGTCCTCATGTTAATCCACGTGGTGGCAAAAGAACTTTGTTGGCAAAGGAACACATTAAAGATGGTTCTGTGTTTCTGTGTGGGGTTTTTTGGTTGGTTTGTTTTTAACTCTTCTATTCTGTGCAGCACAAATGCACCGAAAATGTTGGGATGGCTGTCCTTGGAATGCAAAGCTTTCCTTTCAAACCCAGCTGTGTCATCATCCATCATCTAACTAGCTTCATATCCCTCTCCTTCCCCTTCCCCTTCCACACCACCTTCTCTTTCACCTTCCCATTCTCCTTCTTCTTGGCACACATGCCAGTTGACCAGTGAATGTGAAACTGCCTTGGTCTTCTGGACGCCAAGGACAAGCACTGAAAATAATTTCCTTTTCTTGTGAAACCTACACTTGTGGCCTGCCCCTTTCTCTGGTTTCTCCATGGCATATGAGCAAGGGGGTGGGTTTCAGGGTACCTCTGAAAAAGTCCCAAACTCTTGAGGACCATGGGTAGACCCTCGATAAGCACTCAAACTTAGTATGTGAATTATCGGGAACTCAAACACCAGCCAGGTAAATGCTTTTAGAGTGGGCGGAAATGACGTCCTGGTGGTGATGAGTGAAGTGGGAAATGTACTCGAGGCAAGCTAGGCTCTAGGTTCTCTCTGCATTTGGGAAAGTACAGTGACACAACTACGCATGAGGGACTCAGAGTTGGGGAATTCCACAGAGAGCAAAAGTATGTGTGGAATGTGGAAAGGTGCGAAAATGAGAGAGCACTGGACCCCAAGCTTTCTGTGAAAGGACGACGAGGCCGGCAGCTTCAAAGGGACCTGGGAGTTTCCCAACACGCCTTCCATTCCAACATCCACTTGCCTCATGGGATTCCTTCCAGGTTCTCAATTTGCAAGGAAGGGTTCCCCACCATCTGAGGCTATTTACATAAATAGGGGCGGGGCATCCTCCTCCATTATAAATTCTGAGCCTCTGAGTACTGAACGGTTGGCCAGCAGTTTCCGTGCCATCCGTTTGGGTCTCCCACCATGGATTCGTCCAGCTCGTCCGTCACATACAGCACCTCCAGAGGTACGTTGCCCTCAGCATCTGGGCTCTGGGGTTGGATCATCCAAATACACTCATGCACCTCCCCACCCCAACGGTTGGTCACCACGAAGATTGAAGTTTCCCAATGACCACCAATTGGCACAGACAGATATGTTGGGACATGTTTCTGGAATCAGTTGGGCCAAAGGATGCACCTTGGTTTGGGCAGTTCACGTACATATTTCTGGTTTGCTGGTTCGTTTGTTTTCCTTCTTGAAATCGACATGGAAGTTGGTAGCCCTGTTGCCTGACAATGGCTTCTCTACCAAAAATCCCAGACCGTGGTTGCAGTGAATGGAACACGAGTGTTTGAAAACGTTCCCAACTAAACTGACACTCTTTTCCAGTTGACCGTGTTTGGGATTTTGAGTTGGCTTTGCATGTTCTATTCTTGCTGTTGTTACGGATTTGCTCCCTTTGGTTTCATGTTCCATTTGAAGTGGTTAACTTCTATGGTGTCCATGGAAAGAATCCACATCCAGTATGTATTGGGAATAGAAGAAAAAGAGAGTTTTTCTTTGAGCACAACTGAAAGCTAGAGCCTGGGAAAGAGATTCCAGGAGCACTCGAACTGTCTCTAATTGGACTCCAAGGTAGGCACTGCAGGAGTCTCTGGAAAGCCAAACTCCGCAGTGTGACACATCCGTTCCTTGAGTGCTTTCCAAAGATTTTCCTTGGAGCTGGCAGGAAGGAAGGGCGCTTTTAAAGGAAGTCCCCTATAGGGGTCCGAAACCATCGCCTTGCTTTGCCACCTTCCATGGGGACACTTGGTGATGACACTACGTCACCAGCTGCCAGCTGCTAGAGCAGGTAGCCCTTGCAGAAGGGTTGGTGTTGTCCTAGAGTTGGAGAGAGTTCAGGAAACTCAAGATGTCAGGGGTGTGCTGGACGTGCCTGAAACCACACCCACCCTGGCCATCACAGCTGGCTCCCGCCTTAGAAGGCAGGAAAGGAGCACCCATCTATTCCCTTACCACCAGGAAGACGCAACCTCAAATAGGACAGGGGTGGGGGAAGCCCTTCAAGGCTGCCCAACTGAATGAATAGTAGGAGCACACGGCGAGTCAGCATGACCTCGGTGCCTAGAAAGGGAAACCCATCTTCCGAGGAGTACCGGGCTGTTGTGGGTGTGTGGGTGGGTGGACACCATCAGACGGGTCACCAAGCTGGTCCTTATCTCAAAAAGCTAGGTCTTCTAAACAATCTTCTTGTGCGTTCTTTGTCGGGGGTGGGCTTGTGTGTTTGTCTGGCTTCGTTTGGCTTTCGTCTCATTTCCTTTCAAATAGTGAAAATGCAGGTACTCTGTGCAAATGACAGGCCAGAAGCCTCACTCCTCTCATTAGCATAGAGGTCGTGGTAAATCTGGTAGAAGCCATCAAGACTTTCCCAGGCCTCCCCAAGTGGAAAATCCTTCCACCCATTTTGGTCACGTTAGCCTGTTTTTCTAGGGCTCTCCCCTTCTGTTTGCATGGCGTCCTGTGGATCCTTGGCGAGTAGTGAGGGGATCCCCATAGCCTTGACCCTCAGCTTAGCTTGAGCCCCCATGGTCCCACTCAGCGTGGCTTTCAGGGTGTACCCACGGTTGTCCCAAATGCAGAGTCTTCCCCTGCCTTAGACATTTTTCAAGTGGCACAAGGACCAGCGCTGCACTGGTACCATTGGTTTGAACCTCCATGGATTCGCCCCTGACACATTCCCCCTTTTCTCTCCCACAGGCCGACTCTCAAGACCATTGCAAAGGAGGAGGCTTGTTCTGAGGCTGAATCAGAAGGACACCCTGCAAGCAGTCTTTCAACAGAACCCCTACCCCGGGATAGCGACCAGAGAACGGCTGTCACAAGAACTGGGCATTGCAGAAAGCAGAATTCAGGTACGTCCGAGTCTCTCGATCCATTCTCCCTCTCGGGGTCCATGTCCAGACGCAAGGCGCCATATGCCAGTTGGAGTCCTTGCTCTTTGGGCTTCCTCTTCGGGGTGCTCCAGACAGCAGGGACTCGAATTTTGGCAAGGAACGTGGCTCCCTTTGGAAAACGCAGCCAGACTGAGCCGTGTGGCGAGCGGTCCATTCAAATGGGTGGTCAAGAAAAAGGGCGAGGGGCCAAGGAAGCAGGAGGGCCTGGTGGTGCCAAGGAGGTGTTCCCTTAATGGCTGGTCTCCTAGGAACTAGCTGTGCTGAAGACTTCCCTCTCTGGGTAGGTTGGAGAGGAGTCACCAAAGGTAGGAACACCCCGCCTGCGACCATACGAAGCGTCGCCAAAGACTGATTGACTTTCCCTACGAACACTTTTGCTCAGGGTGTCAAATTTTCCACACACCACCATCAGAAACGTCTAAAAGCATGCACACACACACGTGCACAAGCACAGGCCCATACTGCGGGTCGGCCTCGGGGAATGAGGTAGCATGCACACTGCTTCACTGTTGAAGACAAGGACACATATTCTGAAGATGGGGAGTGGGTTCATAAGAGCCTCCTGACCTCACAGTGATGGAGGCATGTAGTCCCTGAGAAGTAACTGTCAATGAGTAGTTCCCAGGCAGCATGGGAAGAGTGGTTTTCATGGGGGCACTTGCTAATGGATATGATTGCGTGTCATGAGACAGCACTGCCTCTGGGGACATAAGAGAGGCAGGGAAACATGAACCAGGCATGGACCAGACCGAAGGGGAGGCAAAGAGACCAAACGAGGGAAAGCAGGTGGAGCCTGAGAGCCTGGGACAGAGACAGAGAGAGGGGAAGGCAGGCAGGCAGTCAGGTGGGCAGGCAGGCGGGTGGCAAAAGAGACAGATGTCAATAGGTACATGCAGAGAATCGTAGACAGAGACCAAAAGAGCCACAGAGAAACTGGTAGTTTTGAGGAGAATGGGTGGAGCGTGGGAGAGAGAGAGAGAGAGAGAGGTAGCTATCCATCCCATTCTGACTGTGGGAAAGCAAGCATTGTCTCCTCCTGTGTCACAAGTCATTACTCTGGACACCAGTAAGGTGACTCAAAGAGGAAAGATTGTTTTCATGGACACAGATTGTGTATAATGGAATCTGGTGCACTTCTTCACAGGTGAAAGCCGGAGTCTACATTCTACGTGCTAGTGAGAGTTCAGTCCCTGTGCACTGTAAATATTTCCACTGGGGGCAGACGGGCCATACTGGGTCTCCATTAGTCGGCTTGTTGCTGGCTGGCTGGCTGGCTGGTGCGTTTGTGTGTTTGTTTTATGGTGCATCCCTGCAATAGGTCGTGGAAGTACGTGCCTAAGCATTGAAAGACAAGGCTTTCTTTCTTTGTACCCAGGTTTGGTTTCAAAACCAGCGAAGAAGATGCCTAAAGCAGAGCCAATTGCTGTCGGAGAATGGCTTCAAAGGAGGGCAGTCGCAGTCACTGCGGCCACCACCACCTGAGGCTTTGACTCGAGGTAAGTTCCCAGCATTCGTAAGTCATTTCCCCAGAGCATCTCTATGAGACACAATCATCGCTGGACGTGGATGACCATGGGAGGCCAAGAACGCTTCAGAGAGGATACCATGATATCTTGGGTTCTTGCCCCATTCCTGTTCCACACAGGATCATCATGCCCCTGTTGGAGGGTGGGGAGATGCGTGGCCAGGAAGGCTTGGAATCTTTGGGTCCGGAACCTGCCTGGATGTGCAGAAATCCCTTCTTCCATCACATGGGGCATTTTCACATAGCACTGAATAAGATGTATCGATGTATCGATCTTAATCTATGACATACCACTTCCTACATACCACACACTGGATCTGCTGTGAACGTGCTGAAATTGGCCTGAATGTCCTCTCTTCTCTGTGTGTCCTTCTTTAGAAAACTTGGGAAGAGAGGCCAGGCAAAAGAGGACTTTCATCTCTCCTTCTAAAACAAGGGTCCTTGTGCAAGCCTTTGAGAGGGATCGATTTCCATCTATTGCTGCCAGGGAAGAATTGGCTCATCAGACAGGAATACCCGAACCTCGAATCCAGGTAAGTTCTCCACCAGTGGGTGGAACTTGGCTTCTCCCAAGAGAAAGGAGTGTTAACCCTTGCGACGGGTTGCTGCTGGCTATATGTAGGCTTGGAGAGGGGGGATTGGGAGGACGTTCCCTTCATCCTATGAATGCGCCAATGGGGCTGACCTGAAGGCATCCATTTCCAGAAGAGGAGAGGGCAATGGAAGTCCTGGGCAGCCAGGGAGGGGCCTGAGGTTGTAGCTGGGCAATGACGGCTCTCCTCAAAGCCAGGGGTGGGGAGGGGTGGGGAGGGGTGGGGAGGGGTGGGGTGGGTCCTGTGTTGCCCTGACGTCCTCCTGCATTTTCAAGAGCCAAGGCGAAAGCTTTAGGGAAAATGGCCCTTAGATGAGGCCCACCAGTACTTGCCATGGGCCTGACAGATTGGAGGGCACAGAAGGGCAGGGCGGGGTGGACTGGGGCGGGCCGGGAATGGGGCGGCTGCAAGTTGATCTGGATTGTCACGCTGCTAATGTTCCTGTCGCCCCATATGGTTCCTTAGATATGGTTCCAGAACCGAAGAGCTCGGCACCCAAAGCAGAGCGCTAGTGGGCCTGTGAATGCCCTGGCCGAAGGCCCAGATGCCACATCAGCCGTGACTGCCCCGTCGGACCAAAGTCCCTGGCCCACTGTCCACAGCACCTCTCATCATTATCCTCCCTCTCATGCACCTGAGAGCATGCAATCATTTGCTGCGGCCACTCCTGTTTTCTCCCCCTCCTTTCTTGTGCCAGGGGCTGCCTTTGGGTGCTGTGTGGGCCAGCCGTCGATGTTCATCGTGGTCCAGCCCAGCCTGGCAGCACTTCAGGGATGCCAGAACCCACAGCCTCTTCCGGCCACAGTTCCGTGGGGTGAAGGGACACATGCTCTCATCACCAGTGGGCAGCCTGCCCAGGGGGGCATCGGGCTGCCTGCACCGCCAGAGACAGACTTCTGGCAGCAGCAGGCAACCTCAGGTGAAGAGACACCTCCCCAGCTGGAGCAACAGCCCCAGCACTCAGCCCTTCCAGGCGCCTCAAGCCTCCTGGACGAACTCTTGTCAGACGAGGATATTCTGGTCAAGGCACGCCCTTTTCTGAATGCGGACACTGAGGAAGAGGAACTTGCGGCAACCCTCGAAGCCCCCCTCAGCGAGGAAGAACTCCAGGCCCTGCTCGAAATGCTGCCAGGCTCCCCAGTGCCACAGGTTTAGGGGGAGTAAGGAACGCCTTCCCCCGAGCCTCTTTCAAGCCTCCTTTCCTGGGAGGCAGAGCCATGGGGGAGAGAAAGAAGAAGGAATAAGCACCGCTCATGAAAGTGTCTGGCAGGGAGACCAAGGCAAGAAGACTGTCGACAGCAATTGCGCTGTGCCCACGAGCAATGCCATGCTCCACACAGACTGCCATGAAGCATGGGCACCAGAAGGGACACCCTCTCTGAAGCCTCAAGGAATTCTAGCCGTTCAAGGATAACGAGGAGGACCCAATGCTGAACTGGATTTCCCCGTTGTATGTGACATTCCATTGATCCAATCAATAAATCTTGGCACTCACTTCAAGTTCTCGGTTGTGCTTTGGTCGCTTTGTATTCTCCTGCGTTTCCTTGGGGAGGCGAAATCCCTCCCTTGGCCTGGGACAGCATGGGAGGATGGTCCAGATGCCTGTTTCTAGTCTCGTACCTTGTAGCCAAAAATACACCTTAGTGGAATCACGAAAACACTCTCACAGTGACAACCTTCACTTGCTTTCTGGGTGCATGGTGTGGAAGGGTTCCTCGAGGGCATCACCTTTGTACAGAAGGACAGAACTCTGCAAAGACTTTTATTGCCAGGGTTCATAGTAACCACTGTGCCTGGTATATTATGCAGGCAAATAATCTCTCTCTGTCCCTCTCTCTCTCCTATTGTGTGTCCACAGCCACTCACTACACGCACACACCTCTCAAAAGATAAGCCTAGTTACAACTAAAGTGATGCACAAATGAACCGAAAAGCCAAATCCATGTGGCATCATAACGTCGTCGCAGATCCTCCCTTCCACTGTTTCTTTCAAAACTAGTTTCCAACACATGTGCCTCATACACTCTGTGTTGAGTGATTCTCGACTGGCTAAATCTGGGGACCCCATGTTCAGCATGGGTGTGTCAGTGGCACGAAACATTAAAATAATCTGAGAGTTGCCACTTGAATGTCTATACAACAATGAATCTGATTCTCTAGCTACACCTGCATCCGGGTCTCTAGCTCTAATGTGTGCATATCTCGGCAGATCCATCTAGTCCTCAACTCCCTCCCAGTCACACCCCAGTCTTAGGCTCCCCTTTCTCCAGAGCTCTAGAGCAATATACAGCCCTCTCTCTTTCTCTCTCTCTCCCTCTTCCTCTCTCTGTCTCTCTCTCTGTCACTGTCTTTCTCTGTCTCTCTGTGTCTCTCTCTCTGTCTCTTTGTCTCTCTCTCTCTGTCTCTCTCTCTCTCTCTCTTTCTCCTTCCTTTCGTTTTGCAGAAAGGAAACATCAGTTTCAAGAGCCACACAGGGGGCATAGGGCTTCTGGGGAAAGAATCTGGCCACGGTAGCCTCAGGACAAGTAGGACTGAAGATGTGGAAAGAGACAGCTTATGGAAAAGTTGGTGCTTTCAAGAGGGCGGGAGGAACACTGGGTCACAGTGTGCCAGGAAACACTGAGATGCTTGTGGGTGGCAGGACTTGCACAGACTCTAGCTAGAACTAGGAGCTGGGGCTTTACCATATTGGTTGTGCAATGCTGACCGATCCAGAGAAACCTCGGAGCCCAGGAACGGGCAGCGTTACCTCCACAGGGAGGCCACCTGTGTATAAACACACCTGGGGCCACTCAGGATTCCCTGGCTGCCATGCAGATCACAGTTTCTGCTCTCCCAAGCAACCTTTCCCCACCTGGATTGTCCAGGAGGGAGACGGTCCAGGTCTGGCAGGCAGTGCCTTCTGGGAGGAGCCAGCAAATCCCATGTTTCAGTGATTATCTCACCCAAAACTTCATAGTTCTCGGGAAAAACCACCCCGATCCAACAAGATGGTCACGCCTCCTTCTGATCTCGGTTACTTCAGGATGAGGGACCAAGACATGCACCTCCTCAGGACATCCTCCTGGGCCTCCTGAGACTTGCACACACCTACTGGTCCCACTGACATCCATCCACAGATACCAGCAGACAACCGTCCTTAGTGGGTGCAGAAAATCAAACACACACATCACACAAACACCCCCTCACACACACACATACACACACACACACACACACACACCAGCCATATTTTAACGAATTGCTGGTGTAATTACTCTGATTCCCAACTGTTTCTAAATAAGCTCTATGTCCTCATGTTAATCCACGTGGTGGCAAAAGAACCTTGTTGGCAAAGGAACACATTAAAGATGGTTCTGTGTTTCTGTGTGGGGTTTTTTGGTTGGTTTGTTTTTAACTCTTCTATTCTGTGCAGCACAAATGCACCGAAAATGTTGGGATGGCTGTCCTTGGAATGCAAAGCTTTCCTTTCAAACCCAGCTGTGTCATCATCCATCATCTAACTAGCTTCATATCCCTCTCCTTCCCCTTCCCCTTCCACACCACCTTCTCTTTCACCTTCCCATTCTCCTTCTTCTTGGCACACATGCCAGTTGACCAGTGAATGTGAAACTGCCTTGGTCTTCTGGACGCCAAGGACAAGCACTGAAAATAATTTCCTTTTCTTGTGAAACCTACACTTGTGGCCTGCCCCTTTCTCTGGTTTCTCCATGGCATATGAGCAAGGGGGTGGGTTTCAGGGTACCTCTGAAAAAGTCCCAAACTCTTGAGGACCATGGGTAGACCCTCGATAAGCACTCAAACTTAGTATGTGAATTATCGGGAACTCAAACACCAGCCAGGTAAATGCTTTTAGAGTGGGCGGAAATGACGTCCTGGTGGTGATGAGTGAAGTGGGAAATGTACTCGAGGCAAGCTAGGCTCTAGGTTCTCTCTGCATTTGGGAAAGTACAGTGACACAACTACGCATGAGGGACTCAGAGTTGGGGAATTCCACAGAGAGCAAAAGTATGTGTGGAATGTGGAAAGGTGCGAAAATGAGAGAGCACTGGACCCCAAGCTTTCTGTGAAAGGACGACGAGGCCGGCAGCTTCAAAGGGACCTGGGAGTTTCCCAACACGCCTTCCATTCCAACATCCACTTGCCTCATGGGATTCCTTCCAGGTTCTCAATTTGCAAGGAAGGGTTCCCCACCATCTGAGGCTATTTACATAAATAGGGGCGGGGCATCCTCCTCCATTATAAATTCTGAGCCTCTGAGTACTGAACGGTTGGCCAGCAGTTTCCGTGCCATCCGTTTGGGTCTCCCACCATGGATTCGTCCAGCTCGTCCGTCACATACAGCACCTCCAGAGGTACGTTGCCCTCAGCATCTGGGCTCTGGGGTTGGATCATCCAAATACACTCATGCACCTCCCCACCCCAACGGTTGGTCACCACGAAGATTGAAGTTTCCCAATGACCACCAATTGGCACAGACAGATATGTTGGGACATGTTTCTGGAATCAGTTGGGCCAAAGGATGCACCTTGGTTTGGGCAGTTCACGTACATATTTCTGGTTTGCTGGTTCGTTTGTTTTCCTTCTTGAAATCGACATGGAAGTTGGTAGCCCTGTTGCCTGACAATGGCTTCTCTACCAAAAATCCCAGACCGTGGTTGCAGTGAATGGAACACGAGTGTTTGAAAACGTTCCCAACTAAACTGACACTCTTTTCCAGTTGACCGTGTTTGGGATTTTGAGTTGGCTTTGCATGTTCTATTCTTGCTGTTGTTACGGATTTGCTCCCTTTGGTTTCATGTTCCATTTGAAGTGGTTAACTTCTATGGTGTCCATGGAAAGAATCCACATCCAGTATGTATTGGGAATAGAAGAAAAAGAGAGTTTTTCTTTGAGCACAACTGAAAGCTAGAGCCTGGGAAAGAGATTCCAGGAGCACTCGAACTGTCTCTAATTGGACTCCAAGGTAGGCACTGCAGGAGTCTCTGGAAAGCCAAACTCCGCAGTGTGACACATCCGTTCCTTGAGTGCTTTCCAAAGATTTTCCTTGGAGCTGGCAGGAAGGAAGGGCGCTTTTAAAGGAAGTCCCCTATAGGGGTCCGAAACCATCGCCTTGCTTTGCCACCTTCCATGGGGACACTTGGTGATGACACTACGTCACCAGCTGCCAGCTGCTAGAGCAGGTAGCCCTTGCAGAAGGGTTGGTGTTGTCCTAGAGTTGGAGAGAGTTCAGGAAACTCAAGATGTCAGGGGTGTGCTGGACGTGCCTGAAACCACACCCACCCTGGCCATCACAGCTGGCTCCCGCCTTAGAAGGCAGGAAAGGAGCACCCATCTATTCCCTTACCACCAGGAAGACGCAACCTCAAATAGGACAGGGGTGGGGGAAGCCCTTCAAGGCTGCCCAACTGAATGAATAGTAGGAGCACACGGCGAGTCAGCATGACCTCGGTGCCTAGAAAGGGAAACCCATCTTCCGAGGAGTACCGGGCTGTTGTGGGTGTGTGGGTGGGTGGACACCATCAGACGGGTCACCAAGCTGGTCCTTATCTCAAAAAGCTAGGTCTTCTAAACAATCTTCTTGTGCGTTCTTTGTCGGGGGTGGGCTTGTGTGTTTGTCTGGCTTCGTTTGGCTTTCGTCTCATTTCCTTTCAAATAGTGAAAACGCAGGTACTCTGTGCAAATGACAGACCAGAAGCCTCACTCCTCTCATTAGCATAGAGGTCGAGGTAAATCTGGTAGAAGCCATCAAGACTTTCCCAGGCCTCCCCAAGTGGAAAATCCTTCCACCCATTTTGGTCACGTTAGCCTGTTTTCCTAGGGCTCTCCCCGTCTGTTTGCATGGCGTCCTGTGGATCCTTGGCGAGTAGTGAGGGGATCCCCATAGCCTTGACCCTCAGCTTAGCTTGAGCCCCCATGGTCCCACTCAGCGTGGCTTTCAGGGTGTACCCACGGTTGTCCCAAATGCAGAGTCTTCCCCTGCCTTAGACATTTTTCAAGTGGCACAAGGACCAGCGCTGCACTGGTACCATTGGTTTGAACCTCCATGGATTCGCCCCTGACACATTCCCCCTTTTCTCTCCCACAGGCTGACTCTCAAGACCATTGCAAAGGAGGAGGCTTGTTCTGAGGCTGAATCAGAAGGACACCCTGCAAGCAGTCTTTCAACAGAACCCCTACCCCGGGATAGTGACCAGAGAACGGCTGTCACGAGAACTGGGCATTGCAGAAAGCAGAATTCAGGTACGTCCGAGTCTCTCGATCCATTCTCCCTCTCGGGGTCCACGTCCAGACGCAAGGCGCCATATGCCAGTTGGAGTCCTTGCTCTTGGGGCTTCCTCTTTGGGTTGCTCCAGACAGCAGGGACTCGAATTTTGGCAAGGAACGTGGCTCCCTTTGGAAAACGCAGCCAGACTGAGCCGTGTGGCGAGCGGTCCATTCAAATGGGTGGTCAAGAAAAAGGGCGAGGGGCCAAGGAAGCAGGAGGGCCTGGTGGTGCCAAGGAGGTGTTCCCTTAATGGCTGGTCTCCTAGGAACTAGCTGTGCTGAAGACTTCCCTCTCTGGGTAGGTTGGAGAGGAGTCACCAAAGGTAGGAACACCCCGCCTGTGACCATACGAAGCGTCGCCAAAGACTGATTGACTTTCCCTACGAACACTTTTGCTCAGGGTGTCAAATTTTCCACACACCACCATCAGAAACGTCTAAAAGCATGCACACACACACACGCACAAGCACAGGCCCATATTGCGGCTCGGCCTCGGGGAATGAGGTAGCATGCACACTGCTTCACTGTTGAAGACAAGGACACATATTCTGAAGATGGGGAGTGGGTTCATAAGAGCCTCCTGACCTCACAGTGATGGAGGCATGTAGTCCCTGAGAAGTAACTGTCAATGAGTAGTTCCCAGGCAGCATGGGATGAGTGGTTTTCATGGGGGCACTTGCTAATGGATATGATTGCGTGTCATGAGACAGCACTGCCTCTGGGGACATAAGAGAGGCAGGGAAACATGAACCGGGCATGGACCAGACTGAAGGGGAGGCAAAGAGACCAAACGAGGGAAAGCAGGTGGAGCCTGAGAGCCTGGGACAGAGACAGAGAGAGGGGAAGGCAGGCAGGCAGTCAGGTGGGCAGGCAGGCGGGTGGCAACAGAGACAGATGTCAACAGGTACATGCAGAGAATCGTAGACAGAGACCAAAAGAGCCACAGAGAAACTGGTAGTTTTGAGGAGAATGGGTGGGGCGTGGGAGAGAGAGAGAGAGAGAGGTAGCTATCCATCCCATTCTGACTGTGGGAAAGCAAGCATTGTCTCCTCCTGTGTCACAAGTCATTACTCTGGACACCAGTAAGGTGACTCAAAGAGGAAAGATTGTTTTCATGGACACAGATTGTGTATAATGGAATCTGGTGCACTTCTTCACAGGTGAAAGCCGGAGTCTACATTCTACGTGCTAGTGAGAGTTCAGTCCCTGTGCACTGTAAATATTTCCACTGGGGGCAGACGGGCCATACTGGGTCTCCATTAGTCGGCTTGTTGCTGGCTGGCTGGCTGGCTGGTGCGTTTGTGTGTTTGTTTTATGGTGCATCCCTGCAATAGGTCGTGGAAGTACGTGCCTAAGCATTGAAAGACAAGGCTTTCTTTCTTTGTACCCAGGTTTGGTTTCAAAACCAGCGAAGAAGATGCCTAAAGCAGAGCCGATTGCTGTCGGAGAATGGCTTCAAAGCAGGGCAGTCGCAGTCACTGCGGCCACCACCACCTGAGGCTTTGACTCGAGGTAAGTTCCCAGCATTCGTAAGTCATTTTCCCAGAGCATCTCTATGAGACACAATCATCGCTGGACGTGGATGACCATGGGAGGCCAAGAACGCTTCAGAGAGGATACCATGATATCTTGGGTTCTTGCCCCATTCCTGTTCCACACAGGATCATCATGCCCCTGTTGGAGGGTGGGGAGATGCGTGGCCAGGAAGGCTTGGAATCTTTGGGTCCGGAACCTGCCTGGATGTGCAGAAATCCCTTCTTCCATCACATGGGGCATTTTCACATAGCACTGAATAAGATGTATCGATGTATCGATCTTAATCTATGACATACCACTTCCTACATACCACACACTGGATCTGCTGTGAACGTGCTGAAATTGGCCTGAATGTCCTCTCTTCTCTGTGTGTCCTTCTTTAGAAAACTTGGGAAGAGAGGCCAGGCGAAAGAGGACTTTCATCTCTCCTTCTCAAACAAGGGTCCTTGTGCAAGCCTTTGAGAGGGATCGATTTCCATCTATTGCTGCCAGGGAAGAATTGGCTCATCAGACAGGAATACCCGAACCTCGAATCCAGGTAAGTTCTCCACCAGTGGGTGGAACTTGGCTTCTCCCAAGAGAAAGGAGTGTTAACCCTTGCGACGGGTTGCTGCTGGCTATATGTAGGCTTGGAGAGGGGGGATTGGGAGGACGTTCCCTTCATCCTATGAATGCGCCAATGGGGCTGACCTGAAGGCATCCATTTCCAGAAGAGGAGAGGGCAATGGAAGTCCTGGGCAGCCAGGGAGGGGCCTGAGGTTGTAGCTGGGCAATGACGGCTCTCCTCAAAGCCAGGGGTGGGGAGGGGTGGGGAGGGGTGGGGTGGGTCCTGTGTTGCCCTGACGTCCTCCTGCATTTTCAAGAGCCAAGGCGAAAGCTTTAGGGAAAATGGCCCTTAGATGAGGCCCACCAGTACTTGCCATGGGCCTGACAGATTGGAGGGCGCAGAAGGGCAGGGCGGGGTGGACTGGGGCGGGCCGGGAATGGGGCGGCTGCAAGTTGATCTGGATTGTCACGCTGCTAATGTTCCTGTCGCCCCATATGGTTCCTTAGATATGGTTCCAGAACCGAAGAGCTCGGCACCCAAAGCAGAGCGCTAGTGGGCCTGTGAATGCCCTGGCCGAAGGCCCAGATGCCACATCAGCCGTGACTGCCCCGTCGGACCAAAGTCCCTGGCCCACTGTCCACAGCACCTCTCATCATTATCCTCCCTCTCATGCACCTGAGAGCATGCAATCATTTGCTGCGGCCACTCCTGTTTTCTCCCCCTCCTTTCTTGTGCCAGGGGCTGCCTTTGGGTGCTGTGTGGGCCAGCCGTCGATGTTCATCGTGGTCCAGCCCAGCCTGGCAGCACTTCAGGGATGCCAGAACCCACAGCCTCTTCCGGCCACAGTTCCGTGGGGTGAAAGGACACATGCTCTCATCACCAGTGGGCAGCCTGCCCAGGGGGGCATCGGGCTGCCTGCACCGCCAGAGACAGACTTCTGGCAGCAGCAGGCAACCTCAGGTGAAGAGACACCTCCCCAGCTGGAGCAACAGCCCCAGCACTCAGCCCTTCCAGGCGCCTCAAGCCTCCTGGACGAACTCTTGTCAGACGAGGATATTCTGGACAAGGCACGCCCTTTTCTGAATGCGGACACTGAGGAAGAGGAACTTGCGGCAACCCTCGAAGCCCCCCTCAGCGAGGAAGAACTCCAGGCCCTGCTCGACATGCTGCCAGGCTCCCCAGTGCCACAGGTTTAGGGGGAGTAAGGAACGCCTTCCCCCGAGCCCCTTTCAAGCCTCCTTTCCTGGGAGGCAGAGCCATGGGGGAGAGAAAGAAGAAGGAATAAGCACCGCTCATGAAAGTGTCTGGCAGGGAGACCAAGGCAAGAAGACTGTCGACAGCAATTGCGCTGTGCCCACGAGCAATGCCATGCTCCACACAGACTGCCATGAAGCATGGGCACCAGAAGGGACACCCTCTCTGAAGCCTCAAGGAATTCTAGCCGTTCAAGGATAACGAGGAGGACCCAATGATGAACTGGATTTCCCCGTTGTATGTGACATTCCATTGATCCAATCAATAAATCTTGGCACTCACTTCAAGTTCTCGGTTGTGCTTTGGTCGCTTTGTATTCTCCTGCGTTTCCTTGGGGAGGCGAAATCCCTCCCTTGGCCTGGGACAGCATGGGAGGATGGTCCAGATGCCTGTTTCTAGTCTCGTACCTTGTAGCCAAAAATACACCTTAGTGGAATCACGAAAACACTCTCACAGTGACAACCTTCACTTGCTTTCTGGGTGCATGGTGTGGAAGGGTTCCTCGAGGGCATCACCTTTGTACAGAAGGACAGAACTCTGCAAAGACTTTTATTGCCAGGGTTCATAGTAACCACTGTGCCTGGTATATTATGCAGGCAAATAATCTCTCTCTGTCCCTCTCTCTCTCCTATTGTGTGTCCACAGCCACTCACTACACGCACACACCTCTCAAAAGATAAGCCTAGTTACAACTAAAGTGATGCACAAATGAACCGAAAAGCCAAATCCATGTGGCATCATAACGTCGTCGCAGATCCTCCCTTCCACTGTTTCTTTCAAAACTAGTTTCCAACACATGTGCCTCATACACTCTGTGTTGAGTGATTCTCGACTGGCTAAATCTGGGGACCCCATGTTCAGCATGGGTGTGTCAGTGGCACGAAACATTAAAATAATCTGAGAGTTGCCACTTGAATGTCTATACAACAATGAATCTGATTCTCTAGCTACACCTGCATCCGGGTCTCTAGCTCTAATGTGTGCATATCTCGGCAGATCCATCTAGTCCTCAACTCCCTCCCAGTCACACCCCAGTCTTAGGCTCCCCTTTCTCCAGAGCTCTAGAGCAATATACAGCCCTCTCTCTTTCTCTCTCTCTCCCTCTTCCTCTCTCTGTCTCTCTCTCTGTCACTGTCTTTCTCTGTCTCTCTGTGTCTCTCTCTCTGTCTCTTTGTCTCTCTCTCTCTGTCTCTCTCTCTCTCTCTTTCTCCTTCCTTTCGTTTTGCAGAAAGGAAACATCAATTTCAAGAGCCACACAGGGGGCATAGGGCTTCTGGGGAAAGAATCTGGCCACGGTAGCCTCAGGACAAGTAGGACTGAAGATGTGGAAAGAGACAGCTTATGGAAAAGTTGGTGCTTTCAAGAGGGCGGGAGGAACACTGGGTCACAGTGTGCCAGGAAACACTGAGATGCTTGTGGGTGGCAGGACTTGCACAGACTCTAGCTAGAACTAGGAGCTGGGGCTTTACCATATTGGTTGTGCAATGCTGACCGATCCAGAGAAACCTCGGAGCCCAGGAACGGGCAGCGTTACCTCCACAGGGAGGCCACCTGTGTATAAACACACCTGGGGCCACTCAGGATTCCCTGGCTGCCATGCAGATCACAGTTTCTGCTCTCCCAAGCAACCTTTCCCCACCTGGATTGTCCAGGAGGGAGCCGGTCCAGGTCTGGCAGGCAGTGCCTTCTGGGAGGAGCCAGCAAATCCCATGTTTCAGTGATTATCTCACCCAAAACTTCATAGTTCTCGGGAAAAACCACCCCGATCCAACAAGATGGTCACGCCTCTTTCTGATCTCGGTTACTTCAGGATGAGGGACCAAGACATGCACCTCCTCAGGACATCCTCCTGGGCCTCCTGAGACTTGCACACACCTACTGGTCCCACTGACATCCATCCACAGATACCAGCAGACAACCGTCCTTAGTGGGTGCAGAAAATGAAACACACACATCACACAAACACCCCCTCACACACACACATACACACACACACACACACACACCAGCCATATTTTAACGAATTGCTGGTGTAATTACTCTGATTCCCAACTGTTTCTAAATAAGCTCTCTGTCCTCATGTTAATCCACGTGGTGGCAAAAGAACCTTGTTGGCAAAGGAACACATTAAAGATGGTTCTGTGTTTCTGTGTGGGGTTTTTTGGTTGGTTTGTTTTTAACTCTTCTATTCTGTGCAGCACAAATGCACCGAAAATGTTGGGATGGCTGTCCTTGGAATGCAAAGCTTTCCTTTCAAACCCAGCTGTGTCATCATCCATCATCTAACTAGCTTCATATCCCTCTCCTTCCCCTTCCCCTTCCACACCACCTTCTCTTTCACCTTCCCATTCTCCTTCTTCTTGGCACACATGCCAGTTGACCAGTGAATGTGAAACTGCCTTGGTCTTCTGGACGCCAAGGACAAGCACTGAAAATAATTTCCTTTTCTTGTGAAACCTACACTTGTGGCCTGCCCCTTTCTCTGGTTTCTCCATGGCATATGAGCAAGGGGGTGGGTTTCAGGGTACCTCTGAAAAAGTCCCAAACTCTTGAGGACCATGGGTAGACCCTCGATAAGCACTCAAACTTAGTATGTGAATTATCGGGAACTCAAACACCAGCCAGGTAAATGCTTTTAGAGTGGGCGGAAATGACGTCCTGGTGGTGATGAGTGAAGTGGGAAATGTACTCGAGGCAAGCTAGGCTCTAGGTTCTCTCTGCATTTGGGAAAGTACAGTGACACAACTACGCATGAGGGACTCAGAGTTGGGGAATTCCACAGAGAGCAAAAGTATGTGTGGAATGTGGAAAGGTGCGAAAATGAGAGAGCACTGGACCCCAAGCTTTCTGTGAAAGGACGACGAGGCCGGCAGCTTCAAAGGGACCTGGGAGTTTCCCAACACGCCTTCCATTCCAACATCCACTTGCCTCATGGGATTCCTTCCAGGTTCTCAATTTGCAAGGAAGGGTTCCCCACCATCTGAGGCTATTTACATAAATAGGGGCGGGGCATCCTCCTCCATTATAAATTCTGAGCCTCTGAGTACTGAACGGTTGGCCAGCAGTTTCCGTGCCATCCGTTTGGGTCTCCCACCATGGATTCGTCCAGCTCGTCCGTCACATACAGCACCTCCAGAGGTACGTTGCCCTCAGCATCTGGGCTCTGGGGTTGGATCATCCAAATACACTCATGCACCTCCCCACCCCAACGGTTGGTCACCACGAAGATTGAAGTTTCCCAATGACCAACAATTGGCACAGACAGATATGCTGGGACATGTTTCTGGAATCAGTTGGGCCAAAGGATGCACCTTGGTTTGGGCAGTTCACGTACATATTTCTGGTTTGCTGGTTCGTTTGTTTTCCTTCTTGAAATCGACATGGAAGTTGGTAGCCCTGTTGCCTGACAATGGCTTCTCTACCAAAAATCCCAGACCGTGGTTGCAGTGAATGGAACACGAGTGTTTGAAAACGTTCCCAACTAAACTGACACTCTTTTCCAGTTGACCGTGTTTGGGATTTTGAGTTGGCTTTGCATGTTCTATTCTTGCTGTTGTTACGGATTTGCTCCCTTTGGTTTCATGTTCCATTTGAAGTGGTTAACTTCTATGGTGTCCATGGAAAGAATCCACATCCAGTATGTATTGGGAATAGAAGAAAAAGAGAGTTTTTCTTTGAGCACAACTGAAAGCTAGAGCCTGGGAAAGAGATTCCAGGAGCACTCGAACTGTCTCTAATTGGACTCCAAGGTAGGCACTGCAGGAGTCTCTGGAAAGCCAAACTCCACAGTGTGACACATCCGTTCCTTGAGTGCTTTCCAAAGATTTTCCTTGGAGCTGGCAGGAAGGAAGGGCGCTTTTAAAGGAAGTCCCCTATAGGGGTCCGAAACCATTGCCTTGCTTTGCCTCCTTCCATGGGGAGACGTGGTGATGACACTACGTCACCAGCTGCCAGCTGCTAGAGCAGGTAGCCCTTGCAGAAGGGTTGGTGTTGTCCTAGAGTTGGAGAGAGTTCAGGAAACTCAAGATGTCAGGGGTGTGCTGGACGTGCCTGAAACCACACCCACCCTGGCCATCACAGCTGGCTCCCGCCTTAGAAGGCAGGAAAGGAGCACCCATCTATTCCCTTACCACCAGGAAGACGCAACCTCAAATAGGACAGGGGTGGGGGAAGCCCTTCAAGGCTGCCCAACTGAATGAATAGTAGGAGCACACGGCGAGTCAGCATGACCTCGGTGCCTAGAAAGGGAAACACATCTTCCGAGGTGTACTGGGCTGTTGTGGGTGTGTGGGTGGGTGGACACCATCAGACGGGTCACCACGCTGGTCCTTATCTCAAAAATCTAGATCTTCTAAACAATCTTCTTGTGCGTTCTTTGTCGGGGGTGGGCTTGTGTGTTTGTCTGGCTTCGTTTGGCTTTCGTCTCATTTCCTTTCAAATAGTGAAAACGCAGGTACTCTGTGCAAATGACAAGCCAGAAGCCTCACTCCTCTCATTAGCATAGAGGTCGAGGTAAATCTGGTAGAAGCCATCAAGACTTTCCCAGGCCTCCCCAAGTGGAAAATCCTTCCACCCATTTTGGTCACGTTAGCCTGTTTTTCTAGGGCTCTCCCCTTCTGTTTGCATGGCGTCCTGTGGATGCTTGGCGAGTAGTGAGGGGATCCCCATAGCCTTGACCCTCAGCTTAGCTTGAGCCCCCATGGTCCCACTCAGTGTGGCATTCGGGGTGTACCCACGGTTGTCCCAAATGCAGAGTCTTCCCCTGCCTTAGAGATTTTTCAAGTGGCACAAGGACCAGCGCTGCACTGGTACCATTGGTTTGAACCTCCATGGATTCGCCCCTGACACATTCCCCCTTTTCTCTCCCACAGGCCGACTCTCAAGACCATTGCAAAGGAGGAGGCTTGTTCTGAGGCTGAATCAGAAGGACACCCTGCAAGCAGTCTTTCAACAGAACCCCTACCCCGGGATAGCGACCAGAGAACGGCTGTCACGAGAACTGGGCATTGCAGAAAGCAGAATTCAGGTACGTCCGAGTCTCTCGATCCATTCTCCCTCTCGGGGTCCACGTCCAGACGCAAGGCGCCATATGCCAGTTGGAGTCCTTGCTCTTGGGGCTTCCTCTTCGGGGTGCTCCAGACAGCAGGGACTCGAATTTTGGCAAGGAACGTGGCTCCCTTTGGAAAACGCAGCCAGACTGAGCCGTGTGGCGAGCGGTCCATTCAAATGGGTGGTCAAGAAAAAGGGCAAGGGGCCAAGGAAGCAGGAGGGCCTGGTGGTGCCAAGGAGGTGTTCCCTTAATGGCTGGTCTCCTAGGAACTAGCTGTGCTGAAGACTTCCCTCTCTGGGTAGGTTGGAGAGGAGTCACCAAATGTAGGAACACCCCGCCTGCGACCATACGAAGCGTCGCCAAAGACTGATTGACTTTCCCTACGAACACTTTTGCTCAGGGTGTCAAATGCTCCACACACCACCATCAGAAACGTCTAAAAGCATGCACACACACACGCGCACAAGCACAGGCCCATACTGCGGGTCGGCCTCGGGGAATGAGGTAGCATGCACACTGCTTCACTGTTGAAGACAAGGACACATATTCTGAAGATGGGGAGCGGGTTCATAAGAGCCTCCTGACCTCACAGTGATGGAGGCATGTAGTCCCTGAGACGTAACTGTCAATGAGTAGTTCCCAGGCAGCATGGGAAGAGTGGTTTTCATGGGGGCACTTGCTAATGGATATGATTGCGTGTCATGAGACAGCACTGCCTCTGGGGACATAAGAGAGGCAGGGAAATATGAACCGGGCATGGACCAGACCGAAGGGGAGGCAAAGAGACCAAACGAGGGAAAGCAGGTGGAGCCTGAGAGCCTGGGACAGAGACAGAGAGAGGGGAAGGCAGGCAGGCAGTCAGGTGGGCAAGCAGGCGGGTGGCAACAGAGACAGGTGTCAACAGGTACATGCAGAGAATCGTAGACAGAGACCAAAAGAGCCACAGAGAAACTGGTAGTTTTGAGGAGAACGGGTGGGGCGTGGGAGAGAGAGAGAGAGAGAGGTAGCTATCCATCCCATTCTGACTGTGGGAAAGCAAGCATTGTCTCCTCCTGTGTCACAAGTCATTACTCTGGACACCAGTAAGGTGACTCGAAGAGGAAAGATTGTTTTCATGGACACAGATTGTGTATAATGGAATCTGGTGCACTTCTTCACAGGTGAAGGCCAGAGTCTACATTCTACGTGCTAGTGAGAGTTCAGTCCCTGTGCACTGTAAATATTTCCACTGGGGGCAGACGGGCCATACTGGGTCTCCATTAGTCGGCTTGTTGCTGGCTGGCTGGCTGGCTGGTGCGTTTGTGTGTTTGTTTTATGGTGCATCCCTGCAATAGGTCGTGGAAGTACGTGCCTAAGCATTGAAAGACAAGGCTTTCTTTCTTTGTACCCAGGTTTGGTTTCAAAACCAGCGAAGAAGATGCCTAAAGCAGAGCCGATTGCTGTCGGAGAATGGCTTCAAAGGAGGGCAGTCGCAGTCACTGCGGCCACCACCACCTGAGGCTTTGACTCGAGGTAAGTTCCCAGCATTCCTAAGTCATTTCCCCAGAGCATCTCTATGAGACACAATCATCGCTGGACGTGGATGACCATGGGAGGCCAAGAACGCTTCAGAGAGGATACCATGATATCTTGGGTTCTTGCCCCATTCCTGTTCCACACAGGATCATCATGCCCCTGTTGGAGGGTGGGGAGATGCGTGGCCAGGAAGGCTTGGAATCTTTGGGTCCGGAACCTGCCTGGATGTGCAGAAATCCCTTCTTCCATCACATGGGGCATTTTCACATAGCACTGAATAAGATGTATCGATGTATCGATCTTAATCTATGACATACCACTTCCTACATACCACACACTGGATCTGCTCTGAACGTGCTGAAATTGGCCTGAATGTCCTCTCTTCTCTGTGTGTCCTTCTTTAGAAAACTTGGGAAGAGAGGCCAGGCGAAAGAGGACTTTCATCACTCCTTCTCAAACAAGGGTCCTTGTGCAAGCCTTTGAGAGGGATCGATTTCCATCTATTGCTGCCAGGGAAGAATTGGCTCATCAGACAGGAATACCCGAACCTCGAATCCAGGTAAGTTCTCCACCAGTGGGTGGAACTTGGCTTCTCCCAAGAGAAAGGAGTGTTAACCCTTGCGACGGGTTGCTGCTGGCTATATGTAGGCTTGGAGAGGGGGGATTGGGAGGACGTTCCCTTCATCCTATGAATGCGCCAATGGGGCTGACCTGAAGGCATCCATTTCCAGAAGAGGAGAGGGCAATGGAAGTCCTGGGCAGCCAGGGAGGGGCCTGAGGTTGTAGCTGGGCAATGACGGCTCTCCTCAAAGCCAGGGGTGGGGAGGGGTGGGGAGGGGTGGGGTGGGTCCTGTGTTGCCCTGACGTCCTCCTGCATTTTCAAGAGCCAAGGCGAAAGCTTTAGGGAAAATGGCCCTTAGATGAGGCCCAACAGTACTTGCCATGGGCCTGACAGATTGGAGGGCGCAGAAGGGCAGGGCGGGGTGGACTGGGGTGGGCCGGGAATGGGGCGGCTGCAAGTTGATCTGGATTGTCACGCTGCTAATGTTCCTGTCGCCCCATATGGTTCCTTAGATATGGTTCCAGAACCGAAGAGCTCGGCACCCAAAGCAGAGCGCTAGTGGGCCTGTGAATGCCCTGGCCAAAGGCCCAGATGCCACATCAGCCGTGACTGCCCCGTCGGACCAAAGTCCCTGGCCCACTGTCCACAGCACCTCTCATCATTATCCTCCCTCTCATGCACCTGAGAGCATGCAATCATTTGCTGCGGCCACTCCTGTTTTCTCCCCCTCCTTTCTTGTGCCAGGGGCTGCCTTTGGGTGCTGTGTGGGCCAGCCGTCGATGTTCATCGTGGTCCAGCCCAGCCTGGCAGCACTTCAGGGATGCCAGAACCCACAGCCTCTTCCGGCCACAGTTCCGTGGGGTGAAGGGACACATGCTCTCATCACCAGTGGGCAGCCTGCCCAGGGGGGCATCGGGCTGCCTGCACCACCAGAGACAGACTTCTGGCAGCAGCAGGCAACCTCAGGTGAAGAGACACCTCCCCAGCTGGAGCAACAGCCCCAGCACTCAGCCCTTCCAGGCGCCTCAAGCCTCCTGGACGAACTCTTGTCAGACGAGGATATTCTGGACAAGGCACGCCCTTTTCTGAATGTGGACACTGAGGAAGAGGAACTTGTGGCAACCCTCGAAGCCCCCCTCAGCGAGGAAGAACTCCAGGCACTGCTCGACATGCTGCCAGGCTCCCCAGTGCCACAGGTTTAGGGGGAGTAAGGAACGCCTTCCCCCGAGCCCCTTTCAAGCCTCCTTTCCTGGGAGGCAGAGCCATGGGGGAGAGAAAGAAGAAGGAATAAGCACCGCTCATGAAAGTGTCTGGCAGGGAGACGAAGGCAAGAAGACTGTTGACAGCAATTGCGCTGTGCCCACGAGCAATGCCATGCTCCACACAGACTGCCATGAAGCATGGGCACCAGAAGGGACACCCTCTCTGAAGCCTCAAGGAATTCTAGCCGTTCAAGGATAACGAGGAGGACCCAATGCTGAACTGGATTTCCCCGTTGTATGTGACATTCCATTGATCCAATCAATAAATCTTGGCACTCACTTCAAGTTCTCGGTTGTGCTTTGGTCGCTTTGTATTCTCCTGCGTTTCCTTGGGGAGGCAAAATCCCTCCCTTGGCCTGGGACAGCATGGGAGGATGGTCCAGATGCCTGTTTCTAGTCCCGTAGCTTGTAGCCACAAATACACCTTAGTGGAATCACGAAAACACTCTCACAGTGACAACCTTCACTTGCTTTCTGGGTGCATGGTGTGGAAGGGTTCCTCGAGGGCATCACCTTTGTACAGAAGGACAGAACTCTGCAAAATCTTTCATTGCCAGGGTTCATAGTAACCACTGTGCCTGGTATATTATGCAGGCAAATAATCTCTCTCTGTCCCTCTCTCTCTCCTATTGTGTGTCCACAGCCACTCACTACACGCACACACCTCTCAAAAGATAAGCCTAGTTACAACTAAAGTGATGCACAAATGAACTGAAAAGCCAAATCCATGTGGCATTGTAACGTCGTCGCAGATCCTCCCTTCCACTGTTTCTTTCAAAACTAGTTTCCAACACATGTGCCTCATACACTCTGTGTTGAGTGATTCTCGACTGGCTAAATCCGGGGACCCCATGTTCAGCATGGGTGTGTCAGTGGCACGAAACATTAAAATAATCTGAGAGTTGCCACTTGAATGTCTATACAACAATGAATCTGATTCTCTAGCTACACCTGCATCCGGGTCTCTAGCTCTAATGTGTGCATATCTCGGCAGATCCATCTAGTCCTCAACTCCCTCCCAGTCACACCCCAGTCTTAGGCTCCCCTTTCTCCAGAGCTCTAGAGCAATATACAGCCCTCTCTCTTTCTCTCTCTCTCCCTCTCCCTCTCTCTGTCTCTCTCTCTGTCACTGTCTCTCTCTGTCTCTCTGTGTCTCTCTCTCTGTCTCTCTGTCTCTCTCTCTCTCTCTTTCTCCTTCCTTTCGTTTTGCAGAAAGGAAACATCAGTTTCAAGAGCCACACAGAGGGCATAGGGCGTCTGGGGAAAGAATCTGGCCACGGTAGCCTCAGGACAAGTAGGACTGAAGATGTGGAAAGAGACAGTTTATGGAAAAGTTGGTGCTTTCAAGAGGGCGGGAGGAACACTGGGTCACAGTGTGCCGGGAAACACTGAGATGCTTGGGGGTGGCAGGACTTGCACAGACTCTAGCTAGAGCTAGGAGCTGGGGCTTTACCATATTGGTTGTGCAATGCTGACCGATCCAGAGAAACCTCGGAGCTCAGGAACGGGCAGCGTTACCTCCACAGGGAGGCCACCTGTGTATAAACACACCTGGGGCCACTCAGGATTCCCTGGCTGCCATGCAGATCACAGTTTCTGCTCTCCCAAGCAACCTTTCCCCACCTGGATTGTCCAGGAGGGAGCCGGTCCAGGTCTGGCAGGCAGTGCCTTCTGGGAGGAGCCAGCAAATCCCATGTTTCAGTGATTATCTCACCCAAAACTTCATAGTTCTCGGGAAAAACCACCCCGATCCAACAAGATGGTCACGCCTCTTTCTGATCTCAGTTACTTCAGGATGAGGGACCAAGACATGCACCTCCTCAGGACATCCTCCTGGGCCTCCTGAGACTTGCACACACCTACTGGTCCCGCTGACATCCATCCACAGATACCAGCAGACAACCGTCCTTAGTGGGTGCAGAAAATCAAACACACACATCACACAAACACCCCCTCACACACACACACACACACACACACACACACACACACACACACCAGCCATATTTTAACGAATTGCTGGTGTAATTACTCTGATTCCCAACTGTTTCTAAATAAGCTCTCTGTCCTCATGTTAATCCATGTGGTGGCAAAAGAACCTTGTTGGCAAAGGAACACATTAAAGATGGTTCTGTGTTTCTGTGTGGGGTTTTTTGGTTGGTTTGTTTTTAACTCTTCTATTCTGTGCAGCACAAATGCACCGAAAATGTTGGGATGGCTGTCCTTGGAATGCAAAGCTTTCCTTTCAAACCCAGCTGTGTCATCATCCATCATCTAACTAGCTTCATATCCCTCTCCTTCCCCTTCCCCTTCCACACCACCTTCTCTTTCACCTTCCCATTCTCCTTCTTCTTGGCACACATGCCAGTTGACCAGTGAATGTGAAACTGCCTTGGTCTTCTGGACGCCAAGGACAAGCACTGAAAATAATTTCCTTTTCTTGTGAAACCTACACTTGTGGCCTGCCCCTTTCTCTGGTTTCTCCATGGCATATGAGCAAGGGGGTGGGTTTCAGGGTACCTCTGAAAAAGTCCCAAACTCTTGAGGACCATGGGTAGACCCTCGATAAGCACTCAAACTTAGTATGTGAATTATCGGGAACTCAAACACCAGCCAGGTAAATGCTTTTAGAGTGGGCGGAAATGACGTCCTGGTGGTGATGAGTGAAGTGGGAAATGTACTCGAGGCAAGCTAGGCTCTAGGTTCTCTCTGCATTTGGGAAAGTACAGTGACACAACTACGCATGAGGGACTCAGAGTTGGGGAATTCCACAGAGAGCAAAAGTATGTGTGGAATGTGGAAAGGTGCGAAAATGAGAGAGCACTGGACCCCAAGCTTTCTGTGAAAGGACGACGAGGCCGGCAGCTTCAAAGGGACCTGGGAGTTTCCCAACACGCCTTCCATTCCAACATCCACTTGCCTCATGGGATTCCTTCCAGGTTCTCAATTTGCAAGGAAGGGTTCCCCACCATCTGAGGCTATTTACATAAATAGGGGCGGGGCATCCTCCTCCATTATAAATTCTGAGCCTCTGAGTACTGAACGGTTGGCCAGCAGTTTCCGTGCCATCCGTTTGGGTCTCCCACCATGGATTCGTCCAGCTCGTCCGTCACATACAGCACCTCCAGAGGTACGTTGCCCTCAGCATCTGGGCTCTGGGGTTGGATCATCCAAATACACTCATGCACCTCCCCACCCCAACGGTTGGTCACCACGAAGATTGAAGTTTCCCAATGACCAACAATTGGCACAGACAGATATGCTGGGACATGTTTCTGGAATCAGTTGGGCCAAAGGATGCACCTTGGTTTGGGCAGTTCACGTACATATTTCTGGTTTGCTGGTTCGTTTGTTTTCCTTCTTGAAATCGACATGGAAGTTGGTAGCCCTGTTGCCTGACAATGGCTTCTCTACCAAAAATCCCAGCCCGTGGTTGCAGTGAATGGAACACGAGTGTTTGAAAACGTTCCCAACTAAACTGACACTCTTTTCCAGTTGACCGTGTTTGGGATTTTGAGTTGGTTTTGCATGTTCTATTCTTGCTGTTGTTACGGATTTGCTCCCTTTGGTTTCATGTTCCATTTGAAGTGGTTAACTTCTATGGTGTCCATGGAAAGAATCCACATCCAGTATGTATTTGGAATAGAAGAAAAAGAGAGTTTTTCTTTGAGCACAACTGAAAGCTAGAGCCTGGGAAAGAGATTCCAGGAGCACTCGAACTGTCTCTAATTGGACTCCAAGGTAGGCACTGCAGGAGTCTCTGGAAAGCCAAACTCCGCAGTGTGACACATCCGTTCCTTGAGTGCTTTCCAAAGATTTTCCTTGGAGCTGGCAGGAAGGAAGGGCGCTTTTAAAGGAAGTCCCCTATAGGGGTCCGAAACCATTGCCTTGCTTTGCCTCCTTCCATGGAGAGACGTGGTGATGACACAACGTCACCAGCTGCCAGCTGCTAGAGCAGGTATCCCTTGCAGAAGGGTTGGTGTTGTCCTAGAGTTGGAGAGAGTTCAGGAAACTCAAGATGTCAGGGGTGTGCTGGACGTGCCTGAAACCACACCCACCCTGGCCATCACAGCTGGCTCCCGCCTTAGAAGGCAGGAAAGGAGCACCCATCTATTCCCTTACCACCAGGAAGACGCAACCTCAAATAGGACAGGGGTGGGGGAAGCCCTTCAAGGCTGCCCAACTGAATGAATAGTAGGAGCACACGGCGAGTCAGCATGACCTCGGTGCCTAGAAAGGGAAACCCATCTTCCGAGGAGTACTGGGCTGTTGTGGGTGTGTGGGTGGGTGGGCACCATCAGACGGGTCACCACGCTGGTCCTTATCTCAAAAATCTATATCTTCTAAACAATTTTCTTGTGCGTTCTGTGTCGGGGGTTGGCTTGTGTGTTTCTGTGGCTTCGTTTGGCTTTCGTCTCATTTCCTTTCAAATAGTGAAAACGCAGGTACTCTGTGCAAATGACAGGCCAGAAGCCTCACTCCTCTCATTAGCATAGAGGTCGAGGTAAATCTGGTAGAAGCCATCAAGACTTTCCCAGGCCTCCCCAAGTGGAAAATCCTTCCACCTATTTTGGTCACGTTAGCCTGTTTTTCTAGGGCTCTCCCCTTCTGTTTGCATGGCGTCCTGTGGATCCTTGGCGAGTAGTGAGGGGATTCCCATAGCCTTGACCCTCAGCTTAGCTTGAGTCCCCATGTTCCCACTCAGCGTGGCTTTCGGGGTGTACCCACGGTTGTCCCAAATGCAGAGTCTTCCCCTGCCTTAGAGATTTTTCAACTGGCACAAGGGCCAGCGCTGGATTGGTACCATTGGTTTGAACCTCCATGGATTCGCCCCTGACACATTCCCCCTTTTCTCTCCCACAGGCCGACTCTCAAGACCATTGCAAAGGAGGAGGCTTGTTCTGAGGCTGAATCAGAAGGACACCCTGCAAGCAGTCTTTCAACAGAAGCCCTACCCCGGGATAGCGACCAGTGAACGCCATTCACGAGAACTGGGTATTGCAGAAAGCAGAATTCAGGTACGTCCGAGTCTCTCGATCCATTCTCCCTCTCAGGGTCCATGTCCAGATGCAAGGCGCCATATGCCAGTTGGAGTCCTTGCTCTTCGGGCTTCCTCTTCGGGGTGCTCCAGACAGCAGGGACTCGAACTTTGGCAAGGAACGTGGCTCCCTTTGGAAAACGCAGCCAGACTGAGCCGTGTGGCGAGCGGTCCATTCAAATGGGTGGTCAAGAAAAAGGGCAAGGGGCCAAGGAAGCAGGAGGGCCTGGTGGTGCCAAGGAGGTGTTCCCTTAATGGCTGGTCTCCTAGGAACTAGCTGTGCTGAAGACTTCCCTCTCTGGGTAGGTTGGAGAGGAGTCACCAAATGTAGGAACACCCCGCCTGCGACCATACGAAGCGTCGCCAAAGACTGATTGACTTTCCCTATGAACACTTTTGCTCAGGGTGTCAAATGTTCCACACACCACCATCAGAAACGTCTAAAAGCATGCACACACACACGCGCACAAGCACAGGCCCATACTGCGGGTCGGCCTCGGGGAATGAGGTAGCATGCACACTGCTTCACTGTTGAAGACAAGGACACATATTCTGAAGATGGGGAGCGGGTTCATAAGAGCCTCCTGACCTCACAGTGATGGAGGCATGTAGTCCCTGAGATGTAACTGTCAATGAGTAGTTCCCAGGCAGCATGGGAAGAGTGGTTTTCATGGGGGCACTTGCTAATGGATATGATTGCGTGTCATGAGACAGCACTGCCTCTGGGGACATAAGAGAGGCAGGGAAATATGAACCGGGCATGGACCAGACCGAAGGGGAGGCAAAGAGACCAAACGAGGGAAAGCAGGTGGAGCCTGAGAGCCTGGGACAGAGACAGAGAGAGGGGAAGGCAGGCAGGCAGTCAGGTGGGCAAGCAGGCGGGTGGCAACAGAGACAGGTGTCAACAGGTACATGCACAGAATCGTAGACAGAGACCAAAAGAGCCACAGAGAAACTGGTAGTTTTGAGGAGAACGGGTGGGGCGTGGGAGAGAGAGAGAGAGAGAGGTAGCTATCCATCCCATTCTGACTGTGGGAAAGCAAGCATTGTCTCCTCCTTTGTCACAAGTCATTACTCTGGACACCAGTAAGGTGACTCGAAGAGGAAAGATTGTTTTCATGGACACAGATTGTGTATAATGGAATCTGGTGCACTTCTTCACAGGTGAAGGCCAGAGTCTACATTCTACGTGCTAGTGAGAGTTCAGTCCCTGTGCACTGTAAATATTTCCACTGGGGGCAGACGGGCCATACTGGGTCTCCATTAGTCGGCTTGTTGCTGGCTGGCTGGCTGGCTGGTGCGTTTGTGTGTTTGTTTTATGGTGCATCCCTGCAATAGGTCGTGGAAGTACGTGCCTAAGCATTGAAAGACAAGGCTTTCTTTCTTTGTACCCAGGTTTGGTTTCAAAACCAGCGAAGAAGATGCCTAAAGCAGAGCCGATTGCTGTCGGAGAATGGCTTCAAAGGAGGGCAGTCGCAGTCACTGCGGCCACCACCACCTGAGGCTTTGACTCGAGGTAAGTTCCCAGCATTCCTAAGTCATTTCCCCAGAGCATCTCTATGAGACACAATCATCGCTGGACGTGGATGACCATGGGAGGCCAAGAACGCTTCAGAGAGGATACCATGATATCTTGGGTTCTTGCCCCATTCCTGTTCCACACAGGATCATCATGCCCCTGTTGGAGGGTGGGGAGATGCGTGGCCAGGAAGGCTTGGAATCTTTGGGTCCGGAACCTGCCTGGATGTGCAGAAATCCCTTCTTCCATCACATGGGGCATTTTCACATAGCACTGAATAAGATGTATCGATGTATCGATCTTAATCTATGACATACCACTTCCTACATACCACACACTGGATCTGCTCTGAACGTGCTGAAATTGGCCTGAATGTCCTCTCTTCTCTGTGTGTCCTTCTTTAGAAAACTTGGGAAGAGAGGCCAGGCGAAAGAGGACTTTCATCACTCCTTCTCAAACAAGGGTCCTTGTGCAAGCCTTTGAGAGGGATCGATTTCCATCTATTGCTGCCAGGGAAGAATTGGCTCATCAGACAGGAATACCCGAACCTCGAATCCAGGTAAGTTCTCCACCAGTGGGTGGAACTTGGCTTCTCCCAAGAGAAAGGAGTGTTAACCCTTGCGACGGGTTGCTGCTGGCTATATGTAGGCTTGGAGAGGGGGGATTGGGAGGACGTTCCCTTCATCCTATGAATGCGCCAATGGGGCTGACCTGAAGGCATCCATTTCCAGAAGAGGAGAGGGCAATGGAAGTCCTGGGCAGCCAGGGAGGGGCCTGAGGTTGTAGCTGGGCAATGACGGCTCTCCTCAAAGCCAGGGGTGGGGAGGGGTGGGGAGGGGTGGGGTGGGTCCTGTGTTGCCCTGACGTCCTCCTGCATTTTCAAGAGCCAAGGCGAAAGCTTTAGGGAAAATGGCCCTTAGATGAGGCCCACCAGTACTTGCCATGGGCCTGACAGATTGGAGGGCGCAGAAGGGCAGGGCGGGGTGGACTGGGGTGGGCCGGGAATGGGGCGGCTGCAAGTTGATCTGGATTGTCACGCTGCTAATGTTCCTGTCGCCCCATATGGTTCCTTAGATATGGTTCCAGAACCGAAGAGCTCGGCACCCAAAGCAGAGCGCTAGTGGGCCTGTGAATGCCCTGGCCAAAGGCCCAGATGCCACATCAGCCGTGACTGCCCCGTCGGACCAAAGTCCCTGGCCCACTGTCCACAGCACCTCTCATCATTATCCTCCCTCTCATGCACCTGAGAGCATGCAATCATTTGCTGCGGCCACTCCTGTTTTCTCCCCCTCCTTTCTTGTGCCAGGGGCTGCCTTTGGGTGCTGTGTGGGCCAGCCGTCGATGTTCATCGTGGTCCAGCCCAGCCTGGCAGCACTTCAGGGATGCCAGAACCCACAGCCTCTTCCGGCCACAGTTCCGTGGGGTGAAGGGACACATGCTCTCATCACCAGTGGGCAGCCTGCCCAGGGAGGAATCGGGCTGCCTGCACCGCCAGAGACAGACTTCTGGCAGCAGCAGGCAACCTCAGGTGAAGAGACACCTCCCCAGCTGGAGCAACAGCCCCAGCACTCAGCCCTTCCAGGCGCCTCAAGCCTCCTGGACGAACTCTTGTCAGACGAGGATATTCTGGACAAGGCACGCCCTTTTCTGAATGCGGACACTGAGGAAGAGGAACTTGCGGCAACCCTCGAAGCCCCCCTCAGCGAGGAAGAACTCCAGGCCCTGCTCGACATGCTGCCAGGCTCCCCAGTGCCACAGGTTTAGGGGGAGTAAGGAACGCCTTCCCCCGAGCCCCTTTCAAGCCTCCTTTCCTGGGAGGCAGAGCCATGGGGGAGAGAAAGAAGAAGGAATAAGCACCGCTCATGAGAGTGTCTGGCAGGGAGACCAAGGCAAGAAGACTGTCGACAGCAATTGCGCTGTGCCCACGAGCAATGCCATGCTCCACACAGACTGCCATGAAGCATGGGCACCAGAAGGGACACCCTCTCTGAAGTCTCAAGGAATTCTAGCCGTTCAAGGATAACGAGGAGGACCCAATGCTGAACTGGATTTCCCCGTTGTATGTGACATTCCATTGAACCAATCAATAAATCTTGGCACTCACTTCAAGTTCTCGGTTGTGCTTTGGTCGCTTTGTATTCTCCTGCGTTTCCTTGGGGAGGCGAAATCCCTCCCTTGGCCTGGGACAGCATGGGAGGATGGTCCAGGTGCCTGTTTCTTGTCTCGTAGCTTGTAGCCACAAATACACCTTAGTGGAATCATGAAAACACTCTCACAGTGACAACCTTCACTTGCTTTCTGGGTGCATGGTGTGGAAGGGTTCCTCGAGGGCATCACCTTTGTACAGAAGGACAGAACTCTGCAAAAACTTTCATTGCCAGGGTTCATAGTAACCACTGTGCCTCGTATATTATGCAGGCAAATAATCTCTCTCTGTCCCTCTCTCTCTCCTATTGTGTGTCCACAGCCACTCACTACACGCACACACCTCTCAAAAGATAAGCCTAGTTACAACTAAAGTGATGCACAAATGAACTGAATAGCCAAATCCATGTGGCATCGTAACGTCGTCGCAGATCCTCCCTTCCACTGTTTCTTTCAAAACTAGTTTCCAACACATGTGCCTCATACACTCTGTGTTGAGTGATTCTCGACTGGCTAAATCCGGGGACCCCATGTTCAGCATGGGTGTGTCAGTGGCACGAAACATTAAAATAATCTGAGAGTTGCCACTTGAATGTCTATACAACAATGAATCTGATTCTCTAGCTACACCTGCATCCGGGTCTCTAGCTCTAATGTGTGCATATCTCGGCAGATCCATCTAGTCCTCAACTCCCTCCCAGTCACACCCCAGTCTTAGGCTCCCCTTTCTCCAGAGCTCTAGAGCAATATACAGCCCTCTCTCTTTCTCTCTCTCTCCCTCTCCCTCTCTCTGTCTCTCTCTCTGTCACTGTCTCTCTCTGTCTCTCTGTGTCTCTCTCTCTGTCTCTCTGTCTCTCTCTCTCTCTCTTTCTCCTTCCTTTCGTTTTGCAGAAAGGAAACATCAGTTTCAAGAGCCACACAGAGGGCATAGGGCGTCTGGGGAAAGAATCTGGCCACGGTAGCCTCAGGACAAGTAGGACTGAAGATGTGGAAAGAGACAGTTTATGGAAAAGTTGGTGCTTTCAAGAGGGCGGGAGGAACACTGGGTCACAGTGTGCCGGGAAACACTGAGATGCTTGTGGGTGGCAGGACTTGCACAGACTCTAGCTAGAGCTAGGAGCTGGGGCTTTACCATATTGGTTGTGCAATGCTGACCGATCCAGAGAAACCTCGGAGCCCAGGAACGGGCAGCGTTACCTCCACAGGGAGGCCACCTGTGTATAAACACACCTGGGGCCACTCAGGATTCCCTGGCTGCCATGCAGATCACAGTTTCTGCTCTCCCAAGCAACCTTTCCCCACCTGGATTGTCCAGGAGGGAGCCGGTCCAGGTCTGGCAGGCAGTGCCTTCTGGGAGGAGCCAGCAAATCCCATGTTTCAGTGATTATCTCACCCAAAACTTCATAGTTCTCGGGAAAAATCACCCCGATCCAACAAGATGGTCACGCCTCCTTCTGATCTCGGTTACTTCAGGATGAGGGACCAAGACATGCACCTCCTCAGGACATCCTCCTGAGCCTCCTGAGACTTGCACACACCTACTGGTCCCGCTGGCATCCATCCACAGATACCAGCAGACAACCATCCTTAGTGGGTGCAGAAAATGAAACACACACATCACACAAACACCCCCTCACACACACACATACACACACACACACACACACACACACACACCAGCCATATTTTAACGAATTGCTGGTGTAATTACTCTGATTCCCAACTGTTTCTAAATAAGCTCTCTGTCCTCATGTTAATCCACGTGGTGGCAAAAGAACCTTGTTGGCAAAGGAACACATTAAAGATGGTTCTGTGTTTCTGTGTGGGGTTTTTTGGTTGGTTTGTTTTTAACTCTTCTATTCTGTGCAGCACAAATGCACCGAAAATGTTGGGATGGCTGTCCTTGGAATGCAAAGCTTTCCTTTCAAACCCAGCTGTGTCATCATCCATCATCTAACTAGCTTCATATCCCTCTCCTTCCCCTTCCCCTTCCACACCACCTTCTCTTTCACCTTCCCATTCTCCTTCTTCTTGGCACACATGCCAGTTGACCAGTGAATGTGAAACTGCCTTGGTCTTCTGGACGCCAAGGACAAGCACTGAAAATAATTTCCTTTTCTTGTGAAACCTACACTTGTGGCCTGCCCCTTTCTCTGGTTTCTCCATGGCATATGAGCAAGGGGGTGGGTTTCAGGGTACCTCTGAAAAAGTCCCAAACTCTTGAGGACCATGGGTAGACCCTCGATAAGCACTCAAACTTAGTATGTGAATTATCGGGAACTCAAACACCAGCCAGGTAAATGCTTTTAGAGTGGGCGGAAATGACGTCCTGGTGGTGATGAGTGAAGTGGGAAATGTACTCGAGGCAAGCTAGGCTCTAGGTTCTCTCTGCATTTGGGAAAGTACAGTGACACAACTACGCATGAGGGACTCAGAGTTGGGGAATTCCACAGAGAGCAAAAGTATGTGTGGAATGTGGAAAGGTGCGAAAATGAGAGAGCACTGGACCCCAAGCTTTCTGTGAAAGGACGACGAGGCCGGCAGCTTCAAAGGGACCTGGGAGTTTCCCAACACGCCTTCCATTCCAACATCCACTTGCCTCATGGGATTCCTTCCAGGTTCTCAATTTGCAAGGAAGGGTTCCCCACCATCTGAGGCTATTTACATAAATAGGGGCGGGGCATCCTCCTCCATTATAAATTCTGAGCCTCTGAGTACTGAACGGTTGGCCAGCAGTTTCCGTGCCATCCGTTTGGGTCTCCCACCATGGATTCGTCCAGCTCGTCCGTCACATACAGCACCTCCAGAGGTACGTTGCCCTCAGCATCTGGGCTCTGGGGTTGGATCATCCAAATACACTCATGCACCTCCCCACCCCAACGGTTGGTCACCACGAAGATTGAAGTTTCCCAATGACCAACAATTGGCACAGACAGATATGCTGGGACATGTTTCTGGAATCAGTTGGGCCAAAGGATGCACCTTGGTTTGGGCAGTTCACGTACATATTTCTGGTTTGCTGGTTCGTTTGTTTTCCTTCTTGAAATCGACATGGAAGTTGGTAGCCCTGTTGCCTGACAATGGCTTCTCTACCAAAAATCCCAGCCCGTGGTTGCAGTGAATGGAACACGAGTGTTTGAAAACGTTCCCAACTAAACTGACACTCTTTTCCAGTTGACCGTGTTTGGGATTTTGAGTTGGTTTTGCATGTTCTATTCTTGCTGTTGTTACGGATTTGCTCCCTTTGGTTTCATGTTCCATTTGAAGTGGTTAACTTCTATGGTGTCCATGGAAAGAATCCACACCCAGTATGTATTTGGAATAGAAGAAAAAGAGAGTTTTTCTTTGAGCACAACTGAAAGCTAGAGCCTGGGAAAGAGATTCCAGGAGCACTCGAACTGTCTCTAATTGGACTCCAAGGTAGGCACTGCAGGAGTCTCTGGAAAGCCAAACTCCGCAGTGTGACACATCTGTTCCTTGAGTGCTTTCCAAAGATTTTCCTTGGAGCTGGCAGGAAGGAAGGGCGCTTTTAAAGGAAGTCCCCTATAGGGGTCCGAAACCATTGCCTTGCTTTGCCTCCTTCCATGGAGAGACGTGGTGATGACACTACGTCACCAGCTGCCAGCTGCTAGAGCAGGTATCCCTTGCAGAAGGGTTGGTGTTGTCCTAGAGTTGGAGAGAGTTCAGGAAACTCAAGATGTCAGGGGTGTGCTGGACGTGCCTGAAACCACACCCACCCTGGCCATCACAGCTGGCTCCCGCCTTAGAAGGCAGGAAAGGAGCACCCATCTATTCCCTTACCACCAGGAAGACGCAACCTCAAATAGGACAGGGGTGGGGGAAGCCCTTCAAGGCTGCCCAACTGAATGAATAGTAGGAGCACACGGCGAGTCAGCATGACCTCGGTGCCTAGAAAGGGAAACCCATCTTCCGAGGAGTACTGGGCTGTTGTGGGTGTGTGGGTGGGTGGGCACCATCAGACGGGTCACCACGCTGGTCCTTATCTCAAAAATCTATATCTTCTAAACAATTTTCTTGTGCGTTCTGTGTCGGGGGTTGGCTTGTGTGTTTCTGTGGCTTCGTTTGGCTTTCGTCTCATTTCCTTTCAAATAGTGAAAATGCAGGTACTCTGTGCAAATGACAGGCCAGAAGCCTCACTCCTCTCATTAGCATAGAGGTCGAGGTAAATCTGGTAGAAGCCATCAAGACTTTCCCAGGCCTCCCCAAGTGGAAAATCCTTCCACCTATTTTGGTCACGTTAGCCTGTTTTTCTAGGGCTCTCCCCTTCTGTTTGCATGGCGTCCTGTGGATCCTTGGCGAGTATTGAGGGGATTCCCATAGCCTTGACCCTCAGCTTAGCTTGAGCCCCCATGGTCCCACTCAGCGTGGCTTTCGGGGTGTACCCACGGTTGTCCCAAATGCAGAGTCTTCCCCTGCCTTAGAGATTTTTCAACTGGCACAAGGACCAGCGCTGGACTGGTACCATTGGTTTGAACCTCCATGGATTCGCCCCTGACACATTCCCCCTTTTCTCTCCCACAGGCCGACTCTCAAGACCATTGCAAAGGAGGAGGCTTGTTCTGAGGCTGAATCAGAAGGACACCCTGCAAGCAGTCTTTCAACAGAAGCCCTACCCCGGGATAGCGACCAGTGAACGCCATTCACGAGAACTGGGTATTGCAGAAAGCAGAATTCAGGTACGTCCGAGTCTCTCGATCCATTCTCCCTCTCGGGGTCCATGTCCAGATGCAAGGCGCCATATGCCACTTGGAGTCCTTGCTCTTCGGGCTTCCTCTTCGGGGTGCTCCAGACAGCAGGGACTCGAACTTTGGCAAGGAACGTGGCTCCCTTTGGAAAACGCAGCCAGACTGAGCCGTGTGGCGAGCGGTCCATTCAAATGGGTGGTCAAGAAAAAGGGCGAGGGGCCAAGGAAGCAGGAGGGCCTGGTGGTGCCAAGGAGGTGTTCCCTTAATGGCTGGTCTCCTAGGAACTAGCTGTGCTGAGGACTTCCCTCTCTGGGTAGGTTGGAGAGGAGTCACCAAAGGTAGGAACACCCCGCCTGCGACCATATGAAGCGTCGCCAAAGACTGATTGACTTTCCCTACGAACACTTTTGCTCAGGGTGTCAAATGTTCCACACACCACCATCAGAAAAGTCTAAAAGCATGCACACACACACGTGCACAAGCACAGGCCCATACTGCGGGTCGGCCTCGGGGAATGAGGTAGCATGCACACTGCTTCACTGTTGAAGACAAGGACACATATTCTGAAGATGGGGAGCGGGTTCATAAGAGCCTCCTGACCTCACAGTGATGGAGGCATGTAGTCCCTGAGAAGTAACTGTCAATGAGTAGTTCCCAGGCAGCATGGGAAGAGTGGTTTTCATGGGGGCACTTGCTAATGGATATGATTGCGTGTCATGAGACAGCACTGCCTCTGGGGACATAAGAGAGGCAGGGAAACATGAACCGGGCATGGACCAGACCGAAGGGGAGGCAAAGAGACCAAACGAGGGAAAGCAGGTGGAGCCTGAGAGCCTGGGACAGAGACAGAGAGAGGGGAAGGCAGGCAGGCAGTCAGGTGGGCAGGCAGGCGGGTGGCAACAGAGACAGATGTCAACAGGTACATGCACAGAATCGTAGACAGAGACCAAAAGAGCCACAGAGAAACTGGTAGTTTTGATGAGAACGGGTGGGGCGTGGGAGAGAGAGAGAGAGAGGGGGGGGTAGCTATCCATCCCATTCTGACTGTGGGAAAGCAAGCATTGTCTCCTCCTGTGTCACAAGTCATTACTCTGGACACCAGTAAGGTGACTCGAAGAGGAAGGATTGTTTTCATGGACACAGATTGTGTATAATGGAATCTGGTGCACTTCTTCACAGGTGAAAGCCGGAGTCTACATTCTACGTGCTAGTGAGAGTTCAGTCCCTGTGCACTGTAAATATTTCCACTGGGGGCAGACGGGCCATACTGGGTCTCCATTAGTCGGCTTGTTGCTGGCTGGCTGGCTGGCTGGTGCGTTTGTGTGTTTGTTTTATGGTGCATCCCTGCAATAGGTCGTGGAAGTACGTGCCTAAGCATTGAAAGACAAGGCTTTCTTTCTTTGTACCCAGGTTTGGTTTCAAAACCAGCGAAGAAGATGCCTAAAGCAGAGCCGATTGCTGTCGGAGAATGGCTTCAAAGGAGGGCAGTCGCAGTCACTGCGGCCACCACCACCTGAGGCTTTGACTCGAGGTAAGTTCCCAGCATTCGTAAGTCATTTCCCCAGAGCATCTCTATGAGACACAATCATCGCTGGACGTGGATGACCATGGGAGGCCAAGAACGCTTCAGAGAGGATACCATGATATCTTGGGTTCTTGCCCCATTCCTGTTCCACACAGGATCATCATGCCCCTGTTGGAGTGTGGGGAGATGCGTGGCCAGGAAAGCTTGGAATCTTTGGGTCTGGAACCTGCCTGGATGTGCAGAATTCCCTTCTTCCATCACATGGGGCATTTTCACATAGCACTGAATAAGATGTATCGATGTATCAATCTTAATCTATGACATACCACTTCCTACATACCACACACTGGATCTGCTCTAAACGTGCTGAAATTGGCCTGAATGTCCTCTCTTCTCTGTGTGTCCTTCTTTAGAAAACTTGGGAAGAGAGGCCAGGCGAAAGAGGACTTTCATCTCTCCTTCTCAAACAAGGGTCCTTGTGCAAGCCTTTGAGAGGGATCGATTTCCATCTACTGCTGCCAGGGAAGACTGGGCTCATCAGACAGGAATACCCGAACCTCGAATCCAGGTAAGTTCTCCACCAGTGGGTGGAACTTGGCTTCTCCCAAGAGAAAGGAGTGTTAACCCTTGCGACGGGTTGCTGCTGGCTATATGTAGGCTTGGAGAGGGGGGATTGGGAGGACGTTCCCTTCATCCTATGAATACGCCAAGGGGGCTGACCTGAAGGCATCCATTTCCAGAAGAGGAGAGGGCAATGGAAGTCCTGGGCAGCCAGGGAGGGGCCTGAGGTTGTAGCTGGGCAATGACGGATCTCCTCAAAGCCAGGGGTGGGGAGGGGTGGGGAGGGGTGGGGTGGGTCCTGTGTTGCCCTGACGTCCTCCCGCATTTTCAAGAGCCAAGGCGAAAGCTTTAGGGAAAATGGCCCTTAGATGAGGCCCACCAGTACTTGCAATGGGCCTGACAGATTGGAGGGCATGGAAGGGCAGGGCTGGGTGGATTGGGGCAGGCCAGGAATGGGGCGGCTGCAAGTTGATCTGGACTGTCACGCTGCTGATGTTCCTGTCACCCCATATGGTTCCCTAGATATGGTTCCAGAACAGAAGAGCTCGGCACCCAAAGCACAGCGCTAGTGGTTTTGTGAATGCCCTGGCTGAAGGCCCAGATGCCACATCAGCTGTGACTGCCCCGTCAGACCAAAGTCCCTGGCCCACTGTCCATAGCACCTCTCATCATTATCCTCCCTCTCATGCACCTGAGAGCATGCGATCCTTTGCTGCGGCCACTCCTCTTTTCTCCCCCTCCTTTCTTGTGCCAGGGGCTGCCTTTGGGTGCTGTGTGGGCCAGTCGTTGATGTTCATCGTGGTCCAGCCCAGCCTGGCAGCACTTCAGGGATGCCAGAACCCACAGCCTCTTCCGGCCACAGTTCCGTGGGGTGAAGGGACACATGCTCTCATCACCAGTGGGCAGCCTGCCCAGGGGGGCATCGGGCTGCCTGCACCGCCAGAGACAGACTTCTGGCAGCAGCAGGCAACCTCAGGGGAAGAGACACCTCCCCAGCTGGAGCAACAGCCCCAGCACTCAGCCCTTCCAGGCTCCTCAAGCCTCCTGGATGAACTATTGTCAGACGTGGACATTCTGGACAAGGCACACCCTTTTCTGAATGCGGACACTGAGGAAGAGGAATTTGAGGCAACCCTCGATGTCCCCCTCAGCGAGGAAGAATTCCAGGCCCTGCTCGACATGCTGCCAGGCTCCCCAGTGCCACAGGTTTAGGGGGAGTAAGGAACGCCTTCCCCCGAGCCCCTTTCAAGCCTCCTTTCCTGGGAGGCAGAGCCATGGGGGAGAGAAAGAAGGGAAAAGCAACGCTCATGAGAGTGTCTGGCAGGGAGACCAAGGCAAAAAGTCTGTCGACAGCAATTGCGGTGTGCCCACAAGTGATGCCATGCTCCACACAGACTGTCATGAAGCATGGGCACCAGAAGAGACACCCTCTCTGAAGCCTCAAGGAATTCTAACCGTTCAATGATAACGAGGAGGACCCAATGCTGAACTGGATTTCCCCGTTGTATGTGACATTCCATTGATCCAATCAATAAATCTTGGCACTCACTTCAAGTTCTCAGGTGTGCTTTGGTCGCTTTGTATTCTCCTGCATTTCCTTGGGGTGGTGAAATCCCTCCCTTGGACTGGGACTGCATGGGAGGATGGTCCAGATGCCCGTGTCTAGTCCCGTAGCTTGTAGCCACAAATACACCTTAGTGGAATAATGAAAACACTCCCACAGTGACAACCTTCACTTGCTTTCTGGGTGCATGGTGTGGAAGGGTTCCTTAAGGGCATCGCCTTTGCACACAAGGACAGAAGTCTGCAAAAACTTTCATTGCCAGGTTTCATAGTAACAACTGTGCCCGGTATATTATGGAGGCAAATAATCTCTCTCCATCCCTCTATCTCTCCTATCGTGTGTCCACAGCCACACACCACATGCACACACCTCTCAAAAGATAAGCCTAGTTACAACTAAAGTGATGCACAAATGAACTGAAAAGCCAAATCCATGTGGCATCGTAATTTCGTCGCAGATCATCCTTCCACTGCTTCTTTCAAAAATATTTTCCTACTCATATGCCTGGTACACTCTGTGTTGAGTGATTCTCGACTGACTCAATCCATGTGCCTCATGTTCATGATGGGTGTGTCAGTGGCACGAAACATTAAAATAATCTGAGAGTTGCCACTTGAATGTCTATACAACAATGAATCTGATTCTCTAGCTACACCTGCATCCGGGTCTCTAGCTCTAATATGTGCATATCTCGGCAGATCCATCTAGTCCTCAACTCCATCCCAGTCACACCCCAGTCTTAGGCTCCCCTTTCTCCAGAGCTCTAGAGCAATATACAGCCCTCTCTCTTTCTCTCTCTCCCCCTCTCCCTCTCTCTGCCTCTCTCTCTGTCACTGTCTCTCTCTGTCTTTCTGTCTCTCTCTCCTTCCTTTCATTTTGCAGAAAGGAAACATCAGTTTTAAGAGCCACACCGGGGGCATAGGGCTTCTGGAGAAAGAATCTGGCCACAGTAGCCTCAAGACAAGTAGGACTGAAGATGTGGAAAGAGACAGCTTATGGAAAGGTTGGTGCTTTCAAGAGGGCGGGAGGAACACTGGGTCACAGTGTGCCGGGAAACACTGAGATGCTTGTGGGTGGCAGGACTTGCACAGACTCTAGCTAGAGCTAGGAGCTGGGGCTTTACCATATTGGTTGTGCAATGCTAACCGATCCAGAGAAACCTCGGAGCCCAGGAACGGGCAGCGTTACCTCCACAGGGAGGCCACCTGTGTTTAAACACACCTGGAGCCACTCAGGATTCCCTGGCTGCCATGCAGATCACAGTTTCTGCTCTGCCAAGCAACCTTTCCCCACCTGGATTGTCCAGGAGGGAGCCGGTCCAGGTCTGGCAGGCAGTGCCTTCTGGGAGGAGCCAGCAAATCCCATGTTTCAGTGATTATCTCACCCAAAACTTCATAGTTCTCGGGAAAAACCACCCTGATCCAACAAGCTGGTCGCGCCTCCCTCTGACCTCAGGCACTTCAGGACGAGGGACCAAGACATGCACCTCCTCAGGACATCCTCCTGGGCCTCCTGAGACTTGCACGCACTTACTGGTTCCGCTGACATCCGTCCACAGGTACCAGCTGACAACCGTCCTTAGTGGGTGCAGAAAATCAAACACACAGATCACACAAAAACCCCCTCACACACACACACACACACACACACACACACACACACACACCAGCCATATTTTAACGAATTGCTGGTGTAATTCCTCTGATTCCCAACTGTTTCTAAATAAGCTCTCTGTCCTCATGTTAATCCACGTGGTGGCAAAAGAACCTTGTTGGCAAAGGAGCACGTTAAAGATGGTTCTGTGTTTTTGTGTGGGGTTTTTTGGTTGGTTTGTTTTTTTTTTCTTTTTTTTTTTTTTTTTTCTTTTTGCGGTATGTGGGCCTCTCACTGTTGTGGCCTCTCCCGTTGCGGAGCACAGGCTCCGGATGCGCAGGCCCAGCGGCCATGGCTCACGGGCCCAGCCGCTCCGCGGCATATGGGATCCTCCCAGACCGGGGCACGAACCCGTATCCCCTGCATCGGCAGGCGGACTCTTAACCACTGCGCCACCAGGGAGGCCCGGTTGGTTTGTTTTTAACTCTTCTATTCTGTGTAGCACAAATGCACCGAAAATGTTGGGATGGCTGTCCTTGGAATGCAAAGCTTTCCTTTCAAACCCAGCTGTGTCATCATCCATCATCTAACTAGCTTCATATCCCTCTTCTTCCCCTTCCCCTTCCACATCCCCTTCCCTTTCACCTTCCCATTCTCCTTCTTCTTGGCACACATGCCAGTTGACCAGTGAATGTGAAACTGCCTTGGTCTTCTGGACGCCAAGGAAAAGCACTGAAAATAATTTTCTTTTCTTGTGAAACCTACACTTGTGGTGTGCTCCTTTCTCTGGTCTCTCCATGGCATATGAGCATATGAGCAAGGGTTTGGGTTTCAGGGTATCTCTGAAATAGTCCCCAAATGTTGAGGACCATGGGTAAACCCTCGATAAGCACTCAAGCTTAGTATGTGAATTATCGGGAACGCAAAACGCAGCCAAGGAAATACTTTAGGAGTGGGAGGCAATGTCGTCCTGCTGGTGATGAGCGAAGTGGGAAACGTACTCGAGGCAAGCTAGGCTCTAGGTTCTCTCTGCATTTGGGAAAGTACAGTGACACAACTATGCATGAGGGACTCAGAGTTGGGGAATTCCACAGAGACCAAAAGTATGTGTGGAATGTGGAAAGTTGTGAAAACGAGAGAGCACTGGACCCCAAGCTTTCTGTGAAAGGATGACGAGGCTGGCAGTTTCAAAGGGACCTGAGAGCTTCTGAACACACCTTCCATTCCAACACCCACTTGCCTCATGGGATTCCTTCCAGGTTCTCAATTTGCAAGGAAGGGTTCCCCACCATCTGAGGCTATTTACATAAATAGGGGCGGGGCATCCTCCTCCATTATAAATTCTGAGCTTCTGAGTACTGAACAGTTGGCCAGCAGTTTCCGTGCCATCCGTTTGGGTCTCCCACCATGGATTCGTCCAGCTCGTCTGTCACATACAGCACCTCCAGAGGTACGTTGCCCTCAGCATCTGGGTTCTGGGGTTGGATCATCCAAATACACTCATGCACCTCCCCACCCCAACGGTTGGTCACCACGAAGATTGAAGTTTCCCAATGACCACCAATTGGCACAGACAGATATGCTGGGACATGTTTCTGGAATCAGTTGGGCCAAAGGATGCACCTTGGTTTGGGCATTTCACGTACATATTTCTGGTTTGCTGGTTCGTTTGTTTTCCTTCTTGAAATCGACATGGAAGTTTGTAGCCCTCTTGCCTGACAATGGCTTCTCTACCAAAAATCCCAGCCCGTGGTTGCAGTGAATGGAACACGAGTGTTTGAAAACGTTCCCAACTAAACTGACACTCTTTTCCAGTTGACCGTGTTTGGGATTTTGAGTTGGTTTTGCATGTTCTATTCTTGCTGTTGTTACGGATTTGCTCCCTTTGGTTTCATGTTCCATTTGAAGTGGTTAACTTCTATGGTGTCCATGGAAAGAATCCACATCCAGTATGTATTGGGAATAGAAAAAAAAAAAGAGAGTTTTTCTTTGAGCACAACTGAAAGCTAGAGCCTAGGAAAGAGATTCCAGGAGCACTCGAATTGTCTCTAATTGGACTCCAAGGTAGGCACTGCAGGAGTCTTGGGAAAGACAAAGTCTGCAGTGTGACACATCTGTTCCTTGAGTGCTTTCAGATGATTTTCCTTGGAGCTGGCAGGAAGGAAGGGCACCTGGAAAGGAAGTCCCCTATATTGGTCTCAGTCCATTGCCTTTCCTTGCCTCCTTCCATGGGCAGACGTGGAGATGATGCTACATCACAAGCTGCTACCTGCTATAGCGGGTATATATTCAGGAAAAAAACGCATAGGCACTTTTTGGCCAACCAAGCAAGCAGGCAATGCAAATCCACACTATAAAGAAGTTTCACTTCCCACCAGTCAAAAGGGACATCCAAAAAAAAAGTGTAAAAACCCGAAAGGCAGGACAGGCCGTGGAGAACAGGGAGCCTTGTTACGCTGATGGAACGGATGTAAATTGCCCACAACCACCCTGGAGACGTGCATGGTGTTTCCTAATACATCTAAAAAACAGAGGTAAATAGCCTAGGGCACTTCAACTCATGGGCGTATACCTTGGGAAAATTGAAAATCAAAAACACACAGCCACCCAAAAATTTCGGGCTGCTCCGTTTACAAGAATCTCGACTTCGGTACACCTTAAATATCACAGGGAAGAGAAAAATGGATAAAGAAGTTGTGGTACTTACGTATGATGGAATATCCCTCAGCCATGAAATCAATGTCATAAGGCCAGTAGCAACATAATGAGTTGATTTAGGTACAAGGATTCTAAGTGAAATAAGTCACACAGAAAAAGATACTTATCATAAGATATCACTTATAAAGAGAATGTAAACATGGCTACACATGAACTGAATTACAAAACAGAACAGTGTCTCACATTTAGAAAACACACTTATGCCTGCTTAAGGGGAAAGGTGAGGTGGGGTGATGCATAAAACCAGAGTTTGAAATTAGCACAGGTCCAGTTCCAGAAACCAAATATGTAATAGAAAAGACCTACACCTTCCTCAATCACCTGGACTCAACACCCCCTCTTCACTGCAGAGGAATTTATGTGACTAGTAAGAACCTTAAAACCTATGGATTGATATGTTTCTGTAAGGGAATCAAGTGTGTGTAGAGCGGCATAAACATGGCAGTGAAAATCAGCTAAACCCCATTATAAAAATAAATTTCAACAACAAAACACAAAACCAGAGAAATTCTTACAAAATTCATTCAGGGGCTCTGAGGCAACCTGGATTGAACACATCTACACCCACAGCTGGATGAAACATAAGGCTGAATACTTGGGGCTGAGAGGATTGGTGAGTTTGGGTGAGCAAATGCAGACCCTTTAAAGCAATACTGCGTGCAACCCATTCCATGGCTCCCAACTCTCCAGGTTTAAGGGAATCTTACTACAGCTAAAACATGTGTGGGAAACCCAGAGGATGGTACACTGTGTGATCGGGAAAGGTTTCTAATAGGCACCTCAGTTTTCCTCCCTGGTGCTCATGTACCCCATTCCAGCCACTTTACTAATGATCTCCCCACTTGGAGAGTCAGCGCCTTTAACCTCCTGTTTTGCAGAGTTTGCAATTTGTGTGGAGGATGCACGGGAAGAGGGGGAACCAATGAGAGACTAGCTGTACGGATTTGGATGGGCACATGTCACAGTAATTTCCCATCAGGAAGAATAATTAACCAAAGACTCAGCCTGCCATCCCGGAACCAGAATAGGGCCTGAAGCAATCCTGTGGTTTTGCGGCCAGATCACAAAAAAGCAAGTTGAAAAATGGAGCTCAGGGGCACTGCAATTCACAACCCTGCAGAGATATAAAGGACAACTATCGTCCAAATATATATTGAGGTAAGGCAACGAGGAGGACTTGAAGGCGTGGCAGAATTGTAGGAAACACATTTCAAGAGGTAGATTGGAGTCGCCTTTAAAACACATGAAAAGAGGTAGAACTTCAACAATGATGCATTTGGCCAAAAATGGTGTATGCGTGTTTACCTGAATATACTCAGGAAAAAATGCATACATGCTTTTTGGCTAACCAAGCAAGCGGGCAATTCAAATCCGCACTACAAAGAAGTCTCACTTCCCACCGGTCAAAAGGGACATCTGAAAAATGTGTAAAAACCAGAAAGGCAGGACAGGCCATGGAGAACAGGGAGCCTTGTTACACCTGATGGCCGGGATGTAAATTGCCAGCAGCCACTCTAGAGAAGTGCATGGTGCTTCCTAAAACATCTTAAAAAAACAGAGATACATAGACTAGGCCACTTCCACTCATGGACGTATACCTTGGGAAAACTGAAAATCAACAAGACACAGCCACCCCAAAGTTTAGGGCTGCTCTGTTTACAAGAACCTCAACTTCAGTACATGATAAATATGCCAGGAAAGAGAAAAATGGATAAAGAAGTTGTGGTACTTACGTATGAAGAAATATCCATCAGCCATGAAATCAATGTCATAAGGCCAATAGCAGCATAATGAGTTGATTTAGGTACGATGATTCTAAGTGAAATGAGTCACAAAGAAAAAGAAGCCTATCATAATATATCACTTATAGAGGGAATGTGAAAATCGCTACACATGAACTGAATTACAAAACAAATCAGAGTCACACATTTAGAAAACACACTTATGCCTGCTTAAGGAGAAAGGTAATGTGGGGTGATGCATAAAAGTAGAGTTTGAAATTAGCACAGATTCCGTTCCATAAACCAAATATGTAATAGTGAAGGGTTACTCATTGGTCAATGAACTGGACTCAACACACCCTATTCACCACAGAAGAATATATCTGACTAGTAAGAATCTTAAAATGTATTTATTGATATCTCTCTGTAAGTGAATCAAGTGGGTGTAAAGCGGCATAAACACAGCAGTGGAAATCATCTAAACCCCATGATAAACATAAATATATTCAGGAAAAACACATACGCCCTTTTGGCCATCCAAACGAGCGAGAAATGCAAATCAGCACTACAAAGAAGTTTCTCTTCCCATTCAACAAAGAGGCCATCCTGGAAAAGTGTGAAACCAGAAATGCAGCACAGGACATGGAGAAAGTGGAGCCTTGTTATGCTGATGGGGGGGTATGTAAATAGCCAACGGCCACTCTGGAGAAGTGTATGATGGTTCCAAAAACATCTAAAAGACAGAGCTACAGAGCATGTGGCACTTCCACTCTTGGGCGTGTATCTTGGGGAAACCAAAAATCGACAGGACACAGGCACGCCTACGTTTCGTGCTGCTCTGTTTAGAAATGCCTTGACTTGGGTACAACTTACATATCCTTGGAAGTAAAAAATGGATAAAGAAGATGTGGTACTTATGTACAATGGAATATTACTGAGCAATTAAATCAGTGAAATAAGGCCAGTTGCAGCAACTCGTGGAAACTGAGGTACAATCATTCTAAGTGACATAAGTCAGACATAAAAAGAAACTTATCATAAGTTACCACTTATAGATGGTATCTAAAAATGGCTACACATGAACTCAATTACAAAACAGAAAACACATTTAGAAAACACACTTATGGCTGCTAAAGGAGAATGGTGGGGTGGGGTGATGCATAAACCAGGAGGTTGGAATTAGCATAGATACAGTTCCAGAAAGAAAATAGGTAATCGACAGGACCTACTGTTTAGCTCAAAGAGCTGGGCCCAGCACACTGTTGTCACCGGAAAAGGATATATAAAACTGGTAAGAATCTGTAAAAGAATTTATTGATGTCTCTCTTTAAGTGAATCAAGTGGATAGATGTAGAGCAGGAAGAAACACAGTATTGAAAATCAGCTATACCCCATTATAAAATTAAATAACAAGAACAAAAAAAAAGACAGTGAGAGAGAGAGAAATTCTTACAAAATTTGTTCAAGGGCTGTGATGCAACCTGGACTGAACACATCTAGACACGCAGCTGGATGGGACCTAAGGCTCTACACTCGTGGGTCTGAGAGGCTTGGTGAGGATGGGACAGCAAATGCAGCACTTTTAGAGTAATACTGCCGGGCCCCCATTCCATGGGTCCCATATCTCCAGGTGCAGGGGACCCTTCCTACAGCTAATACATGAATGGGACATCCAGAGGGTGGTACACCATCTGTTCGGGAAGAGTTTGGGAAAGTCACCTCATCTCCACTTCTCCTGGTATTCGAGTTCCCCAGCTCCTTTCCTTAGAGTCTCCCCACTATGGGAAGGCAGCACACTCAACAGCCGGTTTTGCACAGCTTGGAATTTTCCGTGTGAAGAAGGGGAGTGGGGGGATGGACTGAGACACAAGCCCTAGATGTTTGGACAGGCATATGCCACTCTAGTTTCCTAATCTGGAAGAAGAATTTCCCTATCCTTCAGGTGCCCCAGTAACCAGAATGGATCTGTAGAAATCCTGCCCCTTTGTGGCTGCTTCCCTAAACAAGTTGAAAACTGGTGCTCAGGGGCACTGCAATTCACAAACATGTAGGGTTGTAATTGACACCTCTAATGGAGTCATTTCTGGAGCCAAGTATTCGTAAAGGCCTTGTAAGCAAGACAGAATTGCAGGAAAGGGATTTCAAGAGGTAGTTTGCACTCGCCATTAAAGCACGCAAAGCTGCTGAACATCGCCAATGATGCACTTTGCCAAAAAGGCCGTATGCATTATTCCTTAATATATTCAGGAAAAACCCTTACTCCATTTTTGGCCAACAAAACAGGTAGGCAATGTAAATTAATACTACAAAGAGGTATCACTTTGCACCAGCCAGAATGGCCAACCTTACAAAGTGTAAGACCTGAAATGCAGGACAGGGCATGGAGAAAAGGGAACCCTGACAAGCTGATGGTGGGAATGTAAATTGCTAACAGCCACTGTGGAGAAGTGGGTGGTGATTCCTTAAAAATCTAAAAAACAGAGCTTCAGAGCATATGGCGCTTCCACTCCTGGGCCTGTATCTTGGAAAAAATGTAAATTGACAGGACCCAGGTACTCCAAAATTTATGCAGCCCTGTTTACAAGAGCCTCTACTTGGAAGCTACCTAAACGTCCTTGGAAGGAAGACTGGATAAAGAAATTATGGTAGATATGTACAATGGAATATTACTCAGCCATGAAATGAATGGAATTTGGCCATTTGCAGCCACTCAGAAGGACACAGATACATTCATACTAAGTGTCATAAACCAGACAATGATAAATATCATATGATATTACTTATTGGTGGAATCTAACAATTGATACAAAGGTACTATCTTACAACACAGAAACAGAGTCCCAGACTTAGAACACAAACTTATGGTTACCAAAATGGAAAGGTGTGTTGGAGGCATAAAACATGAGGTTGGAGTTAGTATATACATATTTACAGAGAGAAAACTTGTAATCAACATGGACCTGCTGTAAAGAACTTGGAACTCTTCTCAACACGCTTTAGTTACCTCAATGGGAAAATAATTCCAAAAAGAATATATAGTCATCTCTGTATAAATGAATCATGTTGGTGTATATCAAAAATGAACACAACATGGTAAATCAACTATATTCCATTATAAATTTAAAATTAAATTATAGAAAAGAAAAATGATCACTAAATTCGTTTAGTCGTGGTGAACATGCTAGTGTCACATCCCTGGACACAGACCCAATTTGGACCCAAGGCTGGACTGTTGTGGGCCTGAGGACCTCGGGAGGATATGCCAGCTAATTCAACCCCTTGAACATGAAGTACCTGGTCCCCTCTGCATGGGATCACAATCTCCAGATCTAAGTGTGCCCTCATACTACTAAACCAACCCTCTGACACCCAAAGGATGGTGGACTCTCCGGGCTGGATGACATTTGTAAAATCACCTGGTTTCAACATATCCTGGTGTTTGGGTTCTGACCTCCTGACTCCTTTGTTAGGGTCATCCCACACGACAAGACAGCACCCTCAACAGGTGATTTTGTAGGGGTTTATACTTGTTTGGGGGATGAAGGGTAAGGGGGAAGAAGGAATGGGACAGAAGCCCTTACATGTTTGGTCAGGCGCATTCCACTCTAATTTAAAACCCAGGAACAGGACTTTCCCTACATCTAAGGTTGTGTCAGTAACCAGAGAGGGACAGTAGAAAACCTGCAGCCTGCTGTTTCCCATAACAACAATTCTAAAACTGGACCTTATAGGCATTTCATGTTCACAATGCCTGGGGAGCTGTAAATGACAACAGCCCTCAAAAAATGTCTCGGGGTAGGTAATCGAAATAGACTTCAAAACAAAGCAACCTTTCAATAACCCTTTTCCAAAGGGTAAATTTTACTCACACTGTTCAAAAAAAAAGCACATAAGAAGATGCTCACCATTGCTTTATGTTAGACAAATGCAAATCAGATGTACAAAGAAGTATCACCTGGAACCACTCAGAATAGCCATCCTCACAATGTCTAGAAACAAGAAATGCTTTGGAGGGTGTGGAAAAAAGAGAAACCTACTACTTATTATTATGTTTTTTAAATCTGCATTGGGTCTTCGTTGCTGCGTGCGGCTTTTCTATAGTTGTAGCAAGCGGGGGCTACTCATCATTGTGGTACATAACCTTCTGTTTGTGGTGGCTTCTCTTGTTGTGGAGCACAGGCTCTAGGCACACAGGCTTCAGAAGTTGTGACATGTGAGCTCAGTTGTTGTGGCTCATGGGCTCTAGAGCGCAGACTCAGTAGTTGTGGCGCACGGGCTTAATTGCTCTGTGGCGTGTGGGATCTTCCTGGGCCAGGGCTCAAACCTGTGTCCCCTGCACTGGCAGTCAGATTCTTAACCACTGCGCCACCAATCCTACGTTACTGGTGACAATGCCAATTGGTAACAGCCACTGTGGAGCACAGAATGGAGGTTACCAGAGTAAGGGGAGGTGGGAGGGAAAAACTGAAAATTGGGATTGACGTATACATACCACTATATATAAAAGAGATAACAAATAACGGCCTACTGTATAGCACAGGGAACTCTACTCAATACTCTGTAATGACGTGTATGGGAAAGGAATCCAAAAAGAATTGGATATATGTACAACTGCTTAACTCTGCTGTGCAGCAGAAAGTAACACAACATTGTAAATCAACTATACTCCAAAAAAATTGAAATTGAAATGAAATGAAATAAAATAAAATAGACCTACCAGATGATCCAGCAAGTTCACTCCTGTGCGCATATCTGGAGGAAAGCATAAATCAAAAAGACACATCTTCCCCAATGTTCACTGCAACACTCTTTACAATAGCAAAGACATGGAAGCAACCAAAATGTCCATCAACATATGAATATAAGTAAAGATTATGTGATACATATATATATATATATATATATATATATATATATATATATATATAATGGAATACGACTTGGCCATAAAATAGAAGAAAACAATGCCAATTGCAGTAACATGGATGGACCTAGAGATGATTGTACTAAGTGAAGTAAGTCAGACACAGTAAGACAAATATTGTATGATATCACTTCTAGGTGGAACCTAAAAATTGATACAAATGAACTAACTTACAAAACAGAGGCAGACTCACAGACTTGGAAAACAAACTTATGGTTACCAAAGGGGAAAGGTGGGGGGTAGGGATAAATCAAGAACTTGGGGTAAACATACGAATACTACTCTATATAACATAGATAAGTAACAAGGACCTACTGTATAGCACAGGGAACTCTACTCAATATTCTGGGAATACCTTTATCAGAAAAGAATCTGTAAAAGAATGAATATATGCATAAGTGTAACTGAATCACTTGCTGTGCAGCTGAAATGAACACAACATTGTAAATCAACTATACTCCAATAAAATTTAAATTACAAAATAAAGAAAATCACCTATATTTCAAAAGAAAAAAAGAATTCCCATATATTTTTATGGCTTGATAGCTTACTTTTTTAGTGCTCAATATTATCCCATTCCCAGAATATATTAGCACTATATCATTTCATTCACCTATTGGAGGACACCTTAGTTTCATTCACATTTGGGCAATATTGAATTAGGTGCTATAAATATCCATATGCAGGTTTTCTTCTGGAAGTATATTTTAAACTACTTTCAGTAAATATCCATGAGAACACTTGCCAGATTGTACAGTAACGGAATGTTCAATATTATAGCAAGTGTCAATCAGACTACCAAAGTAGCTGTATTATTTTTCATTTTCACCAATAACAAATGACATTTCCTATTGTTCCACATCTCCTACAGAATTTTTTCTTGTCATTGTTCACATTTTAGCCATTCTAATGGCTAAAATCGTATGTAATTGTATTGTTAATTTGCCTTTTCATGGCAGCATGTAATCTGGATTATTCTTCTGTATACTTATATGCATAGTGTTTATTTTCTTTGGTGAGGTGTCCATAAAGTATATTGGTCCACATTTTATTTAGGCTGCTTTCATTTTTTTCTACCCAATCTGTATTTTTTTACTTATTTTTGTGCCTTATTGCATTAGCAAGGACTTGGAGTAAAACATGGAAAAGGAGTCATGAAAGGCGACATCCTTGCTTTTACTTGAACTTAGTGGAAAAGCTTCATGTTTTTGACCATTAATCAGGATGTAAGATAAAAGTTTCCTCTAAATCTTTCTTATCAACTTGAGAAAGCTCCATTCTATTTCTTTAACTGAGAGCTTTTATGAAGAATGGGTGTTAGATTTTTTTCAAAGGTCTTCTGAATCTATTGATATGCTAATGATTGTCTTTAGGGTGTTGATATGATGGATATAATTATTTGATTTTAGAATGTTGAATCAGCCTTGCATTCCTGAGATTATTCCCTCTCATTCATGATATAAAATTCTCTCAAAATATTGTTGGATTCGATTTGTTAATATTTTGTTGAGGATTTTTGCATTGATGTTCCTGAGAGATATTGGTCAGTTTTCTTTACTATTCATATATTCCTCTAAATTTGGATGTTGTGGATTTAGTGTCAGACATTCATTTGGGGAGATTCTCAGTCATTTTTTAAAAATATTTTCTGTTCTTTGTTATCTTTATTCTCCTCCTGCTATACCCATTATATATAGGTAACAGCATTTTCATTGTTCCACAATTATTGATTACTCTGTTCTGTTGATTTCTTTCCTGCCCATTTTCTCTTTTCTTTTGCGATTTAAAGGTTTCTCTTGATATGTCTTCAAGCTCACAGATATTTCTCCTCAGCCAGCTCTTTGACTGCTAAAACAAAATATGAGAGATTTGGTATTTTATAAACAACAGAATATTTTTGTTTTCTCATAATTGCTGAGGCTGAAAAGTTCAAGAACAAGTTACCATGGGCTTCTCTGGTAGTGCAGTGGTTAAGAATCTGCCTACCAATAAAGCGGACATGGGTTCGAGCCCGGGTCCGGGAAGATACCACATGCCATGGAACAACTAAGCTCATGCACCACAAATACTGAGCGTGTACTCTAGAGCCCACAGACCACAACTACTGAGCCCGTGTGCCACAACTACTGAGCCCGTGTGCCACAACTACTGAAACCCGCATGCCTAGAGCCCGTGATCTGCAACAAGAGAAGGCACCCAATGAGAAGCCTGCACACTGCAACAAAGAGCCAACGAAGCCAAAAAATAATTAATTAATTAATTAATTAGTGAGTTAATTTTAAAAAAAAATAGAACAAGTTGCCAGCTGACTTAGTGTCTGGTGAGGGAACAATATCTGGTTCATAATGTGGGTCTTCTCGCTTGGCAATGAAATCATGTGATGGGCATGAGATCTGTGTGCTACATTTTTTAGGTCACTAATCCCATGTTTCAGGTCTCTGGCCTCATGACCTAATCACCTCCCAAAAGCCCCACCTCCTAATACCATCAACATGGGAGCTGGGTTTCAAAATTTTAAAATTAGAGGTACAAAATGTTTACACCATAACAGGGACCACAGAGTTAACTGATTTTCCTTTCATGTTAAAGGTTTGCACATTTATATTTATTTTATAATCCAAAAACCCTTGTTGTTTTTTTTAAGATTCTTTTCACATATATGCCAGTACACACCACTGAATAGAGTTCCCTGAGCTGTAAAGCAGGTCCTTATCAATACTTATCTATTTTATATATACTAGTGTGTATAGGTCAGTCCAAATCTCCCAATTTATCCCTTCCCCACCTATCCCCTGGTAACCATAAGTTTGTTTTCTATATCCATGACTCTATTTCTGTTGTGTAAATTAGTTCATTTTTACCTTTTTTTTTCTTTTATAGATTCCTCATATAAGCAATATCAATTGATACCTGTCTTTCTGTGTCTGACTTGCTTCATTCAGTATAACAATTTCTAGGTCCATTCATGTTGCTACAAAACCCTTAATTGTTAAGGATAACTCTCAATTTTTTCCAGTATCATCAGCAATTTTTCTGGAAGACATGTGATAACACTTTTTAAACAGGGATATTGAGACCAAGGCTCCTGGCCTGCAAACAAACAAAACATCATTCATATAGTGAAAACTTTGCACATCAAAGGATGAAAGCACTTGATCTAAATCCCTTTGCACCCACTGCTGACAGAGGGCAAAGTTTTGACTCACTGATCTTCCTTATGTGCAGTTCTTCCTAATGGGGTAGTCCATCTAAAACTTATAAGAAGCAGAAATGCATCATGGAACACACCAATCTCTACTACAGATTCTGAAGCAGCAAAAAAACAAAAACAAAAACATGATGAATCCATCCAAAGGGTTCTGTCCACATTGTTACAATAGTTTCCCTCGCACTGTGAACCCTTTTCAAACCCTATCACTTGAACCAACTTTTATTTTTTCAACAAAAATAATGTTAATCTGCAGTCACACACTCCAGTAATATTACACTATCCCTTGTGCAAGTATGTAGGGATTTGAGGAGCTATGGGAGGCTATCATGAGAGGTTTGCCTAGAGTAATTAGGACATTTTATTTAATATTGCCTCTTCTCCTTAAGCTGTCTGCTGTCCTCTTCTTTTTGTAGCTACTAGCATTGAGAAAGTGACCAAGATAAGGCCCTTCTCTTTTACTGACCATGAATGCAGCTGTGATTAACCCCACAGACCTTGGTGCTTCCAGAATCCCCTGAACCTACAGACCCTCCATGCATGGAATGACATACATAAGGATGGTGACCTGTATACTTGTATAGAGCATGCTATAAATTTTTCGAGTCTTCCTTTCCTCATAATTCCAAAGAATAGATTTCTTTGGATTTTTGCTTAATGTTGATGGAGTTGGTACATAAGTTGAGGGAGGTATCAGGGCACACCAAAAGAGAGGGTAATTGCACAGAAAATACAAGCAGGTACATTTCTGTGTAGTTTCAAGCAGCTTATTTGCTATATCAACCATGGTGACATGTTGACCCTTCCTCTTTCTACTAGTAGTACAACAAACATAAAGGATATTTAGGCTGCTTGTTTTATACCCACCTCTCTCAACTGATCTGCATTCACATATAGGACAATAAAAGGTCCTTTCTACTATATTAATCAATACTTGAGAACTAGAAAATGTCCAGATTTTTCTGGGGATTATTTTCATATTCCCCAATCAGGCCTATGAAGGAATCTTACCTATTGTGTTTAATGAAGTCATATCTCTGATGGCATCCCATCATCAACAAAACTGGAAAGAAATTTGAAGGGTCTTAGATTTTACCATATTTGAAACTCCAATATTTTAGCCTGACACGTTTTTGGATTTTAGAAAAAAGTATTTTAAATGAGACAAAAAATCATTTTTATGACACAAAAACACAACAATAGTTTTATATTTTTATCTGTTCCACTTGCACACAAAAGTCTCATGGGGTTATGAAAACCAATCCTGTTGGGTGCTGTGCATGGTGCAAGTATGGATTAAAGCTTAGGAATCTTAAGCTTCAGTCACCTGAAACTTTTAAATTTGGATGCAAGCAATCCTGTCCAGCATTTGAACAGAGCAAGACACTGTCTTTATTTTATTTGTCAGGTAATTAATCTGGCTTTTGCCCCAAGGAGAGAAAAAACTGGCATCTTCCATCAATGTGTTGTACAAAAATCTTTGAACACAGAGTGCAAGCAGAGGCTGATACAAGATGTGGGGAAAAAAATGAGAGACTCTTGTGGCATTTTCTCCTAACTTATTGCAATCTCCCATTTAAAATGTGGGAATAATCAATCTTCTGAGGAAAAAGGCCCAAGGAAGGTTTTTGCTTCTGTGGAATAATGGGATTGCTAAAGATTTCAGGAGGCAAGACGAATTAGTGAGAATGACCATGAGAAATCAGAGAAAAGTCAGATCCATGGATGAACTGATGTTTACCTCTGTGAATCAATGAGAAGTAGGAGCAAATGAAAAGAAAGCTGAATACAGCATTTTCTGAATAAATGTAACCTTTCAGCTGTCATAGAAAAATTAATACGCACTATGATACAACATATTTAGTTTAGAAAGTTAACTTAAATTTAAAGCTTAATAATTAGATTTATTGAAGAAACGAAAACATATTTGTGGTTTAGAATAAATAATGTGTTCTGCTACAGATAAGAAGACTACATAAATACATAGAAATAAGACTAAATAAATAAATAAATAGGAAAATAACAAATTAGATATTATTAACATTAAAACTGACACATCTAAAGAAAGAGAAGGAGAGACAGAAAGAGAGAAGAACTCATAGCAAGCATATATTTTAAAATCCTAAATAAGAAGTCTTTGGATGTTAAAAAAAAGTTTTCAATAAGAAGATAATGTAATAGCAAAAATGGGGAAAAATACCAAAATATATTTCAAAAAAGAGAGTACAGAATGTTAAGTAAACATTTCAAAAGATGCTTGGCTTCTTAGTAGTCAGTTAAATGCAAAAAATAGTGATACCTGGAATTATCACTCACCAACCAGAAAGTTCAAATGAAAATGACAGGTATCATCAAGTTTGACAAAAATGTGTATAATCCTTGAATCTCATTCACTGCTGCTGAAATTGAAAAATCATACAAATGTTTTGAAAATATTTAGAAATATCTAAAAAGATAAACACATGAAAGCTATGAATCTAAAATCTTATTACTACATGTATACTAAACAATAATTTATACACACACCACCAAAGCTCAAGTTCTAGAATTTATATACCAGTGCTATTCTCAATAGACACAAACTGAAAATCACTCATATTGTAATATACATTGGAATAAATTAATTAATAGTTAAACATTTACACTATGCAATCCTATGCAACAGTGGCAATGCATGATCACAACAACAGGCAACCATATAGGCATATTCACAAGCAACATAAAATAAAAAAGCCCAATCCAAAAGTGAGTTTACTGTGCCATAACATTTATATAAAATACAAAATACAGGTAACATGATCTTTTTGTTAGATACAAGAACAATATTAAACCTTAAGAAGAGTCAATAGAATGGGACCAGGGGTCCTCTGAGTATCTGGCAATTTTCTGTGTCTTTATCTAGAAGCTATGTATAGAGTGTATTCAGATTCTGAATTTTCTGAAATTTGTCATTTCCTTAAAAACCATGAATGTTTTTAGTTGTTTTTTATACATAACAAAAAGTAAAAATGATAAACTAGGGAAGGTAATTATATTAGCACTTTAATATCCATGCTTTTCAAGGTGGAAGTGAAAGGTATTAAATACTTGACATTGTGATTACTTCTTAAAAGTAAGGTGAAAATTTGAGATTAATAAATAAGACATACTTCTTCATATATAATCCTCAAACAGGAGGGGTAGAAAGGAGTACTATTTTTTTAATTTAATACAGAATCGTTAAGATAGAAAATAATGAAGACAGACTAGGTTTAAAAAAGAGCACACTGGACTTCCCTGGTGGCACAGTGGGTAAGAATTTGCCTGCCAATGCAGGGGACAGGGGTTCAATCCCTGGTTTGGGAAGATCCCACATGCAGAAGAGCAACTAAGCCCGTGTGCCACAACTACTGAGCCTGCGCTCTAGAGCCAGCAAGCAACAACTATTGAGCCTGCATGACACAACTACTGAAGCCCATGCACCTAGAGCCCATACTCCACAACAAGAGAAACGACCACAAGGAGAAGCCCGTGCACCACAACGATGAGTAACCCCTGCTCGACACAACTAGAGAAACCTTGTGCAGCAACAAAGACCCAACGCAAGCAAAAATAAATAAAATTAAATCTTTTGACTTCTGAGATGACTCACTCACATGGCTGTAGTTAAGAGGCCTCAGTTCCTTGTCACTGGATCTCTCCTTTGGGCTGCTTGAGTGTCTTCATGACATGGCAGCTGGCTTACCCCAGGACGACTGATCTAGCAGAAACCAAAGCAGAAGCTGCAATGTCTTTTATAACTCTGGAAGCTGCACTTTGTCATTTCTGCAATTTCTTTTTAGTTAAACAGTCAGCCCTTTTCAAGTGCAAGGAGCCACACAGGTACATGAAGACTGGGAGATAATTAGGGGATAATTAGGGCCATCTTGGAGGCTGGGTACCAAAGTGGCTGACTAGGCAAAGACTGAATTTTGTTTTCTTCACTTCTGGAGAGAAAATGGTCAGTGAATCTCATTGGTGGTCTCTGAGATGTACCAAAGCTACCTCTTGCTCTCATTCCCAGCTGTGTGGCTGACAGGGTATTGGTGCTCCGGCTGGGTGTCAGGCCTGTGCCTCTGAATTGGGAGAGTGGAGTTCAGTACATTGGTCTATCAGAGACCTCCGGCACCTTCTAACATCAAAACGATGAAAGCCTCCCAGAGATATCCGTCTCAACACTAAGACCCAGCTCCACTCAGAGACCAGCAAGATCCAGTGCTGGACATCCCATGACAAACAACTAGCAAGACAGGAATGCAGGCCCACATATTAGCAGAGAGGCTGCCTAAAATCATAATAAGGCCACAGACACCCCAAAACACACCACCAGATGTGGAACTGTCTACAAGAAAGACAACATCCAGACACACCCACCAGAACACAGGCACCAGTCCCCTCCACCAGAAAGCCTATACAACCCACTGAACCAACCTTAGCCACTGGGGGCACACACCAAGAACAATGGGAACTATGAATCTGCAGCCTGCGAAAAAGAGGCCCCAAACACGGTCCCCAAAGCTAAATGAGAAAACAGAGAAACACACAGAAGATGAAGGAGCAAGGTAAAATCCCACCAGAACAAACAAATGTAGAGGAAATAGGCAGTCTACCGGAAAAAGAATTCAGAGTAATGATAGTAAAGATGATCCCAAACCTTGGAACTGGAATTGAGAATATACAAGAAAGGTTTAACAAGGACCTAGAAGAACTAAAGGGCAAACAAACAATGATGGACAACACAATACATGGAATTTAAAATTCTTTAGAAGGAAACAATAGCAGAATAACTGAGGCAAAAGAATGGATAAATGACCTGGAAGACAAAATAGTGGAAATAACTACTGCAGAGCAGAATAAAGAAAAAAGAATGAAAAGAATTGAGGACAATCTGAGACACCTCTGGGACAACATTAAGCACACCAACATTCTAATATACGGGTCCCAGAAGTATAAGAGAAAAAGAAAGAGACTGAGAAAATATTTGAAGAGATAATAGTTGAAAACTTCCCTAATATGGGAAAAGAAATCATTAATCAAGTCCAGGAACTGCAGATACACCCAAGGAGAAACATGCCAAAACATATATTAATCAAACTATCAAAAATTAAATACAAAAAAATATTAAAAGCAGCAAGGGAAAAACAACAAATAATATACAATGGAATCCCCATAAGGTTAACAGCTGATCTTTCAGCAGAAACTCTGCAAGCCATAAGGGACTGGCAGGACATATTTAAAGTGATGAAAGAGGAAAAGCTACAGCCAAGATTACTCAACACAGCAAAGAATCTCATTCAGATTTGACAGAGAAATTAAAAACTTTACAGACAAGCAAAAGCTAAGAGAATTCAGCACCACCAAACCAACTTTACAACAAATGCTAAAGGAACTCCTCTAGGCAGGAAACACAGGAGAAGGAAAAGACCTACAATAACAAACCCAAAAAAATTAAGAAAATGGTAATAAGAGCATACATATCAATAATTACCTTAAATGTAAATGGATTAAATGTTCCAACCAAAAGACATAGACTGGCTGAATGGATCTCAAAACATGACTGGTAAATATGCGTTCTACAAGAGACCCACTTCAGACCTAGGGACACATACAGACTGAAAGATAGGGGATGGAATAAGACATTCCATCCAAATGGAAGTCAAAAGAAAGCTGGAGTAGCAATTCTCATATCAGACAAAAAAGACTTTAAAATAAAGACTATTACAGGAGACAAAGAAGGACACTACATTGATCAAGGGATCAATCCAAGAAGAAGATATAACAATTGTAAATATTTATGCACCCAACATAGGAGCACCTCAATACATAAGGCAAATGCTAACAGCCAAAAAAGGGGAAATCAACAGTAACACAGTCATAGTAGGGGACTTTAGCATCCCTCTTTCACCAATGAAAAGATCATCCAAAATGAAAATAAATCAGACAACACAAGCTTTAAATGATGCATTAAACAAGATGGACTTAATTGATATTTATAGGACATTCCATCCAAAAACAACAGAATACACTTTTTCTCAAGTGCTCGTGGAACATTCTCCAGGATAAATCATATCTTGGGTCACAAATCAAGCCTTGGTAAATTTAAGAAAATTAAAATTGTATCAAGTATCTTTTCCGACCACAATGCTATCAGACTAGATATCAATTACAGGAAAAGATCTGTAAAAAATACAAACACATGGACCCTAAACAATACACTACTTAATAACCAAAACATCATTGAAGAAATCAAAGAGGAAATTAAAAAATACCTAGAAACAAATGACAATGAAAACATGAAGACCCAAAACCTATGGGATGCAGCAAAAGCAGTTCTAAGAGAAAGATTTATAGCAATACAATCCTACCTCAAAAAACAAGAAACATCTCAAATAAGCAAGCTAACTTTACACCTAAAGAAATTAGAGAAAGAAAGGGGAGAAAAAACCCAAAGTCAGCAGAGGAAAGAAATCATAAAGATCAGATCAGAAATAAATGAAAAAGAAATGAATAAAACAACAGCAAAGATAAAAAAACTAAAAGTTGGTTCTCTGAGAAGATAAACAAAATTGATAAACCATTAGCCAGACTCCTCAAGAAAAAAAGGGAGAAGACTCAACTCAATAGAATTACAAATGAAAAAGGAGAAGTAACAACTGACACTGCAGAAATACAAAGGATCATGAGAGATTACTGCAAGCAACTATATGCCAATAAAATGGACAACCTGGAAGAAATGGACAAATTCTTAGAAAAGCACAAACTTCCAAGACTGAACCAGGAGGAAACAGAAACCATAAACAAACCAATCCCAAGCACTGAAATTGAGACTGTGATTAAAAATCTTCCAACAACCAAAAGCCCAGGACCAGATGGCTTCACAGGCAAATTCTATCAAGCATTTAGAGAAGAGTTAACACCTATCCTTCTCAAACTCTTCCAAAATATAGCAGAGGGAGGAACACTTCCAAACTCATTCTTCGAGGCCACCATCACCCTGTTACCAAAATCAGACAAAGTTGTCACAAAGAAAGAAAACTACAGGCCAATATCACTGATGAACATAGATTCAAAAATCCACAGCAAAATACTAGCAAACAGAATCCAACAGCGCATGAAAATGATCATACACCAAGGTCAAGTGGGGTTTATCCCAGGAATGCAAGGATTCTTCAATACATGCAAATCAATGTGATACACCATATTAAAAAACTAAAGGATAAGAACCATATGGTCATCTCAATACACCCAGAAAATGCTTTCGACAATATTAAACACCCATTTATGATTAAAAAACACCTCCAGAAAGTAGGCATAAACAGAACTTTCCTCGACATAATAAAGGCCATATATGACAAACCCATAGCCAACATTGTTCTCAATGGTGAAAAAGTGAAACCATTTCCACCAAGATCAGGAAGAAGACAAGGTTGCCCACTCTCACCACTATTATTCAACACATTTTTGGAATTTTTCCATACAGCAACCAGAGAAGAAAAAGAAATAAAATGAATCCAAAATAGAAAAGAAGAAGTTAAGCTCTCCCTGTTTGCAGACGACATGATACTATACATAGAGAATCCTAAAGATGCTACCAGAAACCTACTAGAGTTAATCAATAAATATGGTAAGGTTGCAGCATACAAAATTAATGTACAGATATCTCTTTCATTCCTATACACTAAAGATGGAGAATCTGAAAGAGAAATTAAGGAAACACTCCCATTTACCACTGCAACAAAAAGAATAAAATACATAGGAATAAACATACCTAAGGAGACAAAAGTCGTTTACTCAGCAAACTATAAGACACGGATGAAAGAAATCAAAGATGACACAAACAAATAGAGAGATATACCATGTTCTTGGATTGGAAGAATCAACATTGTAAAAATGACTATACTACCCAAAGCAATCTACAGATTCAGTGCAATCCCTATCAAACTACCCAATGACATTTTTCAGAGAACTGGAACAAAAAATTTCAAATTTATGTGGAAACACAAAAGACCCCGAACAGCCAAAGCAATCTTGAGAAGAAAAACAGAGCTGGAGGAACCAGGCTTCCTAACTTCAGACAATACTACAAAGCTACAGTAGTCAAGACATTATGATACTGGCACAAAAACAGAAATATAGATCAATGGAACAGGATAGAAAGCTCAGAGATAAACCCATACACATATGGTCACCTTATTTTGATAAAGGAGGCAAGAATATACAATGGAGAAATCACAGCCTCTTCAATAAGTGGTGCTGGGAAAACTGGACAGCTACAGGTAAAAGAATGAAATCAGAAGACTCCCTAACACCATACACAAAAATAAACTCAAAATGGATTAAAGACCTAAATGTAAGGCCAGACACTATAAAACCCTTAGAGGAAAACATAGGCAGAACACTCTATGACATCAACCACAGCAAGATCCTTTTTGAGCCACCTCCTAGAGAAATTGAAATAAAAACAAAAATAAACAAATGAGACTTAAAAGCTTTTACACAGCAAAGGAAAACGTAAACAAGATGAAAAGACAACCCTCAGAATGGGAGAAAATATTTGCCAACGAAGCAACTGACAAAGGATTAATCTCCAAACTTTACAAGCAGCCCATGCAGATCAATATCAAAAAAAAAAAAAAAACAACCCAATCCATAAATGGGCAGAAGACCTAAATAGACATTTCTCCAAAGAAGATATACAGATTGCCAACAAACACATGAAAGAATGCTCAATATCACTGATCATTAGAGAAATGCAAATCAAAATTACAATGAGGGGGCTTCCCTGGTGGCGCAGCGGTTGAGAGTCTGCCTGCCGATGCAGGGAACACGGGTTCGTGCTCCAGTCCAGGAAGATCCCACATGCCACGGAGCGGCTGGGCCCGTGAGCCATGGCTGCTGAGCCTGCATGTCCGGAGCCTGTGCTCCACAATGGGAGAGACCACAACAGTGAGAGGCCCGTGTACCGCAAAAAAAAAAAAAAAAAAAAAAAAAAAAAAAAAAAAAATTACAATGAGGTATCACCACACACAGGTAAGAATGGCCATCATCAAAAAAATCTACAAACAATAAATGCTGCAGAGGTGTGGTGAAAAGGGAACCCTCTTGCACCATTGGTGGGAGTGTAAATTGATACAGCCACTACTGAGAACAGTATGGAGTTTCCTTAGAAACCTAAAAATAGAACTACCACTACCATATGACACAGCAAACCCACTACTGGGCATATACTGGGAGAAAACCATAATTCAAAAAAAGTCATGTTCCACAATGTTTATTGCAGCTCTATTTCCAATAGCCAGGACATGGAAGCAATCTAAGTGTCCAATCAACTGATGAATGGATAAAGAAGATGTTGCACATCTTCAATATAAAATGGAATATTACTAAGCCATAAAAAGAAATGAAATTGAGTTATTTGTAGTGAGGTGGATGGACCTAGAGTCTGTCATACAGAGTGAAGTAAGTCAGAAAGAGAAAAACAAATACTGTATGCTAACACATATATACGGAATCTAAAAAAAAAGAAAAAAATGGTTCGGAAGAACCTAGGGGCAGGACAGGAAAAAAGATGCAGACATAGAGAATTTACTTGAGGACATGGGGAGGGGGACAGGTAAGTTGGGACGAAGTGAGAGAGTGGCATGGACTTATATATACTACCAAATATAAAATAGCTAGTAAGGAACAGCTGCATAGCACAGGGAGATCAGCTCAGTGCTTTGTGACCACTTAGAGGGGTGGGATAGGGACAGTGGGAGGGAGATGCAAGAGGGAGGAGATATGGGGATATATGTACATGTATAGCTTGTTCACTTTGTTATAAAGCAGAAACTAACACACCATTGTAAAGCAATTAAAGTCCAATAAGATGATATAAATAAATAAATAAATAATTTATGCCCCCCCCAAATTAAATCTTTTTTAAAAATAAATAAATAAAAAAGAGCACCCAATAACATGGTAACTCTAAACCTAAGTATTTTCAGTACTATAGTAAATGTAACTGGATTAATATCTCCTAATAAAGTGTAATATTTTATATTATGTGCAACTAAATTTTTTCGCAATATACAGGTAAAATAAAAGAATTACGTTAAAAAGGAGAAAACTTTCCATGTATTTAAAAACAATAAAACAATAAGCATATAATAGCATGCTTATAATAAGCATATAATAAGCATTTATAATATCATATATATAAACATATATAAGCATATAATATCATGCTTATAATAAGCATATAATAAGCATCTTAGATAAAGTAGTCTTTAAGTTCAGAACAATTTGTCATTATTGTAATTAGTATTATTATACCAATTTCTTAAAAACATTTCAATACTTTTTCTATTTGAAAAAATATTTTAATATTTTTTTCTTCACTCTTTTGTGGTCTAATACATGGTAAGTATTTAGGGGCTAACATAACCTAAAAATATATGTTGTTCTTTTACACTCGAACAAAACTGAATCAAGAAGAAATAGATAACTTGAACATACTGATCACTAAAATCAAAATAGAATCTGTAATTTAAAAAAACTCTCTACCAACAGAAGTCCAGGATCAGATGGTTTCACAGGCAAATTCTACCAAATATACAAAGCAAAACTTATACTGATTCTTCTCAAACTCTTCAAAAAGTTTGAAGAGTAAGGAATACTTCCAAAGACATTCTATGAAACCACCATCATCCTGATATCAAAAACAGATGGGGCAGACTTCCCTGGTGGCAGAGTGGTTAAGAATCCATCTGCCAATGCAGGGGACATAGATTCAAGTCCTGGTTTGGAAAGATCCCACATGCCACGCAGCAACAAAGCCTGTGTGCCACAACTACTGAGCCTGCACTCTACAGCCCACAAGCCACAACTACTGAGCCTGATAGCCACAACTGTTGAAGCCTGCACACTTAGAGCCCATGCTCTGCAACAAAAGAAGCCACCACAATGAACAGCCTGTACACCACAATGAAGAGTAGCCCCCGCTCACCACAACTAGAGAGAGCCTGTGCACAGCAATGGACACCTAATGCATCCAAAAATAAATAAAGAAAGAAATTTACTAAAACAAACAAACAAAAAAAAAACAGATGGGGACTTTTCTGGTGGTACAGCAGTTAAGATTTCGCCTTCCAGTGCAGGGGTTGGGGCGGGTTCAATCCCTGATGGTGGAGCTAAGATCCCACATGCCTCACAAACAAGAAACCAAAACATAAACAGAAGCAATATTGGAACAAATTCAATAAAGACTTTAAAAAAAAACAGAGAAAGATACTATCAAAAAAGAAAATTGGGCCTCCCTGGTGGCGCAGTGGTTGAGAGTCGGCCTGCCGATGCAGGGGATACGGGTTCGTGCCCCTATCTGGGAGGATCCCATATGCCGCGGAGCGGCTGGGCCCGTGAGCCATGGCCGCTGGGCCTGCGCATCCGGAGCCTGTGCTCCGCAACGGGAGAGGCCACAACAGTGAGAGGCCCGCATACCGCAAAAAGAAGAAAAAAAAAAAAAAAAAGAAAATTGCAGGCCAATATCTTTGATAAAAATAGATGCAAAAATTCTCAACTGAATATTAGGAAACCGAATCTGACAACACATAAGAGGATCATACACCATGACCAAATTTGATTCACCCCAGTGTCACAAAGTTGTTTCAACATATGCAAATCAATCAACATGATACACCCCATCAACAAAGGAAAAACACAAAACAAATGATCATCTCAATAGATGCCGAAAAAGCATTTGAAAAACTTCAATATCCATTCATGATAAAAACACTTACCAGGGCTTCCCTGGTGGTGCAGTGGTTGAGAGTCCGCCTGCCGATACAGGGGACACGGATTTGTGCCCTGGTCCGGGAAGATCCCACATGCCACGGAGCAGCTAGGCCCGTGAGCCATGGCCACTGAGCCTGTGCGTCCGGAGCCTGTGCTCCGCAACTGGAGAGGTCACAACAGTGAGAGGCCCGTGTATCACACACACACACAAAAAAAAAAACTTACCAAAGTGGGTATAGAGGAAACATATCTCAACATAATAAAAGCTATTTATGACAAACCCACAGCCAATATAATACTCAGTGTTCATAGGCTGAAAGCCTTCCCCCTAAAATCTGGAACAAGAAAAGGATGCCCACTCTCACCTCTTCTCTTCAACATAGTATTGGAAGTCCTAGCCACAACAATCAGACAAGAAAAATAAATAAAATCTAACCACATTGGAAGGGAAGAGGTAAAGTTGTCATTATATGCAGATGACATGATAATATATATAAAGGAAACCCTAAAAGTTCCACACAAAAACTACTAGAACTGATAAACAAATTCACCAAATTAGCAGGATACAAGATTAACGTACATAAATTGGTTGCATTTCTTGGTTTTCTGGGGGGTTTTTTATTTATTTTGGCTGCATTGGGTCTTCATTGTTGTTCATGGGCTTTCTCTAGTTGTGGCCAGTGGAGGCTAGTCTTCATTGTGGTGCACAGGCTTCTCATTGCAGTGGCTTCTCTTGTGGTGGAGCACGGGCTCTAGGCACGTGGGCTTAAGTAGTTGTGGCACATAGGCTCAGTAGTTGTGGCTCATGGGCTCTAGTGTGCAGGTTAAGGACTTCTGGCACACAGGTCTAGTTGCTCCACGGCATGTGAGATCTTCCTGCACCAGGGCTCCATCCCATGTCCCCTGTACTGGCAGGCGGATTCTCAACCATGGAGCCACGAGGGAAGTCCCTGGTTGCATTTCTTTACACTAACAATGAAATATCAGAAAGGAAATGTAAACAAGCAATCCTTTTTAAAATGGCATCAAGAAAATAAAATACTTGGGAATAAATCTCACCAAGAAGGTGAAAGACTTATATGCTGAGAACTACAAAACATTAGTAAAGGAAATTGAAGATGATTCAGAGAAATGGAAAGACATCCCACACTCTTGGATGGGAAGAATTAATACTGTTAAAATGGCTATACTACCCAAAGCAATCTACAGATTTAATGTGATCCTTATCAAACTGCCCATGACATTTTCCCCAGAACTAGAACAAATAATCCTAAAATGTATCTGGAACCATAAAAAGTCTGAACTGTCAACACAATCCCGAGGAAAAAGAACAAAGCAGGAGGCCTAACCCTCCTAAACTTCAGACAATACTACAAAGTTACAGTAATCAAAACTGCATAGTATTGGCACAGAAAGAGATACATGGATCAATGTAATGGAATAGAGAGCCCAGAAATAAATGCACACACCTATTGTCAATTAACCTTTGACAAAGGAGGCAAGAACATACAATGGGGAAAAGATAGTCTCTTCAGCAAGTGGTGTTTTGAAAGTTGGACAGCCGTATTCAAATCAGTGAAGTCAGAACATACCCTCACACCATACACAAAAATAAACTCAAAACGGCTTACATGCTTAAATATAAGATAGGACACCTTAAAACTCCTAGAAGAGAACATAAGCAAAACATTCTCTGACATAAATCATACCACAGTTTTCCTAGGTAATTCTCCCTAGGCAGTATAAATACAGTAAGTCACCTACATACGAACCTTCAAGTTGCAAAATTTCAAAGATGCAAACGTGCATTCGCATGTCCAATCATGTAAGTTAGTTCACGTGTCTGGCATACATTGTCATGTGTGTGCATCCTCTATAAGTGGTTGTGCTTTTGTGTACTTTATAGTACTGTATAGAGTACAGTAGTACAGTACGTTTATTTCAAGCCCAAGATGTCTGGAAGCAAGCGTAAAAGCAGCGGTGATGTAGCTGGTACTGTTAAGAAGGGCCCAGCGATAATGATGGAAACAAAAGTGAAAGTAATTGAGAGAGTGGAGCAAGGCAAAAAGATGTTAGACATCGCTCATTCTTATAACATGAATCATTCAATCATTGGCACGAATCTAAAGAACAAGGACAAGATCATGGAACATGTGAAGTCTGCTGTGCTGACGGTGTTGACAAAATATCAAAGAAGCATGGAAGAGTGATGGAGGAGATGGAGAAACTTCTCAGTTTGCAGATGCAGGATCAACATCAGCACTGAGTCCTACTCAGCTTAATGCTGATTCAAGAGAAAGCTAAAAGCCTTTATGAAGACTTGAAGAAGAAACACGGCAAAGAATCAGAGGGCACATCTTTTAATGCCAACCGTGGCTGGTTTCATTGGTTCAAGGCTAGAGCCAACCTTCACAATGCAAAAGTAAGTGGAGAGGCAGCAAGTGCAGATAGGGTAGCTGTCCGGGAACTTCCGGAAACACTTTGAGAAATTATTGATGATGGTGTGTATTTACCCAACCAGGTTTTTAATGTGGATGAGATATTACTGTACTGGAAGAGGATGCCAGACCGAAGTTACATCAGTAAGGAGGAAAAGTTGATGCCGGGCTGTAAAGCAGCAAATGATAGGCTAACTGTTGTTTGGTGGCAATGCTTCCAGTGAATTGAAGCTGAAGCTTCTCTTAGTTTATCATTCAGAGAATCCAAGAACCTTTAAAAACATAGCCAAGGGCTCTCTTCCTGTTGTGTGGAAGCGTAACCCCAAATTCTGTATTACACAGGCCACGTTCCAGGACTGGTTTCCCACCACTTTATCCCAGATGTAGAGAAATATTGCCCGGAGAAGGACATTCCAGCAAAACATTCTTTTGCTGCTCGACAATGCTCTGGGCCACCCCCCATCCATGGATGACTTTCATCCCAACTTCCAAGTAGTGCATCTCTCACCAAATACTACGTTGCTCATCCAACCTACAGACCAGGTAGTTAGAGTGACTTTCAAGAAATATTATTTATGTCACACTTTTTGTCAGGCAGTAAAGGTAAGTGACAAATCAAGAACAACCTAAGGACTACTTTGGAAGGACTATAACATCTACAAGACCATAAAAACATTGACTTTGCATGGTGTGACGGTATGTTGGTCACCATGAATGGGGTTTGGAAGAACCTTTGCCCACAGTTTGTTCATGATTTTTGTGGATTTGAGAAGGTAGATCAGAAGTCCGAAGAGGTCTTCAGCAACACAGTGACCCTCAGTGAGAAGCTGGAGATAGATCTGCAAGAGGACGATTTCATTGAACTCCTTGCTGTGCAACATGAGGAGCTTACTGATGGAATTGGAGGCCCAGAGAAAGGATGAAGAGGGACAAGAGGAAGAAAAAGTAACTGAAGAACTGAAGAGATTCATGACACAGAAAATGACAAGGGAATCTTCTTTATTTGAAGAAGCACTGTTAGTTTTTGAGGCACAGGACCCGAACCTAGAATGGTACCCAAAGGTGGCAGCAGTCATTCAGAATGAAATCCAGTGCTACCATGTCATCTATGATGAGAAAAAAAGAGCTACTACCCAGACATCAATGGATCATTTTTTCAACAGGGTAGATAGAATTAAATCCAGCAAGGAACCAGAACTTGTGTCATCAACGTCAGTTATGAGTGAAATGGCAGCTTGCCCTCTGTCTCCTACTGCTGATAATCCTTCACCTCTACCTTCTCCCACCTCCTCTCCCTCCTCTAATCAGTAACTCTTCTCTCCTGTTCCCTCGATGCCAGCCCGAGTATCCCAGCTGTTGTACTGTATTACTGTACTTTTGAAGTTACTGTACTGTAAGATTAAAAATGTTTTCTTTATCTTTGTGTTTGTTTTTTATGTATTGTTTGTGTGAAGAGTATTATAAACCTATTATGGTACAATACCATATAGCCGACTGTGTAAGTTGGGTACCTAGGCTAACTTTGTTGGACTTACAAACAAATTGGACTTACAAATGCACTCTTGGAACAGAACTTGTTCATATGTAGGGGACTTACTGTAAAAGCAAAAAAGAAACAGGAACTAATCAAACTTACAAGCTGTTGCACAGCAAAGGAAACAATAATCAAAATGAAAATACAACCTATGGACTGGAGAAAATATTAGGAAATTATGCGACTGACAAGGGCTTAATTTCCAAAGTATACAAACAGCTCATACAACTCAATAACAAAATAACAAATAACTCAATGGAAAAATGGGTAGAAGACCTAAATAAACATTTCTCCAAAGAAGACATACAGATAGCCAATAGGCACATGAAAAGATGCTCATCATCACTAATTAGTAGAGAAAGGCAACTCCAAATTACAATGAGGTATCACTACACACTGATCAGAATGGCCATGATTTTAAAAAAATCTACAATTAACAAATGCTGGATGGGGTATGGAGAAAAGGGAACACTTCTACACTGTTGGTGGCCATGTAAGTTGGTGCAGTCACTATGGAAAACAGTATGGAGTTTCCTCAAAAAATCAATAAAGAGAGTTGCCATATGATCTAGCAATCTCACTTGTGGACATATATCTAGACAAAACTATAATTCAAAAAAATACATAAAACCCTATGTTCATAGCAGCACTATTTATAATAGCCAAGACATGGAAACAACCTAAATGTTCATTGAAAATTGAATGTATAAAGAAAGTGTGGTATACATATACAATAGATATTACTCAGACATAAAAAAGAATGAAATAATGCCATTTGCAGCAACATGGATGGACCTAGAGATAATGATACTAAGTGAAGTAAGTCAGAAAGAGACAGACAAATAGCATATAATATCACTTACATGTGGAATCGAAAACAGGACACAAATGAACATGTCAGCAAAACAGAAACAAACACACAGATATAGAAAATAGAGTTGTGGTTGCCAAGGAGAGAGTGAAGGAAAGATTGGGAGTTTTGGAATAGCAGAAGCAAACTATTCTACATAGGATGGATAAACCACAAAGACCTACTGTATAGCAGAGGAAACTATATTCAATATCCTGTGATAAACCATAATGGAAAAGAATATATATATACTGGGGCTTCCCTGGTGGCGCAGTGGTTGAGAGTCTGCCTGCCGGTGCAGGGGACGCGGGTTCGAGCCCTGGTCTGGGAGGATCAGACATGCCGCGGAGCAACTGGGCCTGTGAGCCACAACTACTGAGCCTGCGCGTCTGGAGCCTGTGCTCCGCAACAAGAGAGGCCGCGACAGTGAGAGGCCCGCGCACCGCGATGAAGAGTGGCCCCCGCTCGCCGCAACTAGAGAAAGCCCTCGCACAGAAATGAAGACCCAACACAGCCATAAATAAATAAATAAATTTTAAAAAAAAGAATATATATATATATATATATATATATATATGTATGTATGTATATATAACTGAATCACTTTGCTGCACAGCAGAAATTAATACAACAGTGTATAAAGGCTGCAGAGGGTGTGGAGAAAAGGGAACCCTCCTGCACTGTTGGTGGGAATGTAAACTGATACAGCCACCATGGAGAATAATATGGAGGTTCCTTAAAAGCTAAACATAGAACTATCATATGACCCAGCAATCCCACTACTGGGCATATACCCAGAGAAAAACATAATTCAAAAAGAGTCATGTACCACAATGTTCATTGCAACTCTAATTACAATAGCCAGGACATGGAAGCAACCTAAGTGTCCATCGACAGATGAATGGATAAAGAAGATGTGGCACATATATACAATGGAATATTACTCAGCCATAAAAAGGAACAAAATTGAGTTATTTGTAGTGAGGTGCTTGGACCTAGAGTCTGTCATACAGATTGAAGTACGTCAGAAAGAGAAAAACAAATACCATACACAAACACATATATATGGAATCTAGAAAAATGGTACTGATGAACCTAGTGACAGGGCAGGAATAAAGACACAGATATAGAGAACGGACTTAAAGACACAGGAAGGAAGGGGAAACAGGGACATAGTGAGAGAGTAGCACTGACATATATACACTACCAAATGTAAAAGAGCTAGTGGTAAGCTGCCACATAGCACAGGGAGATCAGCTCGGTGCTTTATGTCCCCCACAGGGGTGGGATAGGGAGTGTGGGAAGGAGGCTCAAGACGGGGGGGATATGGGGATATATGTATACATATAGGTGATTCACTTTGTTGTAAAGCAGAAACTAATACAGTGTTATAAAGCAATTATACTCCAATGAACATGTATTTTAAAAAAAAACACAACATTGTAAACCAACTACACTAGAAAATATTTCTTAAGTGAAAAAGATTTTTTGAATGTAAGTTTTATTGTGTGTGTGTGTACCACGGGTTCAATATATATGAATTATGTCAAATTGATTACATTGTTTTTCAAAATAAAGAATTTTTGATATTCTACATCAGCATCATAATATAAATGCAGAAAAACTATATTATTTTTTTCTAAAGTTCAGAAATAGCCATTTTGCTCATTCGGTATACTATAAGCCACTAACTGTTAAAAAGGGATTCGTGACCTCTTCCTTCCAAAGAAATATTTCTGCAGTCACACAAGTTTAATAGAATGTTCCGCCATGAACTGACTTCGCACCTTAGGGACACGAGATTTGCATCCTGAAATCTCTTTCTTGCAAAAATGTCCAATTAGCACCCTAGCATTACAGAAAAGAAATGCTTTTTTCCAGATCTCAAATTCCATACAAAGTTATCAAGACATCATGTATTTTTTTTTCCACACACACAGACGGTATTTTATTTTTACAAGAGAAAAATCAACTGACACCAAACATTATAAATGGATGACCACAACAAAAGGAACAATGTTTGCAATTACCAAACACGAAACACACTCATACTATGTCATAATATTGACATTCAGTCCAGGAATCCTCCACTGTAACAGCTCCTTTACTTTGCAGTGAAAGACATCATGTTTTTTTTTTTTTTTTTTCTTTGCAGTACGCGGGCCTCTCACTGTTGTGGGCTCTCCCATTGTGGAGCACAGGCTCCGGACGCGCAGGCTTAGCGGCCATGGCTCACGGGCCCAGCCGCTCCGCGGCATGTGGGATCTTCCCGGACCGGGGCACGAACCCGTGTCCCCTGCATCGGCAGGTGGACTCTCAACCACTGCACCACCAGGGAAGCCCGACATCATGTATATTTAAATTATCAGCACTCACCTGAGATCTTTAACAATCAACAGAAACATAATTTTGTGTTCTCTTTCATTTATTCTGGTTCTAAGTGGTCATTTCTAAACGAAAGTATTTAAGTATGTTAACATCATCTTATAACATCATATTTCAAATGACTACCATCTTTCCAAAGATGAAATATGAGGAACTCATAATTAGGCTCTCCAAAGTTTTACTCTTTGAATCTGTATTACTCTTCTGCTGAACTCCACACTGTTCATTAGTCTCTGAGAATATTCTTTTTCTTGTATGGTCATCACATGCTCTTTCATTTCATGAACTTTTTTCCTACAATTTTATGCCTAGTTTATTTCTGAGAATATGCATTATTTCAGATTGATATTTATAGACACAAAGACTTCTCTATAATCCCCTGAGAGTTTCAAGAACTCCTTCTTCTTTTTTATTAATACCTAGATTCTGAAGCTCTCCACAAAGCATTACTAAAATTGCATTTACATAAGTATCTACATATTAATCACACATTAATGCATTTACAATTGTATTATGCTTTATTGCTAATTTTGGAGCATAAATGTAGCTGTCTTATTTACCACCCTCTTGGAAATCACTTTAATATTTGCACTTAGGACTTGAAAGAGAATGGATAAATAAAAACCTGAAGAATATGCAAATACAATTATATATTTCTCATAAAATTAGTTGATTATCTAACCTTTATCCAGAAAAAAGAAGAGCCCAGATACTCTGCAGGCATGATACTCGAGAATGTGTGGCCTTCCAGCAAGAAAACATGCAGTAATCCATATGGCAGAGTTTACTGTGACCAGCTGGGGTTACTGACCTATGCATTCCTTACACGCAACATATCAGGAGTGGAAAAAGGGAATTTGTCAGTTGTGGCAATAAGCTTAATGAAGATTTGTAGCAGGTCATGCTCATATATTCAACACAGGTAGAATCAAACCTTTGCTCAATTCTGGTAGATCTAAGTCTGTATCTGTTACCTTGTCTTTAACGAGGAAATGTCAGAACTGACTTACCAAAAAAAAGTGTTTTGTGTGTTTGTTTCTTTTAATTACAGTCACGGTGAGTAAGACATAGCTCAGAACAGTTAATGTGACTTAGTGATTCTCTCATCAGGAAATACAGTTTCTACTTCCCTGTTTATTCTCCACATCCTGTAGTAAGTTAAGTTACAATGAAAGATAAATCTACAGGGCGAAAAGAAAAGAAAACTTACATGTGTTGATAAGATCATTCTGACAGGTTTTACCACGTATGTCAGTGTTTCTGGCAATGGACACAAGCCAGAGCTCCCTACTCTGACATTTTCACTGATGTCATTCCCCTTGATCCTCAATTTGAAAGTGGACAAAAATGTTTTCTATGTTTTCTTCTTTAAGAAATTAAATAAAGAATGATTTCTAGACATGATGCTCTAATGATTTTCAGTCAGTGGTCATCAAGAGAGGAAAAGCACAGAATCTCATCCCCACAGAAGGGTGACATTCAGTCAGGTAGGAAAATTCTCCCCAAAATCAGAGCTTCATCTTTAACATGCAATCAGAGGCTTTCACAGGTTCTTCATCACTCTGCACTCAGCCCTACCATATGGGATTGGCTCTGAGAATCTCACATCAGATGACTGACAAACATGTCATAGTACACTGACCTGGTACCAGATACTGCCTCTCTTAATGATCTCCCGCAGGGATATTGCAATATTCTAGGATATTTCCTGGAGCCCTCTACTCTATACAGGTACACTTCCAAATAGAAACAGAAGCTTTGATTCTCACTGGGGCCCCTGCTCTGTCCAACCAACCTCTCTAGAAATATGATGTTCTAATCTCTCCTGATTAGAAGATTTCAAGGTCTCTCCCTGTGCTACTTTAGTAAAGGTAAAAGAGAAACAAGAAAGAGCAAACTATGCAGGGAGCAATATATAAGATTTCTTTACTTAATGTATTTATCTCATATACCCAAATATTGAGAAATATAGATTCATTTCATAATGGTCAAGAAAAGAGGAGGAGGAACCTGCATGCCAACAGTATATATAAAATGAAATCAATATTGCATAAGCTCCAGTTTAAGATTAGCTATGAGGTACTAACTCTTCCCATAAAGAACCAATAATTCTCCATCATTTGAAGCACACTGAGGACTCAGACAGCTGGACACTGAGGGTGTAGTCTCCTCACTCGAATTCTGTACCTGTATCACAGAGCAATGAAATATTCCCAAAGAATTATTAAGGATGAGGTAGGGAGCCAAAATAAAACAGATGAATCCATAGTCTGCCCTACCATCCGTTCTGCTGGATGTTACCACCATCTCGGCCCAATATGACCTTCCCACTTTTCTCTGGGCCTCCCTACTTTCCACCTCCATCCTCTCATTATATCTTACCTACACTTGGAAACGACTCTAGTTTTTCCACTGATCTTTATCAACAAGTAATCCAAAGAGCAACTGTGTATGTAACTCCTTAGAAACCTCAGGTCTGACTCAGTAATACATGACCTTCGAAGTCCAAAGTTTTCCTAATTCCCTTTATTATTTTATTTTCTAATTTCCATGTACTTACGCTCTCAGGACCTCCACTGTTCTCAGGTTCATCTTCCCTGCAAAATCTGTCAACCTAGACATAGACTTAAGTACCACCCTCTAATTACCTCCTAGGGAATCCAGTTTTTAAAAAAGCCTCAGCAAGCCTTATGGATTTTATTAAAGACTCTTTAAGATAACCCATGGGACATAGCAATACATCCACAGATATCTATTTAATACACCCTCAGAGTAATATTTTTTTCTTTTTTATAAAGTCTCTTCTGTCCAATGAAAACTCTCACCTCTTCTTCTTCAACATACGCAGTGTCTCACCCTTCTGATTACTCTCTGCTCTTTCCCAGGGCCACTCCCTTTCATGATATTACATTCTTTCCCAATTTTGGATGTTAGTAAAATCAAATAACATAAAGTATAATATGTTAATTATTTTAAACTGCACCGTTCAGTGATATTACATACATTCATATTATTGGGCGATGAACATCACCATTTATCTTTCTAATTCTTTTCTATGTTTTAAAACTGTAACTCTATATCCTTTAAACATAACTTTCTATTTTGTTCTATAACCACCTGAAAAGCATCATTACCCTCACAATTTCTATGGTTTTGACTATACTAAGTACCCCATATAATTGAAATAAGTAGTTGTATTGTTAGGCCTCACTAAAAGTCACAAAAATGGCTTTCAGTAGCTAAATTTCCTCAAGATTCATCCATGTTGTAGCATATTCCTACATCTTTTCCTTCTTAACACTGAATAATATTGTATTATATGGGTAGACCGCACTTTGCTTATCCAGGAACTAGTGGATGAACACTTAGGTTGCTTTCATATTTTAGCTACTGTGATTATTATTGCTCTAAACACTGGAGTACAAATATTTCTTTAAGACACAGATATCAATTCCTTTGGGTATACCTCATAGCAAAGTTCCTGGATCATGTAGTAATTCTATTTTTCAATATCTGAAAAATTGCCATACTCTTCTGCAAATCAGCTGTATCATTCTACATTCCCACTGACATAGCACAATGCTTCCAACTCCCTCACATCCTCACCAATACTTGTTTTCTGCTTGTGTATGTGTGTATGTGCTTGTGTGTGTATGCATGCACACAAATATATAAACATGCATTTAGTGATATGGAGCATCTATTCAAGTGCTTAGTCATTTGTACATCTTTTTGAAAGACCATCTACTCAAGTCTTTTATCCATTTTTGAATCAGGGTGTTTGCTTTTTGTTGAGTTGTAGGAGTTCTCTGTATATTCTGAATGGAAATCGCTTGTCAGATAGATGGCTTTCAAATATTTTCTCCCATCTTGTGGGTTGCCATTTTATTCTGTTTACATTTCTTTGATACACATTTTTTTAAATTATGTACTGCAAATTGTTTATTTTTTTCTTAGCTGTACCTTTGTTGTTCCTTCATTTCATATTGAGGAAAACACTGCCAAATCCAGTGTCATGAAGCTCTTGTCCTGTGTCTTCTTCTAAGACTTTTTATTTTATTAGGTTTTATATTTAGTTTCTTGATACATTTTCATTAATTTTTGCATATGATGTTAGGTAAGGGTCCATCTTCCTTCTTTTGCATGTTGACAACAAGACTTCTCAGCACCATTTGTTGAAGATACTATCCTTTCTACTTTGAAAAGTTTTGGCATCTTGTCAAAAATCATTTGGCCATATATCAGGGTTTATTTTTGGGTGCTCTATTCTATTCTATTGGTCTTGAATAAGGGAGAAAATATTATAACCTATCCAGGTTGATGAAGAACATAAAGAAAGATCAGGACTGAGAATTAGGAGGACAATATAAAATAGCAGGGAGTAAAAGACAGTGTGAGAGAAGATCTTGTACTTGCAAGTTCATGGAAATATGATCATGTTAAATCACTAAACGCCTGACTTTGAACAATATGGTAAATGTGCTAGCAAGAAACATAGCACTTACCCATCTCTGGGAAATACAGTATGGGCATAAAGATAAACTACACACAAATATATTGAAAAGGGAAGGGTTTTCATGGTTTGAGAATAGTGTGGGATTTGAAATACAGTTTAGTTCTGTTCTACCATTGTCTCTAAAACTTATCAAAGTGTATATACAAGCAATTCCAATTCTGGTAAGGTGCTTGACAGGTTTAATATGAACTTCAGCAGACCAGTAAATGTACATTCATAGTAGGACTGTTCCCTAATCCAAAAAACAAAATACAAAAACTGGAAAGACTTGAGTTCACTTTGTCAACACACATACAGATGCAGTGAGGGTTAACAGTCCAAAAACAGAAGGTGAGCATGGGTGCAAGACATTAATCCCCAGGCTGAGGTGGGGTGCAGAGTTTGAGGGTAACACAGGTAGAAAAGCCTTTTGTCCTAGCCTTGATTTTTGAGGTATGGAAATTCACAGGTCACTACCTTCATTTCAAAATGAATGAATGCACTATTCAATTTTTTTAAAACAGGAGAAGTAAACATGAGTGATAATAAATTTCAAACTGTCGCTAATCAAATAAGATACTAAGAAAGATTAAATATGATTTAAGAATGAAGTGGAGAGATTGTCCAAGATGGTAGCATTCAAAGACCCAGAGCTTGATGCCTCTCATGGGCACACCAAAGTCACAACTGTTTACAGAACAGCAATTGATGAAAAAGGCCGGGACGTACTATAAAAGATGTTTTAGAGCTAAAGATATAAGGAAGGCACCTCGGCAAGACAGGAAGGAAGGGCAAAATCTCAATAGAGTCCAGACCTATACCACGAGGTGGGTGGCCCACAAATGGGAGAATAATTACAATTTCTGAGGTGCTCCCAAGTAGCAAGGGGGTATGAACCCAACATCAGGCTCCCAAGCCCAGGGATCCTGTGCTGGAAAGAAGAGTTCCTAGAAAGTTGGGCTTGAAGACCAGTAGTGCTAATTTTCCAGAGAGCCAGAGGGTTGTGGAAATAGAGATTCCACACTTAAAAGATTCTCACAGGGCTTCCCTGGTGGCGCCGTGGTTGAGAGTCCACCTGCCAATGCAGGGGACACGGGTTCGTGCCCTGGTCCGGGAAGATCCCACGTGCCACGGAGCAGCTGGGCCCGTGAGCCATGGCTGCTGAGCCTGCGCATCCGGAGCCTGTGCTCCGCAACGGGAGAGGCTACAACATTGAGAGGCCTGCGTACCACAAAAAAAAAAAAAAAAAAAGTTGTGACAGAGATGAAAGTCCTTTCCTGTGCCTTAAGTGACAACTCTTTAGCTTCAAACTACAGTTCACTAGATATAAGGTAATCAAGTATGGGTTCAACTGTGAAGGAAAAATGCAGTGTTTAAAAACATGTAAAAATTGCTGCAACAACAGCTTCATAATGTGCTACTGAATGCAATGGTAAGTTAAAAATGTTTATCTTTCTTTTATTTGTATTCTATAACAAAACTCTTTATAACACATAAATATATTGTTCACCTTTCAGACTTTTGACTTCAAACAGATTTTTCAGAAACTCATTATATAAAAACGTAGAGAACTCTCTGTGTAAAACCTTAAGAACAGAAACATGACTACATTAGACCAGCAGTCCTCAATTAGGGGCAATTTTACCCTCAAGGGGAAATTTAGAATGTCTAGAGACACTTCCGATTGTCATGGCTGGAAGAGGGGGGTTGTTATGGGCACCTAATGAGTAGAAACCGGGGATGCTATAATGCATAGCTCCTGCAACAAAGATTTATCTAGTCCAATAAGTTAATAGCACACGGTAGAGAAACCTTGGCTTAGGGTAAGAAAAAAGCTGTAAAAAAAACCAAACAAACAAACAAAAGATCTGCTGTCTCTGTGACAATATCAAAGGTTTATTGCCTCTGTCATAATCCAATGTGGATTGGCAGTGGGGGGCTCTTCTCCTTACAGGCATTACCCCTGTAATTACAGCCACTTACCCCTAAGGCTTCAAAATCTTCCATAGATCTTTACTGGAGGCAAAGACAGGAAAAGAGCCTTTACAGAAGTACATGGGAGACTCTTGGGCTCTCCCTAAAAGTGATGTATCAATCTACCCACATTCCACTGGCTAGAACTCCACCACATGTCTGAATCTAATGCCAAGGGAGGCCAGGAAATGTAATGTAGCTGTGTATTTAAAAAGTGGAAATAAGTTTGATGAGTGCCTACTCATCTCTGTCATCATGTCTGGTTATCTTTGTGACTAACAAAATATTCTGCTCATGGGTGCTTATTAACAATAAATTAATAATATTCGAAAGAGAGGCATGGACATATATACACTACAAAACGTAAGGTAGATAGATAGTGGGAAGCAGCCGCAGAGCACAGGGAGATCAGCTCGGTGCTTTGTGACCGCCTGGAGGGGTGGGATGGGGAGGGTGGGAGGGAGGGAGATGCATGAGGGAAGGGATGTGGGAACAGATGTATATGTGTGACTGATTCACTTTGTTATAAAGCAGAAACTAATAAAAAAATAGAAAAAAAAATAATAATAATATTAATTAATACAAAGAAACCTGTATTAATACAAAGTGATATTTCCTTTTAAAAAATAGGAACTAGAAGAATCTGAAACTAATATTTAATACAAGGGCATGTACAAATTTTATTCTAAACAATGTTATGTCACACTATAACAAGATTTGATGCTTGACTAACCAGATTTTTAAGCACTGTTTCTAAAACAAAATTGTATGTATTACTCAATATTTATTTCATATCTTAGACTTACCATACTCTTATCTATATTAGCTAATGTAATCTATGTTTCTTTTCTAATTCATTTTTTAAGATTTCTTCTTTGTGAATTTTTTAATTGCTTGAATTTTAAAATAAAAAGCATGCAACATTTACACAAAAAGCAAAATTATCATTCTTTTAAAATTAATGTAAAATCAAATATTGCCTTTCCCTATCTACCATTCTTACAAGGAAGAGAGAGAAAACAGCAACAATGATCGACAACATAATGTTTTAATTTGACATTTTGACATCTTTGAAGAGATATTTTTAAAGCAGTTACTTCCATATGCTTCCTTTAAAAGGAAAAGAAAAGGCTAACTTAAAAATTATGAGTCTTGTACCATACCCCAAATATCAGTGATCTGGAATTTTCCAAGCCCAGTTGAATGTTTATTTCTATAAGGGAAAAAAATAAATTTTAGTACCATCATCAGGTAAACTAAATTAGCCGGCAATCATCTTCTCAGCTGCCCATATTGACATTGTTCTGAAATTAACTATTGGATTTAGTTTAGCCACGAATAGTACATTGCTCAAAAATAACCAGTTTCAACAACTTCTATATGATATTTTTCTCTTCATTCCTTTCTGAATGCCAAAGTTCCTCTCACTAATGGATTGCTTATGATATGCTAAGGAGTCCATCACCAGCCTAGAGTAAAGGTAGAGATAGAATGTGATCGTGATGAAATTGCTGTATTCCATTGTGGAAGTGATAAAAATGCAGGGGAACTCATAAATATTTCTGACCCGTTTGTTTACAGGGATGGAAGTATTTATGGTTTGGTAATCTCTGGCTATAAAAATGCATTCCCATTTATTCTATGCTATCAAGTAGCCTTTTGTTAAAGTAGAGTTTTATGGGTAAGTTATTACTGGGAAATCTGCCTTTAGAACATTAGTAATGCAATAAATTCCACCCAGTCCATCCAGGCTATTTTGGGCAGAATTATGTCTAAATGAGCCAACTGCGTTTCACCAAAGATATTATATTCCATTCAGAGGCTCATATGTGATTTTCTTGGTCCTTGTCTTTTTGAGATTAGTAAAAGCAGGAATGGTCATGATAGGAGTTTCTTTTATTTAGAGAATTTCAATCAAAAGATGACATAAAAAATTCACTGAACAAGAATGGGTAGTTAAACCAAGTAGTAACTGAACTGATCTTTATTAGCAACTAAATCATATTGCAGCTCCTGAAAATAGCATGTGAAATCCATGAAGATATTTTTCTATCTTGAATCCCTTGCATATGAAGTTTATAAATGATTCTTTCAAATTTGTATGGGCACTATGAAATCATAGTTCTTTGTCTGTATCATATGTGTTTGTTTTGTTTCCAAATTTGAATGAAAAACACATTGATATAAAGGTTCACATATTCACAAGAGGCAGTTCCAGCTTTGGAGTCAGATGTCCTGGGTTTAAACAATGGCTCTGCCGCTTATTAGCTATGTGGCCTTGGACAAGTTACAAAGCAATCTTGTGCCTCACTGTCCTGCTCTGTGAAGGGAGGATGATAAAAATATCTATTTTGTGAGGATCAGTTAAGTATTTGCTCCTATTATTATTATTCTCCTTCTGTATGTTCTCACACACAGCATCCTGCAGAACAATGGCACCACAGGAGGCCCTCAGTTATATTTATTGAATAAATTGGCCATAGTAGATTTCATATAGTTAGAGAGGCATGTAGTAGCCTAGTACGGGTGAGAAGAGGAGGGAAGACAGGGATTGTGAGTCTGAGAGAACTGAAAATCCAGTTTATTAGAAATATACCCTTTGCTGAGTAATTAAGTCTTGGTTTTTTTTCATCTGTAAAATGGTGCCAAGAAAATGATCTTTAAAAATTATTGGAATTGGAAACAATATATGGTGAGCATTGGCAAAATATCTGGTCCTTCATAAATGATAGCTATTACTAATACCATGATCTGTTTCTGCTCCCAGAACACCTTTGACACCAAATGTGTGAGGGTTTTTCCCGCACCGACAAATTCTCCAAATCCTGTGCCTTACAATTCAATTCTGACACTCACTACCTGGAGTTTGTGCGGACCCCACAGGTTGAGGGCTCGGTTCCACAGGATTGCCCCACCACCCCCACTTCAGATACCAATCGCAAGTCTGGGCTTTCTGTACTCCTGATACACTGGCTGTAAATCAAGGGTTCCCATGACCCTCAGGTTTGCTAATTTTTCAGAACTCAGGAAAACGGTTTACTTACTATCACTGGTTTATCATAAATCTTATAATTCAGGAACAGCTAAATGAACTTCCGGGTAAGATGGCGGAAGAGTAAGACGCAGAGATCACCTTCCTCCCCACGGATACACCAGAAATACAGCTACACGTGGAACAACTCCTACAGAACACCTACTGAACGCTGGCAGAAGACCCCAGACCTCCCAAAAGGCAAGAAACTCCCCACATACCTGGGTAGGGCAAAGCGGAGAGATTTCCGCACAGAGGAGCAGTGCCGAGCAGCACTCACCAGCCCGAAAGGATTGTCTGCTCCCCCGCCGGGGCGGGCGGCGCTGGAGCTGAGGCTCGGGCTTTGGTCAGAGCGCAGGGAGAGGACTGGGGCTGGCGGCGAGAACTCAGCCTGAAGGGGCTAATGTGCCACAGCTAGCCGGGCGGGAGTCCGGGAAAACTCTGGAGCTGCCGAAGAGGCAGGAGACTTTTTCTTCCCTCTTGGTTTCCTGGTGCGCGAGGAGAGGGGATTAAGAGCGCCGCGTAAAGGAGCTCCAGAGACGGGCGCGAGTCGCGGCTGAAAGCGCGGAGCCCAGAGACGGGCGTGGGACCCTGGGGCTGCTGCTGCCGCCGCCAAGAAGCCTGTGTGCGAGCGCAGGTCACTGTCCACACCGCCCTTCCGGGAGCCTGTGCAGCCTGCCACTGCCGGGGTCCCGGGATCCAGGGGCGGCTTCCCTGGGAGAACGCACGGCGCGCCTCGGGCTGGTGCAACGTCACGCCGACCTCTGCCGCTGCAGGCTCGCCCCGCACTCCGTCCCCCTCCCTCCCGCCCGGCCTGAGTGAGCCAGAGTCCCCGAAGAGGCTGCTCCTTTAACCCTGTCCTGTCTGAGCGAAGAACAGACGCCCTCCGGCGACCTACACGCAGAGGCGGGGCCAAATCCAAAGCTGAGACCCAGGAGCTGTGAGAACAAAGAAGAGAAAGGGAAACCTCTCCCAGCAGCCTCAGAAGCAGCGGATTAAAGCTCCACAATCAACTTGATGTACCCTGCATCTGTGGAATACATGAATAGACAACAAATCATCCCAAATTGAGGAGCCAGGAGTCAGTGCTGTGCCTCTGAGGTGGGAGAGCCAACTTCAGGACACTGGTCCACAAGAGACCTCCCAGCTCCACATAATATCAAATGGCGAAAATCTTCCAGAGATCTCCATCTCAACACCAGCACCCAGCTTCACTCAACGACCAGCAAGCTACAGGGCTGGACACCCTATGCCAAACAACTAGCAAGACAGGAACACAATGCCACCCATTAGCAGAGAGGTGGCCTAAAATCATAAAAAGTCCGCAGACACCCCAAAACACACCACCAGACGTGGACCTGCCCACCAGAAAGACAAGATCCAGCCTCATCCACCAGAACACAGGCAGTAGTCCCCTCCACCAAGAAGCCTACACAACCCACTAAACCAACCTTAGCCACTGGGGACAGACACCAAAAACAACGGGAACTACGAACCTGCAGCCTGCAAAGAGGAGACCCCAAACACAGTAACATAAGCAAAATGAGAAGACAGAAAAACACACAGCAGGAGAAGGAGCAAGATAAAAACCCACCAGACCTAACAAATGAAGAGGTAATAGGCAGTCTACCTGAAAAAGAATTCAGAATAATGATGGTAAAGATGATCCAAAATCTTGGAAATAGAATAGACAAAATGCAAGAAACAGTTAACAAGGACCTAGGAGAACTAAAGATGAATCAAGCATCGATTAAAAACACAATAAATGAAATAAAAAATACTCTAGATGGGATCAATAGCAGAATAACTGAGGCAGAAGAACGGATAAGTGAGGTGGAAGATAAAATAGTGGAAATAACTGCTGCACAGCAAAATAAAGAAAAAAGAATGAAAAGAACAGAGGACAGTCTCAGAGACCTCTGGGACAACATTAAACGCACCAACATTCGAATTATAGGGGTTCCAGAAGAAGAAGAGAAAAAGAAAGGGACTGAGAAAATATTTGAAGAGATTATAGTTGAAAACTTCCCTAATATGGGAAAGGAAATAGCTAATCAAGTCCAGGAGGCACAGAGAGTCCCATACAGAATAAATCAAAGGAGAAATACACCAAGACACATATTAATCAAACTGTCAAAAATTAAACACAAAGAAATCATATTAAAAGCAGCAAGGCAAAAACAACAAATAACACACAAGGGAATCCCCATCAGGATAACAGCTGATCTCTCAGCAGAAACTCTACAAGCCAGAAGGGAATGGCAGGACATACTTAAAGTGATGAAGGAGAAAAACCTACAACCAAGATTACTCTACCCAGCAAGGATCTCATTCAGATTTGATGGAGAAATTAAAACGTTTACAGACAAGCAAAAGCTGAGAGAGTTCAGCACCACCAAACCAGCTTTACAACAAATGCTAAAGGAACTTCTCTAGGCAAGAAACACAACAGAAGGAAAAGAACTACAATAACGAACCCAAAACAATTAAGAAAATGGGAATAGGAACATACATATCAATAATTACCTTAAATGTAAATGGACTAAATGCTCCCACCAAAAGACACAGACTGGCTGAATGGATACAAAAACAAGACCCATATATATGCTGTCTACAAGAGACCCACTTCAGACCTAGAGACACATACAGACTGAAAGTAAGGGGATGGAAAAAGATATTCCATGCAAATGGAAACCAAAAGAAAGCTGGAGTAGCAATTCTCATATCAGACAAAATAGACTTTAAAATAAAGACTACTAGAAGAGACAAAGAAGGACACTACATAATGATCAAGGGATCAATCCAAGAAGAAGATATAACAATTGTAAATATTTATGCACCAAACATAGGAGCACCTCAATACATAAGGGAAATATTAACAGCCATAAAAGGAGAAATCGACAGTAACACAATCATAGTAGGGGACTTTAACACCCCACTTTCACCAATGGACAGGTCATCCAAAATGAAAATAAATAAGGAAACACAAGCTTTAAATGATACATTAAACAAGATGGACTTAATTGATATTTATAGGACATTCCATCCAAAAACAACAGAATACACATTTTTCTCAAGTGCTCATGGAACATTCTCCAGGATAGATCATATCTTGGGTCACAAATCAAGCCTTGGTAAATTTAAGAAAATTGAAATTGTATCAAGTATCTTTTCCGACCACAATGCTATGAGACTAGATATCAATTACAGGAAAAGAGCTGTAAAACATACAAACACATGGAGGCTAAACAATACACTACTTAATAACGAAGTGATCACTGAAGAAATCAAAGAGGAAATTAAAAAATACCTAGAAACAAATGACAATGGAGACACGACGACCCAAAACCTATGGGATGCAGCAAAAGCAGTTCTAAGAGGGAAGTTTATGGCAATACAATCCCACCTTAAGAAACAGGAAACATCTCGAATAAACAACCTAACCTTGCACCTAAAGCAATTAGAGAAAGAAGAACAAAAACATCCCAAAGTTAGCAGAAGGAAAGAAATCATAAAAATCAGATCAGAAATAAATGAAAAAGAAATGAAGGAAACGATAGCAAAGATCAATAAAACTAAAAGCTGGTTCTTTGAGAAGATAAACAAAATTGATAAACCATTAGCCAGACTCATCAAGAAAAAAAGGGAGAAGACTCAAATCAATAGAATTAGAAATGAAAAAGGAGAAGTAACAACTGACACTGCAGAAATACAAAAGATCATGAGAGATTACTATAAGCAACTCTATGCCAATAAAATGGATAACCTGGAAGAAATGGACAAATTCTTAGAAATGCACAACCTGCCAAGACTGAATCAGGAAGAAATAGAAAATATGAACAGACCAACCACAAGCACTGAAATTGAAACTGTGATAAAAAATCTTCCAACAAACAAAAGCCCAGGACCAGATGGCTTCACAGGCGAATTCTATCAAGCATTTAGAGAAGAGCTAACACCTATCCTTCTGAAACTCTTCCAAAATATAGCAGAGGGAGGAACACTCCCAAACTCATTCTACGAGGCCACCATCACCTTGATACCAAAACCAGACAAGGATGTCACAAAGAAAGAAAACTACAGGCCAATATCACTGATGAACATAGATGCAAAAATCCTCAACAAAATACTAGCAAACAGAATCCAACAGCACATTAAAAGGATCATACACCATGATCAAGTGGGGTTTATTCCAGGAATGCAAGGATTCTTCAATATACGCAAATCAATCAACGTGATACACCATATTAACAAACTGAAGGAGAAAAACCATATGATCATCTCAATAGATGCAGAGAAAGCTTTCGACAAAATTCAACACCCATTTATGATAAAAACCCTGCAGAAAGTAGGCATAGAGGGAACTTTCCTCAACATAATAAAGGCCATATATGACAAACCCACAGCCAGCATCGTCCTCAATGGTGAAAAACCGAAACCATTTCCACTAAGATCAGGAACAAGACAAGGTTGCCCACTCTCACCACTCTTATTCAACATAGTTTTGGAAGTTTTAGCCACAGCAATCAGAGAAGAAAAGGAAATAAAAGGAATCCAAATGGGAAAAGAAGAAGTAAAGCTGTCACTGTTTGCAGATGACATGATACTATACATAGAGAATCCTAAAGATGCTACCAGAAAACTACTAGAGCTAATCAATGACTTTGGTAAAGTTGCAGGATACAAAATTAATGCACAGAAATCTCTGGCATTCCTATATACTACTGATGAAAAATCTGAAAGTGAAATCAAGGAAACACTCCCATTTACCATTGCAACAAAAAGAATAAAATATCTAGGAATAAACCTACCTAAGGAGACAAAAGACCTGTATGCAGAAAATTATAAGACACTGATGAAAGAAATTAAAGATGTTACAAATAGATGGAGAGATGTACCATGTTCTTGGATTGGAAGAATCAACATTGTGAAAATGACTCTACTACCCAAAGCAATCTACAGATTCAATGCAATCCCTATCAAACTACCAATGGCATTTTTCACAGAACTAGAACAAAAAATTTCACAATTTGTATGGAAACACAAAAGACCCCGAATAGCCAAAGCAATCTTGAGAACGAAAAATGGAGCTGGAGGAATCAGGCTCCCTGACTTCAGACTATACTACAAAGCTACAGTAATCAAGACAGTATGGTACTGGCACAAAAACAGAAAGATAGATCAATGGAACAGGATAGAAAGCCCAGAGATAAACCCACGGACATATGGTCACCTTATCTTTGATAAAGGAGGCAGGAATGTACAGTGGAGAAAGGACAGTCTCTTCAATAAGTGGTGCTGGGAAAACTGGACAGGGACATGTAAAAGTATGAGATTAGATCACTCCCTAACACCATACACAAAAATAAGCTCAAAATGGATTAAAGACCTAAATGTAAGGCCAGACACTATCAAACTCCTAGAGGGAAACATAGGCAGAACACTCTATGACATAAATCACAGCAAGATCCTTTTTGACCCACCTCCTAGAGAAATGGAAATAAAGACAAAAATAAACACATGGGACCTAATGAAACTTAAAAGCTTTTGCACAGCAAAGGAAACCATAAACAAGACCAAAAGACAACCCTCAGAATGGGAGAAAATATTTGCAAATGAAGCAACTGACAAAGGATTAATCTCCAAAATTTATAAGCAGCTCATGCAGCTCAATAGCAAAAAAACAAACAACCCAATCCAAAAATGGGCAGAAGACCTAAATAGACATTTCTCCACAGAAGATATACAGACAGCCAACAAACACATGAAAGGATGCTCAACATCTTTACTCATTAGAGAAATGCAAATCAAAACTACAATGAGATATCATCTCACACCAGTCAGAATGGCCATCATCAAAAAATCTAGAAACAATAAATGCTGGAGAGGGTGTGGAAAAAAGGGAACACTCTTGCACTGCTGGTGGGAATGTGAATTGGTACAGCCACTATGGAGAACGGTATGGAGGTTCCTTAAAAAACTACAAATAGAACTACCATATGACCCAGCAATCCCACTACTGGGCATATACCCTGAGAAAACCATAATTCAAAAAGAGACATGTACCAAATTGTTCATAGCAGCCCTATTTACAATAGCCCGGAGATGGAAACAACCTAAGTGTCCATCATCGGATGAATGGGTAAAGAAGATGTGGCACATATATACAATGGAATATTACTCAGCCATAAAAAGAAATGAAATTGAGCTATTTGTAATGAGGTGGATGGACCTAGAGTCTGTCATACAGAGTGAAGTAAGTCAGAAAGAGAAAGACAAATACTGTATGCTGACACATATATATGGAATTTAAGAAAAAAAATGTCATCAAGAACCTAGGAGTAAGACAGGAATAAAGACACAGACCTACTAGAGCATGGACTTGTGGATATGGGGAGGGGGAAGGGTAAGCTGTGACAAAGTGAAAGAGCGGCATGGACATATATACACTACCAAACGTAAGGTAGATAGCTAGTGGGAAGCAGCCGCATAACACAGGGAGATCAGCTCGGTTCTTTGTGACTGCCTGGAGGGGTGGGATAGGGAGGGTGGGAGGGAGACGCAAAAGGGAGGGGATATGGGAACATATGTATATGTATAACTGATTAAATTTGTAAAATAAAAAAAAATAAAAATAAAAATAAATAAAAATAAAAAAAATTTAAAAAAAGAAAAAATAAGGATAGATACCAAAATATTACATTAAGCCATAGGAAATTGTGGGGTTTTTGCTCAAGAATGTTCAACTCCCACCAAGTTCATATGGCTAAACGTGTTATTAATTGTGTTTGGTTCTAGATGTGAACATTATAAGTAAATTGAAATGCTCTTCACATTTTAGGGTATTTCTATTACTTTTCTATTTTTCTACAGTGAGTGTTTATGTTTAAATTAGAAAAATAATTTAAAACATACTCTGATTTATTGACTATACTAGTAAATTTTTTTTTATTTATGAAAAGATGGCTCTGACACAGGAAATCTGGCATCTAGCCTCCCGAAATATTGGTCAGATTTGCTTCATTAGATTCAGCTCAACGCTCCTTGAGAAAGCAGCTCTTTAGTATCTAACCCCCTCTAGTGAGCAGATTGCAAACCCTCAGCTCACTCTTGGAATATCACTTGAAAACAGACCAGCCGTACATTGGACGCTAGCATTGTTCCTAATAGTTTTTAATTGCAGAATATTCCAAGCTCATTCCTCAATGAGTTGTTTTTATTTTTCTCCAGGCCAAATGAGTCCAACATTTCTTTTATTAATGGGTCCATCCCTTACCTTCAATTCAATTTGAATTGCAAAGACTCAGAGTAGAAAATGGTATCACAATGTTAAGAACATCAGGGTTAGCTGGATCGTCCACCACATTTCTAGCTTCAGTGAAACCTACCTCTGTTAACTAGGGCACATGCCATAGGGATAATACCCACAGAATTGACAGGAAGAACCAAATATGTGATCTAGTACAGGCGGGCTGGAAGGATCATTAAATGCTACACAACAAAGCTGGAGGCTAATACCAAACATGGCTTTCACTGTTGGTTTGTACTTATTCAGAAATTTTATCAATGTCAGTCTTTTATAGAATTTCAATTTAGCCTTCGGTTGAACTTCTCCTGTGGGTTTAGATTTATTGTGAAAATTTTAATTTGATGCATCAAATAAATAAATGAACATCTAGGGACTTCCCTGGCGGTCCAGTGGTTGAGGCTTCACCTTCCAACTTAAGGGGTGTGGTTTCGATCTCTGGTTGGGGAGCTAAGATGCCACACGTCTCGCGGCCAAAAAACCAAAACATAAAAATAGAAGCAATATTGTGACAAATTCAATAAAGACTTTAAAAAATGGTCCACATCAAAAAAATCTTTAAAAAAATTAAAAAATAAATAAATGAACATCTAATATATGTACTCATTTGTAATTATAACTCATTTCCTAGATTTATTATCCATTGCTTCCTGAAGCTGAATTACTCCTGAAGGAGTTGCTGTTGGCACATCTACAGGATCAGCCCCCTCTTCCTCCAGGAAGGTCCCACACACAGTATCTTGTTTCCCTTTACACTGGGAGGAGGGCTCTTTGTGAGATGCAAGCCTCGGGCTGAAAACCATCTCACATTTCCTACTTTTGTTGGTTCAACAAGCATTTACTATGATCCCATTAGACATAAGTCACTGTGATGTGTGGAATATAAAGATGAATTAACTTTTTTTTTTTGGAAAATGGAAAATTCCCCCAGGACAGCTGATCATCTAGAAAAGAAACTCACATCTGTATGTAAGTAACAATAGAGTGAGGCAGAGTGTGACAAGAGGCCTCTGTGAAAGGTGCAAATGAAGCGGGGTTGTGAGGAAGCGGTGGTGTCATCATCACAGATGACCTTAGGGAGAAGGAGGCACTAGGTCTTAAACAACCACCCAGCTCAAAACCTTTCCTCTGCCCATTCCTACCCCAGTCTCCTCTGCACCAACCTCTCCTCTTCCAAATGTTTCCTTTTTTTTTCTTGCCTATCACCCATCAGAACTAAGTTATAGATAGGGGTTGGTCAGATACCAAGGGGGAGGTGGACCTGGGAAGAAAAAGAAAGTATAAAAGGCCAGGAGATCAAAGAGAAAGAAAAAATGTGTCCCAGGGAGAGAGGCAAAGGGCTCACACTGCAGGACTCAGGTAGGGGCAGCAAAAACTTGCTGTAGGTACCCCTTTCAACGTGTAGCTTGGTGCAGGCCCAGGCGCAAGGGTACCATGTAGGTAAAACATACCTACGCCAAGACATGTAAGTGCTTAGGGCTCCAGGTAAGTATGGCCCTTCTTTCAGCCAAGCCACAGCTGCCGTGCAGGGAAGAAGCATTTCTTCCACTCCCGTGATGGCCAAGGTCACCTAGCCCAGTGAGGAGGCAGCGCTCCCAGAATTTGAATGACAAATTCAAATCTTTGTGCTCAGGCTCACTTGGTTTGGATCATCATGTTTCATGTATGTTGAGAAAGCAGGAAAAGACCCATTCTTCTAAAGTAGGAGTAGGATGGACTTTTTCTTCAGTGTCCCTAATAATCTCCTGTTGTAGAGAAATAGATAAAGAAGATGTGGTACATATATACAATGAAATATTACTCAGCCATAAAAAGGAACAAAATAGTGCCATTTGCAGAGATGTGGATGGACCTAGAGACTGTCATACAGACTGAAGTCAGAAAGAGAAAAACAAATATCGTATAATATCGCTTATATGTGGAATCTAGGAAAATGGTACAGATAAACTTATCTGCAAAGCAGAAATAGAGACACAGATGTAGAGAACAAATGTATGGATACCAAGGAGGCGGAAGGGGGGATGAATTGGGAGATTGGGATTGACACATATACACTACTGATACTATGTATAAAATACATAACTAATGAGAACCTATTGTATAGCACAGGGATCTCTACTCAGTACTCTGTGGTGACCTAAATGGGAAGGAAATCCAAAAAAGGGGGATATATGTATACATATAACTGATTCACTTTGCTGTACAGCAGACACACAACATTGTAAAGTAACTATACTCCAATAAAAATTAATTTTTAAAAATCTGTTGTAAGCAAGGGATAGCGTGGAGTAGACCTAAGGAAACAATCCTTCAAGGACACAGCCCCACCTTGCATCCTTACACAAATGACAGCAGAAACGCAAAAGGACAAAACCAGGCAGGGAACAAGCCAGCAGCCCCTTCTGTTCTCTTTTTTTTTTTTTTTCTTTTTGCGGTATGTGGGCCTCTCACTGTTGTGGCCTCTCCCATTGCGGAGCACAGGCTCCGGATGCGCAGGCCCAGCGGCCATGGCTCACGGGCCCAGCCGCTCCGCGGCATATGGGATCCTCCCAGACCGGGGCACGAACCCGTATCCCCTGCATCGGCAGGCGGACTCTTAACCACTGCGCCACCAGGGAGGCCCCCTTCTGTTCTCTTATTGACACCCCTTTCTCTTCCCTGGTCCCCTGCCTCTAACCTACATCTGTGTCACCCTGACCCTCCAAGCTTTCAAACTCTGCCCTCCATAAAGACTTGGACTTGATTCCTCTGATAAATATCCAAGAGTCATTTAATCTCAATTCCTCATTTAATCCCAGTTCCTCATTGTCTTACCTGTAGAATGGAAATAATAATGACTACTTTACAGAAATGGGAGGATCACATGAGATGATGTTTATAAGTTAAATGAGTTTATGTATGTAAATTTTATGTGCATGATTTATATATATATATATATATATATATATAAATGATTTTAGGTGAGGCAATCTGCACACATTTAGACAATATTGTCTAGCACACAACAGTTCTTTAGCCCCGTTGCTGCTATCACCTTGGATTTGCTGTCGTTTATGCTATTACGGAAGTTAAGCATTAGTATGTGTGAAAGCGATTTATAAACTGTAAAGATCTATGCAAATGTGATATTGCTAATGATTTACTTACTCTGTACCAAGAGATATTTACATTTTACTTGGAGACAAAATCTTAAGCTAAAGGTGATGCTATAATGGCGGGAATTCAGACATGGGGGAAGAGAATGTAGATAAGGAAGACAATCCCCTCAAGGTCCCCCAAAAAGATATTAAGTAGGAAAGTAAAGCAGCTTGACACTTTCTCTACATATAAAGGCAACTCTGAGTAAAGTTAGTTAGTGATTGTACACAATGTTGAGGATAAACAGAAATAGATGGTTCCAAAAAGTCTGTCATAAAGATGGGATGTATTAGTCTTTGAGCATCTAGGGTCTCCTTGTATCTCCACCATCACATAAGGACTTCCGTAAACATGCAAATGCAAACATGCACACACTTTCCATCATGCAATACTGAACTTGCTTCCCTCCCAGCTTTGCTCTCCCACCAGACAACTGGGGAAGGAGCATTCTCTTTGAGTTTAAGGATCAGAATCATTTACTATGGAAGCTTCCATTTTACACTCGTAAGTGAAGGCCAGAAAGGTCATGCAGCTGAGCGTGAATCACAGTCCAGAGAGGGGCAGACCCACCTGGAATCCAGGCCTCCTCTTCCCCCGCCACCCCGTGCCTATACGGCCTCATGCTGGCATCTGGCTTTTAGTCTAGGGTCTAAGGTGAATGCATGTTCCAACATCATTAGCCATATAAGCTATTTTAAGGGAGAAGCTTTGGTAAATTATGCCTGTTTGGATTTAGTACAACACTGATTCCAGCAGATGGCAATGAAGAACTTTATAATTCCCACATATGGGTGAGGAACCCAGTTTACACTCTTAAGTGATTACAACAGCTTTTGTTCTTTTTTTTTTTTTTTTGGTAGGTAAACAACTCAGTTTTTAATAACATTGAAAGATTTATGCAACCATCACCAACATCAAGTTTTAGAATATTTCCATCACCCCCAAAATTTCTCCATGCCCATCTAAGGTGAATTCCTGTGCCTACCTCCAGTCCTGGGCAACCACTGATCTTCTGTCTCTCTCTATAGATTTGCTTTTTTCTGGAAATTTCACACAAGTTGAATCATGCAATAAGAATCTTTTGTGTCTGGCTTCTGTCACTTAGCAAAATATGTTTGAGGAGCCTCTCTGTTGTAGCATGGTTCAGTACTTTGTTCCTATTCATTACTGAACAGCATTCTACTATATGGATAAGTCATATTGTGCTGATGGACACTTGGATTACAACAATTTTTGTTCTGATCTAACCAATGTTTAGGTACAAGAAGAAAATTGTGCTCTTCTGAATGACATTTATTTTTTCCCTTTTTGTCTGAATACCAAAAAATCTGAAATCTAAGTTTGTTAATCATCTGACCCAAAATATATTACACTATGGTTCTGAACCAGATACAGTGGAGGCTCTGTGGAAGGATACTGAAATAAACAGACATCATGCCCCATCAGATCAAAACAAATGGGTCTGGTCCATCCACGCAGGGACTTTCACAGACAGTTCAACAACCGGAAGTTAAAGAGAATGAGTTTTAAGGAGACCTACTTACTTCTGACTCTAAATGTGAAGACTTAATAAAATCATGAAGGTAGTTGGACCAGAGCAGCAATTCCCAGATCTGGTTGATGTTTTCTCAAGTCCTTCTTCCATATATTCTGATTTATTTAACTTTCAGATAAGCACTGAAAGTTATGTATTTTGAAGCTCCCCAGGTGAATCTGATAAACCTGATGTCAGGTTTGGGATCTTCTTGTCTCTAGATGACCTTTGCTGTCCCTTCCAAGACCAAGGGCCCTCATTACTGTGGAAGACAGCCAGGAGCAACAGAATCAGCTCCTGCTGGCCCCCTTGTCAGCTGAAGCCAGAGCTGAGAGCCCTGAGAGTTTTGGAAGCAGTCTACTTGGAAATAGGGGTGGATCTTTTATTCTGCATATGGACCTTAAAACATGATTTGTATACACATATGTATGCAAACACTGGTAATATATATATCAACCAAAGGTGGTTATCAATATGAGGGTTAGAAAATGCTATTAATGCCATTTCCCTAAAAGAGCCACTATTTCAGCCTTTTAGAAAGCACCGTATGTGGTGAATACACTTTTGAAGAAACATATCAACATATAATTACCGAACAGAAAGCAATGGGATGCATAATATTGTTAATCTGCTTTACTTGAAAGCAATTAGAACACTGAGCATTGGCTTATATTCCCTTTTCGAGGAACAAATTTAACTGAGAGCCAAATAGCACAAAGCTCTGTAACTTAGACAAAAAGAGTTATTAAAACTGTCAAGGCCAATGCATACTTAAGGATGGAAGTAAACTGTGGCTGACACCTTCTTTCCATTAGCTCACATCCATATTTCCCTTGGATGTGTGCTTGGCAATTCAAAATTATTAAGTTCCAAATGAGTCATTTGTTTTGTTTTGTTTTTTTAACATCTTTATTGGAGTATAATTGCTTTACAATTATACAATGTTGTGTTAGTTGCTGTTGTATAACAAAGTGAATCAGCTGTATGTATACATATATCCCCACATCTCCTCCCTCTTGCGTCTCCCTCCCACCCTCCCTATCCCACCCCATTAGGTGGAAACAAAGCACAGAGCTGATCTCTCTGTGCTATGCAGCTGCTTCCCACTAGCTATCTATTACATTTGATAGTGTATATATGTCCATGTCACTCTCTCACTTCATCCCAGCTTACCCTTCCCCCTCCCTGTGTCCTCAAGTCCATTCTCTACATCTGCATCTTTATTCCTGTCCTGCCCCAACTGGGCATACACCCTGAGAAAACCATACTTCAAAAAGAGTCATGTACCACAATGTTCATTGCAGCACTCTTTACCATAGCCAGGACATGGAAGCAACCTAAGTGTCCACTGACAGATGAATGGATAAAGAAGATGTGGCACATATAGACAATGGAATATTACTCAGCCATAAAAAGAAACGAAATTGAGTTATTTGTAGTGAGGTGGATGGACCTAGAGTCTGTCATACAGAGTGAAGTCAGTCAGAAAGAGAAAAACAAATACTGTATGCTAACACATAGATATGGAATTTGTTTTGTTTTGATGGAAATATCCGAGATTCTTTTTGGATGCTATTTCTGAAATAGAAATAATGATGTACCCCTACTGATTATTGGCAGATTTATGTTTACATATGAATCTGTAAAGAATCCACTCGAGGAATACGCTGTCTTGATAGAGACCTTATGATAAAGGTCTTCAGCTCCAATGTTCTCCTTCAGGTTCCTGCACCACCATTGTCAGAGCCATTTGGACATTTGCTATATATTACTAATTTGTTACAGCTTAGGTGTTTTTGTTTTGTTTTGTGTGAAGTGTTTCCTGGTAGACAACTGTTTGCAGGCTGTGTCCTCTGTCCAGGTTAGAAAGAAGGCACTGTTAGACTGTCCGAGTTGACACTGGTGCCCAGATATCTGAAGTGTCACCCTGGCCCTCCTCCTTGGAGGATGGGGTTTTGGTGTGATTGATGGAGTCCACTGGGTCTGTAAACCCACCAAGTGAGTGATTACCTGGTTCCTGAATTTATAGTTGGGAAAAGAGGGCTTAGTCAGTGGGTGTAATGCCCACATTGGATCCTCAGTCTGTGAAATAAGGGATCTCATGGTGGGGAAGGTCAAACTGAAATCTCTGAAACTGCCCACCCCCAAATTTAAAAAATTATCACATCCAATGGGTAGGGGATGGCAGGAATCAGTGCCAGCTTTAAGTATCTAAAGGATGCAGTGGTGGTGGTCCCCATCATATCTTCATTTGATTCTCTAGCCTGGCCCATGGGAAAAAAACAGATGGGTTCTAAAGGGAACCCTCCTATGCTGTGGTGGGAATGTAAATTGGTGCAGCCACTATGGAAAACAGTATGGAGGTTCCTCAGAAAACTAAAAATATGGTTACCATATGATCCAGCAATCCCACTCCTGGGCCTATATCCAGAAAAGAAAAAAAAACTCTAATTCAAAAAGATACACATACCCCAATGTTCACAGCAACACTATTTACAACAGCCAAGACATGGAAACAATCTAAATGTCCATCAACAGATGAATGGATAAAGAAGATGTGGTACATGTATACATAAATAAAAGCATAAAAAAGAATGAAATAACGCCATTTGCAGTAAACATGGATGGACCTAGAGATTATCACACTAAGTGAAGTCAGAAAGAAAAAGACAAATACAATAGAATTCACTTATATGTGAAATCTAAAAAAAAAAAAAATGATACAAATGAACTTATTTACAAAATAGAAACAGACTCACAGACTTCGAAAACAAACTTATGATTGCCAAAGGGGAAGAGGGAGAGAGATAAATTAGGAGCTGGGGATTAACAGATACAAACTACTATATATAAAATAGATAAACAACAAGGAATCTACTGTATGGCACAAGGAACTATATTCAATATCTTGTAATAACCTATAGTGGAAAAGAATCTGAAAAATATATCTATAAACATATATATATATAACTGAATCCCTTTGCTGTACACCTGGAACTAATAGAACAATGTAAATCAACTATACTTCAATAAAAAGTTGTTTAGAAAAAAAAAAAAAGCAGATGGGTTCTAGAGTGGACCTTTGAAAACTCCACCAGGTAATAGCCCCAACTGCAGCCACTATGCCAGATACGGTATTCTTCTAGAGCAGATTAACACAACTTCAGGTACATGCTATGTGGCCATTGGTTTGGCATATATGTTTTTTTCTATTCTAATCAGAAGAGAGGATGAGAAATAGTTTGCATTCACATGAAACAGGCAGCACCATACATTTACAATTTGCCAGAGAACTATGTTAAATCTCCTTCCTCTGGTCATAGTATATTCCAAAATATCTGGATTATCTGGATATCCAACAGAGAATCACATTGATTGGTTAGACATATAACATTATGCTACTGGGCAAGATAAATGAGAAAGCTAGCATGCTGGAGGCCCTGGTAAGACCCATGCACTCCAGAAGGTGGTAGACAAGCCTTATAAAGATTCAAGGGGCTACATCAGGAAAAATTTTGGAGTCCAGTGGTACTAGGCATGCCAGTAAATCCTCTCCAAAGTAAAACAAGAATTATTGCAGCTTACCTTCTACCCTGAAGTAGGAAGCTCAGTGCATTCAGGCTCTGACGGCAGCATACTCGATACCTGGGAACGCTGCTCCAGTCTCTGTACCAGGTGATGCAAAGTACTGCCAGCCTTGAGTGGGGCCCCAGGAAAGAAAGGGCTCTTCAGCAGGTCCAGTCTGTGGTGATACAACAACCCTGTCACCTTAGCCTTTTGAGCCAGCAGAACCTATGGTGGTAGAGATATCCGTGGTTGGAAAAGATGCTGTATCGAGTGTATGTAAGCCGCAGTGGAGGATGAAGTCCTACAAGTCCTAGGAATCTGGAGCAAGGCCATGCCATAGGCAGGGAAGAATTAGACACCTTTTGAAAGACAACTTCTCATTTGCTCCTGAGCTCTGGGAGGGATGGAGTGCTTGGCCACAGGGCACCAGACAACCATGCAGCCAGAAATGCTCAACACGAGCTTGGTCCAATCAGACCCACCAAGTGATGACGTCAAGTAGGCCCAGCAGCGCTTCATCACAAGATGGAAAGGGTATATCTGGGATCAAAAGCCCGCCAGATCAGAGGGCATAAGCAAGCTGCATGCACAAGTAGCTCAGACCCCCTTACCAACCACTTTGTCAATCACTTTGCCATTCCCTCAGCTCAAGCCCACAGCCATTTGGAGAATCACGTCTGATCAACTGACCACCACGCTTTAAGGATGGGTTGGCTCAGCAGGTGGTGCAAACTAGAAATGGATGGCAGCTGTTACAGCCTCACTTGAAAGAACAGTTTCAACGCCTCAGAATGCTTATATCAGGACCAGAAAATAATCTGGCCCATGGAAATTAAAGACCAGCAACATCTGACCAGCGCTGAAATGATTTATTTTTCAGTTGACTGATACCCAGGATACTATTATTGTCGCCAGTGTTCATTATCCAGCAGATGATAACTTTTTCACATTAACTGACAACCTGAAAGCCAGGCAGCTGAGCTACCCTCAAGTTAACTGCAAATGATGTTATTCAGAGTCCCAGATCCCTTCAGTTTCTAGTATCATCTTCTTTACCTGCTGAGGGAGTGAGGCTTTGATACTGGGTCACCTCACGTCACAATACAAAACAGGTTTTGCCAGAAGCCTACAGCAGCCTAGGATGCAGACACGTACCCAGAAACTCACAGGAACAAATGCAAAGCATCTGCCCATGTTAATTACATTAAGATCAGCGGAAAGCTGGCTGCGCCTTAAAACAACAGAGTTAAAATGAAAGGAAGGCTGGTTCTTTGAAAAGTGGTAAACAAACAAATGACTTTATTCCTTCTTGGGAAACTTATTCAGAAAAGGCAATTAATTTTACACACAGGAAGACAAATACACAGTCATTTTAATTACAACACACTCAGGAATCCAGCCCAGCACCTACTTCTATACCACCGCAGCAACTTAATTAGCTTTCTCTGGTTATCATTTTATTTTGCTGCCACACTTTTGGAATGACCACCTTTCAAACACAATCGTATTAACATGTAACATGCTGCCCTGTGACATGCTCCCTGCTATGGGGCAGTGCTTTTGCAGAGCCTCACATGTGCTGCTTCCCCTGGCAAAGTTGTTTTACCTGAACCCAGCAGGGACTGTACAAAACCTTTCTGTTTCCTGTCCAGGAGGCAGGGCACACCATGGGGCCAAATCATTCTGCTTTCTTAACCCCGTCTTCATTTAGCATATGGGAAGAGACAGGATAGCTTTTCCCAACCGACCCTGAGCAAACACGTCAATTAGTTCAAGAGGAGCTTCACAGCTGAAAGGAAATGTGGAATTCATCTAGACTAATCCTCACGTTTTGCAAACTGAAAATCCATGTCCTAAATAATGGATCAGACTTCCACCAGTCCACTCAGCTAGAGAGCAGGAAATGTTAGCGGGCATGGGATCATGACAACGCACCCTGCCAAAGAGAAGCCATCAGCTGAGTTAGCGGGATTGCCTTAGCAATCCACCTGCAGTGACTGCCTCCCATACAGCCCCAGACCTTTTCTCTGGTTACCAACCCTCTGCTCCGTCTTTGGCCTCTCTCTTGTTGGTTCCAGCTGTTCCTGTTGGTGTATGGTGTCAGCTGGGGTCCACTCCAGAGGATAGTTATGCCAGTTATTTAAACCCGTGGGGATTTAATTCAGGGACTTGGTTATATGGTTGTTGGAACACTAAAAGAGCAAGAAACAGTGCGCAGAAATAACCCAGAGGTTAGTAATTGCAGGAAGCGGACACCACCACAGGTGGGGGAACAACAGGAAAGAAGTGGGGTCACAGAGGCTCTGCAGTCACAGGAATGCTCCCCAGGATGTAGGTGATCCATCAGCCAAGGCTACAGCCGTCAGCTGGTGCCTCGTGGCTGATACCTGAATCCATGAAGGAATTTCCACGTGATTGTTCCTGGTCAAATCATTCCGATAGGACTTATTCTACCGCTGAAGAAAACAAACTGTTTATGAAAAGAAACTCTTTTATAACAGCTGAAAGCCTTGTTATGCTAATGAAAAATCATTTTATGTAATCATTAAAGCCAGTCGCTTAAGGATATATATACTAGGTAAAACTTTGTAGCCTGGCCCTAATTACTGCATGTAGCTAAAAGTAATCAAAACCATTTCTTCAAAATTATTCTGTAATTAAGACGGCTCATCAGTTAGATGTGACTTTTTCCCTATCCCAACTTGTCCGAATTAGTAAAGTTCTTACCAAGAGCAATAAATCAAAACCATTATAATTACACTGATTGTGTTGTCTCATCCATCATAGGTCTCCAATCACTTGACCTATAATTGCTTTTGTAATTGCTTCAGGCTTTAGTAACAATAATTGCTGCTATTTATTATGAGTTGATTATGTACCAAGTAAGTTATAAAAATTTCATATGGGGGCTTCCCTGGTGGCGCAGTGGTTGAGAATCTGCCTGCTAATGCAGGGGACACGGGTTCGAGCCCTGGTCTGGGAGGATCCCACATGCCGTGGAACAACTAGGCCCATGAGCCACAACTACTGAGCCTGCGCGACTGGAGCCTGTGTTCCGCAACAAGAGAGGCCGTGACAGTGAGAGGCCCGCGCACTGCGATGAAGAGTGGCCCCCGCTCACCACAACTAGAGAAAGTCCTCGCACAGAAACGAAGACCCAACACAGCCAAAAATAAATAAATTAATTAATATACTCCTACCCCCAACATCTTGTTAAAAAAAAAAAAATTTTCATTTGATTGTTGCACTTTACCTGGGAGGTATTATTCCCATTTTAGAGATGAAGAAGCAGTTCTGAAAATGTCCTTGACTAGCACTCACAGAGATCTTTTAGGAGGTACTTTATGATTTATAGTATTTATCTCTGTTCCTTATGCTACTACAGAGATTAATGGAATTATATAAAAAATAATCCAAAAAAACACATAGCAATAAAACTATCCAAAATAGAACATATGGAGCATTTTTATTAGAGTTGTGGTAGCATCTGTGTCTGCTAATTCCGTCATCTCAACAGCTTCTACTCTGTATCTACTGATTGTTTTTTCTTCTGGTTATAGGCCTTATTTTTCTGCTTCTTTGTATGCCTGGTATTATGGGTTGAATTTTGTCCCCCAATAAGGTATGTTAAATCCTAAACCCTGGTACCTCAGAATGTGATCTTATTTAGAAATAGGGTTGTTGCAGATGTAATTAGTTGAGACCTGGATGAGGATGGGCCCTTAATCCAATATGACTGGTGTCCTTATAAGAGGAGAGGGCAGAAACTCATGATGAGAGCACCAAGTTACAGAGGCAGAGGCTGGAGTTATGCAGCTGAAATGCAAGGAGCACCACGGATTGACAGCCAGCACCAGAAGCTAGGAAGCAGCAAGAAAGGACTTTACCCAGAGTCATAGAGGGAGCACAGCCCTGCAGATACATTGATATCATCCATCTAGCCTCTAGAACTGTGAGAGAATCCATTTCTGTTGCTGTAAGCTACCTAGTTTGTGTTCCTTTGTTATGGCAGCCCTAGGAAACTAATAAACTTGCCAATTTGGATTGGATGCTGGATATTGTGAATTTTGCATGTTTGGGTACTGGATTTTGTTGTATCACTTTAAGGAGTATTGGGCTTGGTTCCAGCATTCAGTTAAGTTACTTAGGAACAGTTTCATCTTTGTTAAACTTGCTTTTTTTTTAACTTTATTTTATTTGTTATTATTAATTTTTTGGCCACACCGTGTGGCTTGTGGGACCTTAGTTTCCCAACCAGGGATCAAACCCGGGAGTGGAAGTGCAGAGTCCTAACCCCTGGACCGCCAGGGAATTCCCAAAACTTGCTGTTAAAGTTCATTAGGATGGCTCAGGAGAAACCATTAGTCTAATGCTAACACCCTTCTTCAAACTATACTCAATGCCCACGTTTTACAAGGCCTCCCCACTGTGGCTGATGGGACTAAGAACTATTTCTAGCCCAGTGTGAGCTCCTGGAAATGTTTGACCTATTGCTGTCTGTGGGTCTTTCCCCAGCCTCGGGGAGTTTCTTCTCAGGCTGGTGCAGATCAAGACTCAGCCAAAGACTGGAGAGGACCCATCTGCCCATCTCAGGAATTCTCCGGGTATCACTCTCTTCTCTGGTGTTCTCTCCCACAAATTCTAGGCATCTATTCTCTCAAAATTCTGATTTCTATCTCTTCAACCCAGCCAGACCTCTGGGCTCCACAACCTGGAAACTGCCTTTGGGCAGTAAGTTGAGTCAATTGTAGAGCTCATCTTATTGATTTGACTGTCCTTTTCTCAAAGATCACAGTCCTGCACTGCCTTAGTCAATTCATGGAAATTTTTGTTTCACGTATTTTATTTGATATTCCTTTTTTTTTTTTTTTGATGTTGAAGACTGAATCCAGTCCCTATTACAACATCATGGCTTGAAGGAAAGTATGTTATTTATTTTTTTAAGTAAACAAGAATATGGTGTTTTGAAGTTTCTTTCTTTTCCTCCCTTCTTAGTAGCTGGAGGGCACATCTCACGTCACTACTGCACATAAATGTGAAACATATCATGTATCTTTTTTGGCACCAATAGGTTTGCTGTGAAGTCTCCAAGAAAGAGAAATCTAAAAAGTGAATCAGAGCCCTGCAGATCAGACCCAAGGAACCCCAATCTCAATAAACATCTTGAGTTACTGATGACTGTTAGAGGCAAACTGGTAACAGAAATTGCATTTTGCTTTTCAAGGTGATTTCATGAGCCAAGCAGATGGCAAGCTTCCTCACTAGTCAGCAAGTGCAAACTCTGCGATTGCCATCTTTGAAACACTCTCACCTTGACACCATGTGGGACTAGGCAGGGCTGGAGGAGACAGAAAGCACTGAGATGACAAGTGAAAGCAGATGTCTTGTGTGGTGTGTGGTGTGATCATTAGAAACCAGGAAATTTATGTAAAAGTAAGTTGGGCAAAAAGCAACACTCTATACTAAATACATGCTAAATTACAGAGAGTTCATAAACATGCCAAACGCCATATTTTTATGGCAATTCATAAATTATAAGACATTCCCACATTTATTTATTTTTTTCAAACCTACTCTATACATGGTCTTCTATTTCTCAGCTGATGGAAATTCCATTTTCCAGACTTTCAGGCCAAACCTCCCAGTCATTGCTGGCTCCTCTCCTCTCACACACCTTCCATTCAATCCAACCCAGCAAATCTGGTAAGTTCTAACTGTAATAGATCAAGATACAACGATGCCTTAATACCCCCACTGTCTGGGTAATTAACTGTCCTCTCTCCTTGGATTCCTGCAAGAGCCTCCTAACTAGTGAACCTGCCTCAAATCCAGCCTTCCAAGACTATTTTCAATCCAACATCAAAATGGCCCTAATATAAATCAGATTATGTCACTCCCCTGCTCAAAACCCAGTGATGGCTCCCTATTTCTCTCAGAGGAAAAGACAAAGTTCTTACAATAGCCTATAAGACCCCATAGGACCTAACTACCCTGCCTGGTTCTCCTTACCCTGGTCTACCTTTTCCTTTTGCCATAATTTCATCATCTAGCCTGCTATATAATAGGGTTATGCCAAAATGCAACCCATTCTAGCAAACCAGCAGCCTTGGCTGGTAAAATGATACATATGCCCTTAGCTAATACATCTGGTGAGGACCGGTTTCCATACTGTTACTAACTACCTTAGCCAACACGGTCATACACAACTCTCCTTTTTGGTAGATAACAGTTATCTACAGAGCAGTTTGAGGTAGATGAGAGTGAATTGCTGCCACACTCTTGCTATTTAGGTTATAACCAAAGCAAAGCTGACATGCATGCAGGTATGAGTTGAGCAAACAGTCATTAGCAAGCAGCACAAAACATCTCTGCTAAACTGTGTAAGTTCAGAGAGGTTCCAGCTCCCTGGATCCCTTTATTTTTATTTTTTATTTATTTTATTTTTTTATTTTTTTATTTTTTGCGGTACGCGGGCCTCTCACCCTTGCGGCCCCTCCCGCCACAGAGCACAGGCCCCGGGACGCGCAGGCCCAGCGGCCACGGCCCACGGGCCCAGCCGCCCCGAGGCATGCAGGACCCTCCCTGGACCGGGGCACGAACCCGTGCCCCCCGCATCGGCAGGCGGACCCCCAACCACCGCGCCACCAGGGAAGCCCCCTTGATCACTTTAATGTTACCTGACAAGTTCTCTTGAGGCAGACACAACAACATTTCAGAGGCAAGATTCTGTTAGGCTTTTAGACATCATCAAGCAACAAGAATCCTCTGAAACCAATGGACAGAGGATCATTTAGGGAATGAGCCTGGGGTGCCTTCCCTAAGGACATAGACTACAGGCTTTCCCCGGTTTTTATACCTTATTCATGCAAGAGGTATAGCCAATCCTCTTATCTTGACCACCTCAAGTTTCACAAAGGAGAGCCCATTTCTAACATACATCATATAGTCAACAGGTCCCCATTTTTATCAATAACACAGTTCTGACATTCAATTCTAATGGAATATCTAATTACCATACCCTTGGTTTGCTCAAGATACCAATAGTCCTTATGGTAGCCACATCTAGTATGAGACTGCTGTAGTCTAGAAGCTGATTACCCCTTTTGTATAGATTCTCCATGGGGCAAATCTCTGCCCCTAGATTTAAAATTTGTATTAACTAGCACATACTTAATTTCACATTATTTACAGGGAGTATATTAAAGTAGATTAGAGATCTTATAGCACATGGCAATGAGTTAACTGGTGCCTCCATTGACAAATAGTTCAATGCCTACTATTTTCACTATAACAAGCAGCAAAACAGAGTAGGTTTTATTTTCCTTTTTTTTTTTCACAGCCACAACTGTTGATCAATTCTGGGTATCATATAACATGCCTGTGGCAGAAACTGAAAATCCAATCACAAAGAATTGGAAGACAGGAATGTCACATCAAAATGTCTTAAGTGTGGGTAACTGCCTGCTCTCAACCAAAAATTACTTATGTCTGTGGAAAGAAGTGATGGAAGAAAAATGGGCTTTCTGCAAAATCAGAAAATTCATAACCTAGAACATATAGTAGAATGTAATCAGAGTCCTATATGTCAATCATTTTTATTCTTTTTAAATGCTTTCTTTTATCCTTTGTGACTTGAATGATTCTGTTGTGAATGTAGAATAATTGGCTTTTCTGTTTGAAAAAGGAATAATGTGTTTCTAGTAAAAGTACTAGATTAAAAATATTCTTTTCATTGTATGCCAATATTTTTCATTTTTATGTTTGTTAGCATGTCTGACCAAATAGAAACATCAATAATTTAGATGTGAATTTCAATGTAAAAATTATTCATTGAACATGAGTCAACAATATTCCCTACAGAAAGCTCTGCCAAACACTATCAGTCTAAAAAATATTGCTCTATCAAGCCATGCATCATTCAGGGAGAATTGTACAAGAAAATCTTTCTTGGTTTTTTACTGGGTTTTGCCAAATAATATTTCCAATATTTATGACCTTCATATCATAAGTTCTCTAAAATTAATTATTTAAAAAGAGATCTTGAATTGTGTTCTAGAAAGCCAGTCACCTGGTTTTTCCAAATTTTCAGTTATTGATGAACAAAAATAAAACCCGTATTGATTCCAGCAGGGCCAAGGTGGGGTTAAAAGAATATTTCTTTTATTTAGGAGAAATGATTTGGCTGGGCCTTAGAGAATTGCTGGCATTCAGCTCATGCTTCATGTTTCCAGGTGAGAGCCAAACACGAGTTTGTCACGGAGACCAGAAGGAGCACTTGTCAGGGTGAGAGTGAGGTCGAGGGTGGAGGAGAAGAGTGAAGAGGGAGGGGTTGAATGAGAAAAATCAGCTTGGCAAACTAAGGCGCATGATCCAAGGAGCAAATTAAGCACTGGTTTAGGGCACGAACACAGCAGAGGTCCCAAGAAAGGAGAAATATTAAATTTTGCCAAGTTGATCTGGAATTTTGCAAGCCAAAATTGTAAAAAAAAGGGGCTATTTTCATTTCAACATAGATGTGATTTTACCTTTTATAGATGAGTGATGCTTTATTTTGAATTATGTCAGATGAGAGATGGGGGTGGCAGGAGCTCTGGCACCATCATCTCCTTAGTTCCGGGGCCTCTAAAGGTCTTATTTGGGCTCCAAGTGGAGCTCTAGAGGAGAAAGCTTGGAAACATAACAGGAAAAAATACACTGGCACATCAGGGGAAAGAAGGCAGCATCTTGTAAGATGAATCGCGCAGCAATATATGAGGTGGAGGAGAGCACAGTGAGAATTGTCACAGAGGGGTGAGGTGACAGGAACCGCCAGGAAGACTAGCCCAGGGGCATTTTGAGAAATATTTCGTTTATTAGTACAAAGAGGCAGTGTTGAAAGTAGCATAATCCGCTTTCCTTCTATTTTTGTATGGCAAAATTATCCTATTTATGTAGGTTAAATGTAACTAATCTGTTAATACTCTTTATCAAATATTCTTGTAATAACATCAAATCTTGTAACACATACATTCGTATATGTGTATGTATATATGTATATATGCATGCATGTATATATGTATATATACAAATGTACATAGAGAGGAAGAACTGATTCACTTCCTAAGATTACTAATGTCAGTGTATGTTTTTAAAGCAGCTTTGAGATAATAGTTCACATAGCATACAACTCAGCCATTTAAACTGTAGAACTGAATGTTTTTTAGTATATTTACAGGTACATGTAACCATCACCACCATCAATTTTAGAACACTTTTATCACCTCTAAAAGAAATCTTTTAGCTATCACCCCCTACCTTTCCAGTTCACTCCCAGCCCTGGGCAACCACTAATCTCCTTTCTGTCTCTCTTCTGGATATTTCATATGAATGGAGTCATATAATATGTTGTGTCTTAAAGAGGGTCTTTTTCACTTATAATGTTTTCAACATGCAAACATGCTGTAACATGTATTTGTGCTTCATTCCTTTTTATGGCTGGATAATATTTCACTGTACGCAGGTATGTACCACACTTTTTAAAATCCATTCATCAGTTGATGGACATTTGGACTCTTTCCATCTTTTGGCTATTAAGAATAATGCTGCAGAGCTTCCCTGGTGGCGCAGTGGTTCAGAGTCCGCCTGCCGATGCAGGGGACATGGGTTCGAGCCCTGGTTCAGGAAGATCCCACATGCCACGGAGCGGCTAGGCCCGTGGGCCATGGCCGCTGAGCCTGCGCGTCCGGAGCCAGTGCTCTGCAACGGGAGAGACCACAAGAGTGAGAGGCCCGCGTACCGCAAAAAAAAAAAAAAAAAAAAAAAAAAAAAAAAGAATAATGCTGCAATAAACATTTGTGTACAAGTTTTCCTGTAGGCATGTTTTCATTTCTTCTGGGTCTATACCTGGGAGTGGAAGTTCTGGGTCATATGGCAACTTTATGTTCAATCATTAGAGAAACTGTTAGACTGTTTTTCAAGGTGGCTTCACCATTTTACATTCCTACCAGCTGTGGATGAGGGTTCTGATTTGCTCTACAGCCTCATCAACACTGATTTTTTTTTTTTTTTTTTTTTTTTTTTTGCGGTATGCGGGCCTCTCACCACTGTGGCCTCTCCCATTGCAGAGCACAGGCTCCGGACGCACAGGCCCAGCGGCCATGGCTCACGGGCCCAGCCGCTCCACGGCATGTGGGATCCTCCCAGACTGGGACACGAACCCATGTCCCCTGCATCGGCAGGCGGACTCCCAACCACTGCACCACCAGGGAAGCCCAACACTGATTTTTGATTCTAGTCATCCTAGTGGGTATAAAGTGGTATCTCATGGTGGTTTTGATTTGCATTTTCCTAAAGACTAATGATATTGAGCATCTTTTCACGTGCTTATTGGCCATTTATATAACTTTCTTGGAGAAATGTCTATCCAGCTCCTTTGCCCATTTTTAATTAAGTTATTTAGTTTTTAATTGAATAGTATTGAATTTTAAGAGCTCTTTATATATTCTCGATACTAGATTCTTATCAGATAAATGATTTGCAAGTATTTTTTCCCATTCTGGGGAAGTCTTTTTACTTTCAGGATGGTGTCCTTTGAAGTAAATTTGTTTTTAATTTTGATGAAGTCCCACTTATCTATTTTTTCCTTTGGTTGTTTGTGTTTTTGGTACCTTATCTAAAGTATCGTATCCTTTGGCAAATCCAAGGCTATGCGAGTTTACCCCTATGTTTTTTTCTAAGAGTTCTGTAGTTTTAGCCCTTACATTTAGGTCTTTGATCAATTTTGAGTTAATTTTTGTGTATGGTGTGAGGTAAGGATTCGACTTCATTACTTTACATGTGGCTCTCCAGTTGTCATGGAACCATTTATTGAAAACTTTTCATTCTACGTTGGATGGTCTTGGTGCCTTTCTCAAAACTCAGTTAACCATAGATGTGTGGGTTTATTTCTAGACTCTCAGTTCTATTCCAGTGATCTATACACTTAACCTTGTGCCAGTACTACCTTGTCATGCTTACCATTGTTTTGTAGTAAGTTTGAAATTGGGAAGTGTGAGCTCTCCAACTCTGTTCTTCCTTTTCAAGATTGTTTTGTCCAATCTGGGTCCCTTATATATCCATATGAATTTTAGATTCATCTTATTAATTTCTACAAAGAAGTCAACTTCTTGCTTGAAAAAAGGTAATTACCTAATAAGATACATTTCATTTTAACACTTGAAAGATATTTTAAAGTCCAGCATACCAGTCAGACAGAACACATTATCTTATTTTTTGGCAGGAGCACATAAGAAAATGGAAAATGTTTTCAAAATTTTTCAGCCAAGCAGATTCAGCACTATCACAAAATTCAATCATATCTTCCTGGAGAGAGAATTAACTTTCAGACAATCAAGGAAACATGTTCAGATCCTGGGGTCAAAAGTCAATGGGAATCATTTCTACTACTTTAATGAGTAGATATCCATCACTTCCTCCAATGTCCTAATTCCAATCTTCCACAAGTCTGGTACAGATAGAGCAGATGCATCATTTTAAAATGCTCATTCCCCTTGCTGATGGGCAGAGAAGGGTCTCAGAGAACCTCTGAAGCTTATTGTATTTTGAAATTGGAGGAACTTACATTCCAAGGAGAGAACACTGAGTTTTGAGGAAGCTGATAGTGTTAGAAAATTACTGTTTTCTTGGCTTCTGACTGGGCTGATTTATGTCAATTTTGTATGTATATTTATCAAAGTTGGGTAAAATGTTAACTTGTCCTAAAAGGAAGAGCTCTAAAAAAAAAGGAAGAGCTCTAAACACTAAAATAATTTCCCCCAACTCATTCTATTCAGAAATTTCTGGGAATACTAAATTTTAAAATACCTCGATGACACACCTTGGAATTCAGATGCAGTCTCCCACCTCCCTTTTCAAGATATAGTTCCCCAAAAGACATAGCTAATTAATGTACTCATAAACCAGTAAGAATAGGAGAAGTTTGTCACTCACTCAAGCAAAACCACAAACGTAAATGGTTCTGTTCATTATTTCTATTCTTTTCCTCTAAATTCTCATTTTAGGAATGTATTTAGGAAGTAGACTTTACTATTAGAGCTTTAGAATCACTTTTAGGGTTTTTTTTTTTTCCAGGAAAATAAAACCGCATGATCTTTGCTTTTCATGAGAGTATTTTTCTGGCAATAAGTATAAAACTCATTTGACTTTTTCCCATAGGAAAAGTGTTCTAGTGGAAATATAGGCTCCTCCAGGGACTGGGCATTTGTAACCAAATAGTGTGGCAGTTGAGTTACTCTGTAGCCTTTTAAATTAGCAGATTCATGTAACAAGACAGATGGCCAAAAAAGAGTTAGACAGCCCTGGGTTGAGATTTGGTGTGTCATTTGGGGTCAGGCTAATCTGGTTCAATTTCTTCATCTCCACAAATGGGGGGGGGGGGGAAATGTCCATCTTATAGCTTTGCTACGATTATATAAGAAAAGAAAAAGAAAAGTGTGTAGATGTTAACCCTCAACAAAACTATAAAATATTTCCACAAGATTCATGCATTTTTAATGCAAGCTGCCTCATATGCTCTGAATTATACAGATAATGAAAAAAAAACCCTCAATTCTGCCTTGTCTGACTTAAAATTAATATTTTAACTTTACCTGTCTTTTAAAACCTACATATGATTTTGGGAAATGATTTGAATGATCCATGTCACTACAAAAGATATTTAGGGAAGATTCTACTGCAGAATTTTCTGTGTGATACTCTTCAGGGAGCAGAGACTACTCAAATCATACCTTCAGCCATTTCCAAAAATAACATGCATTTCTCACTTCTTGACACTAGATGGCGCACCTCTGAAATAAAACAAGGAATTTGTATAAAGGAGGAAATGAATCTGGGTTAAAATAAGCCTCCTCAAACCAACATATCATGACATTTGAAATGGACAAAGATGAGAGTGCCTGGAAAACCATTTATTTTTTCGACAATTAGGAAATGACATGGGAAATTGACCATTCAGCCATTGTATTATTTTCCTAGGGATGTTGTAACAAAGTACCACAAACCAGGTGGCTTAAAACAACAAAAATGTATGACCTCACAGTTGTGGAGGCTAGGTGTCGGAAACCAAGGTGTCGGCAGGGTTGGTTCCTCCTTGAGACTCTGAGGGAGAATCTGTTCCAAGATCCCCTCCTAGCTTCCGGTGGTTGTCAGCAATCCCTGGCATTCCTTGGCTTGGAGATGCATCCCTCCCATCTCTGTCTCAGTCTTCACATGCCTCCTCTGTGTGTCCCTGTGTCATCCCATGGCCTTCTACAAGGACACCAGTCATTGGATTTAGGGCCCACCCTAATCCAGTATGACCTCATCTTAGCGAATTACATCTGCAAAGACCCTATTTGCAAATAAGTCACAGTCTGAGGTTCCAGGTAGACATGGATTGCAGGGGACACTCTTCAGCCCAGTACACACAGCAACACCCAAACTGGGCAGCCAGGTTTGGAGCTGAGCTGTGAGATGCACTGACAAGCCATGTAACCTGCCTAAGCACACGTCTTCATCTTGTGAAAAAGGAATATTAACATATGTGCCTCATAGTGTTGTTGTGAGGGTTAAATGAGGTCATACACACAATGTACTTAATGACTAGCACATAGTAAGTACTCAATAAATATTAGCTGCTACTGATGTTATTGTTATTACTGGAATTCAAAAACGGGTCCTCCCACCTTACGTTTCCTCCAGAGCCTGACATAAAGGGTTCTCTGGTCTGAGTTTGACAAAATGATGAAGAGGGCAAAATGCATCTCTTAAAAGACCCAGACTTGCTTCTGTACTTCTCCTCTGTGGGAAAGGGTCCACCTGTGTCTTGATATTTTTTATCATGTATTTATCAATCTTACTGAGTCTACTTTCCGAAAAGGATTTGTGATGACAATGTCCTTGTGTTCTCTTCCTGCTTCCTCAGGTTCTAAATGTGCCCAGGAATGGTCCAGACCTAGAAGAGTGGAGGACTTTGCAGCATTTGAGTAAAGGGGTAATACGGAGTGACAAGACGTAGTGACTGTACAACCTCAAGCAGAACCAGTTCAGGACAAGCGAACAGAGCCGCACCTGAACACACAGAAAGGGAGGGCCAGGCTGGGTCTGGGTGGGACTGCAGAGGTTGTAACAAAATAATCACACTTGGGGCCCAAAGCCAGCAGTGGATCTGGTGGGTAAAAGTGATGCTCTAGGGGAGGAGCCCCCCAGGGCAGTCAGGAGGGAAGGAGCTTAGGGATGGCCTGAATACCTGCTAGTCGGAAGGAGAAAGGCTTTCAGACAGAAAGTGGTACCAAAGTAGCAGAGGGTGAGGAGGAAATGTCTCTTTACAAGGTAGCCAGGATCAGTGGACTCTGAAACCCTTACCTAGTTCCCTGGGCCCCTCAACTTTCATGCTCTAAGCAGACCATCACCCCTACCAGAGGCCTGCTCTGGCTTCCACACTCCCTTTCTCAGAGAAGGCCCTTCAGAATCACCAGCCAGAAGCAAGGGTCATTCTGGAACCCTCCCTCTCCCTCATGGTCCACATCCTGTGGGTTCTACAACTCCAGAGTCACATGACTCCATCCCTTCTCTCCCTGCCCCTCCCCAGTACCTAAAGAACAAAGTCTTCGGCATGAACACAAGGCCTGTAGATTCTGAGCCCTTGTCTACCTTTTCAAGCCTCATCTGCTTGGTCCTCCATCGGTACCCTAACCTCCCTCCAAGACAAACTGTGACAAGGTTATTGCTGAATGAATACAGGAATGAATAAATGCACAAACAGGAGGAGGTTTAGAGCTTCCAAATATTTTTCTGTCAAATTCTACCTTTTAATAAAACAAACATTCTGGGGTTCTCTTATTAGATTGGTAAGATTGAATCCGTTGTGGATTTAAAAGGACCCTATCCAAAAAAAAAAAAAAGACCCTATCTGTTATGAGAGTAGAGATTGCATGTTTCTCAGTCATAGCATGGTACCTCACACAGTGATATCTGTTGAATGGCAAGATCTAAATTCTCAGCCCTGGGGAGTTCAAGTTTGAGTTTTCTTCCAAGGTTGGGTCTTCCAATCTGCGTTGTATATGGAAGGAGCAGAAATGAGTGTGACCTGGATGAATGCACCTGCTTCTGCAGCAAGAAGCCCTTGGCAGACACCTCTGACACAAAGGGCAGGAACTTGGAGGGAGAACTGAGGCCAAAGAGGAAGCAATGTGTGCAAGTAGGAGATAGGTGAGGGGCTAATGATGATCTGTGGATGGAGTCAGTTGTGAAAGTCTTGGAGGTGAATCCCAGGATGGATTGTCAGGTGAGATACAAAGACAAGAGTACTGGAGCCTACAAGGCAGGGTCAGACATCAGTTCACATGGGTGCTCCTCTCCCTGGGTCTTTGTCAAACTGAACTCTTTACCCCCAAAATTCATATGTTGAAGCCTTAACCCCCAGTGTGATGGTATTTGGAGACGGGACCCGTAGGGAGGTAATTAAGGCTAAATAAGGCCATAAGGGTGGAGCCCTAATCCGATAAGACTAGTGCCCTGACAAGAAGAGGAAGAGACACCAGAGCATTCTCTCCCTCTCCCTCTCCTTGTGCACACAGAGGATGGGCCTTGTGAGACACAGTAAGAAGGCGTCTTGTCTGCAAGCCAGAAGAAGATCTGTCACCAGGAACCAAATTTGCTGGCACGCTGATCTCAGACTTTAGTCAGTTTGGGCTGTTTTAACAAAGTACCATAGATGGGATGGTCTATAAACAACAGAAATTTATCTCTGGAGACTGGAAGGCTGAGATCAGGATGCCAGCAAGGTCAGGTGAGGGCCCTTTTCGGGGTTGGTTTCAGACTTCTCATTGTAACCTCACAGGGTGGAGAGAGAGCTAGTTAGCTCTGTGGCCTCTTCTTACAAAGGAACTCCACTCTCATGACCTAATTACCTCCAGAAGGCTCCATTTCCAAATACCATCATATTGCGATTAGGGTTTCATCCTATGAATTTTGGAGGTGACCCAAACATTCAGTCAACTGTAGACTTCTAGCCTCCAGAACTGTAAGAAAATAAATGTCTGTTGTTTAAGCCACCAAGTCTGTGGTGTTTTGTTATGGCAGCCCTAGCCACTAAGACAGGTCTCTCTGGAAGGATCAGGCCCTGCCCTGCCCTGGTATAAGAAGCATTCTAGTCTTCCTATAGAAGTCAAACACTGTGATGGCTGCAGAAGACAGCCCCTGGCAAACACACACACACACAAAGATAAAAGAATGAATCTATAACCGTGGAGTACTGAGTATCAACCAAACAAGGCAAAGGAAGATATCCTGAAAGTAAGGCTATGCAAGCTGTCCATAAGACCAGATCTCTCTCCAAAGAAGTTATTTAGGGACCCCACAAAACAGGACATTAAAGCAGTGACTCGTGCAGTTTGGGGACTCACAAACATCAAAATAGTCAGTCACACTGTCCCTAAATGATTGGCTTCCAAGTGTCTGTCTAGGTTCTTACTTGTTCCTCACCCACCTGCTGGCTGACCTTCACTGGGCTGCTTCTACTTCAAGATCAACAGTCTTATCTCCATGACCGTGAGCCTTCCTCATTCCATTTATCCTTCACTTTGGAGATTTGGGAAATTAGAGCCACCATGAAACCAGACATCTATCTTTTTATTTTTGCAGAAAAAGTCCTTTAACAAAATTATTGCTTATACTCCATGAAGATGCGATTAAGAAAGTTGCTTCCTCCAATCAATCTTTTTTGACTACTTCCCCTGTAATCCAAAAAGGATTTATCTATATGTCTGCAAAAATTGAATGAAGCCAGATATAAAGACATTTTTGAAAACGCTTTGGTCATTAAATATACAAGTTGCTGTCTGGTCCAACAGGTTTCCCAACACTGGAAAATATAAAGTGATCCTGTAGTTAAACCCCATGTGTTTAGAAGATGTGAAACATCCTCCCCTCTGTCTGTGAGTAGTGATGGTGCTTCAGTTTTTAACTACTACTAAAAGCAAGTTTGTTTTCTGTTGAAATCCACCAGATCAATCATTTCTATATTCCTGCATCATTGCAGGACTTTTGCATCATTGCTAAAAGGGTATCTTGACAATTGGCTTCTATGTTCCAGGTGGACCCTTGCACCAAAATAATGGACCTACCATTACATGAACTTTAAAGAATGTCATCCAGTGCTTTGCATGTAACAAGGGGGTCCATTACTCTCAAGCACAGTTTGGGGTACACTTACTATGCAGTTAGACCACAAAATTAGGGGTTTGGGTATCAGAATGATTTGTGCAGGCTTTAGGATATACAATAGAGGATCCACGAACACTAGTGTGACACAAAGCCCCCCGCATCAGGAGCCTAGCTACAGAGTTTTTGAACAAGTAATTAATAATTAATAATTAATTAAAATTGAAATAATCAAACAAATGTTGTTACCAGTTTACTGTTTAAAACAAGCTAGTTAAACATGCTGAAAATCTTATTTTCTGGAAATTTTTCTTCAGTATTAAAAACACAAAAATATTTTCTTTCTTAATAAAGAAAAATTTAGCTCCTTATGCAGTGATAGAAGGCTTAGAGAAAAACTGGACATGTTTGCTAGTTAAAACAAACCTATGCCTCTGAACTACATGATGGCATGGCAGTAGAATTCTGGACTGAACTTCTCTCCTTAAACCACCAGGGGTCATGATTTGCACTCTTTAGCAGAGAACAAAGCGAGCTGGCTGTGAAACAAGGTCAAGAGGGACTTTTTTCCTGGTAGTTTGAGCAAAGGCCCAAAACCAGGAACAAAGGCAATAAAGGCCCCTTTTTAGCTCACAGAGCTGCCAACACCCGCCTGCAGCTGGAGCCGGTTGCAGGGCCTGCAGGCTGGCTGAGGGTTCCTAAAACCAACCTGAGCTCCAAGAGCATCCTACCTGTTACTCAGACTAGACAAGAGGAGGGAGGGAGTCTGTCACTTGCGGGACTGCAGCATCCATGGAGAGAGACAAAGTCTTCCTTATGGGGAGAGAGACAGGGCTTACTCTCCCCAAAGGCTAGTGCAGGAAGGAGCCCCCAAGAAACTCTCTTGTTAAGATGGGGTGTCTGCAAGAAAGAGAGGAGGGCAGTCCATTCCCTCGACCATGTCTGCTCAGTCCCTGACTTGCTGATCTGCCTCCAGCAGAGGACAAGAGAGGTTAGGTCAGGGCTGGGGAAGGGGCAACAGTGGAGCAGCTCAAACCCCTCTGATGGCCGCGGGAAGGGTGCCACGTTTCCCCAGTAATGGGGTGGTCACCTCAGATAGTAGCTGAGCTCATACTGCCTCACCAATCTTCACCCTAACGTGCACCAACGGGGGAGAGAACCCAGCACAGGGGCCGGGGATGGGCTGAAGGGTGAGGTGGAGGAGGCCCAGCAGGAGCTGGCTGTCCCAGGCAGGGCAGGGAGCTCAGCATGGGAAGGCCTGTGGCAGCAGTGCCCACAGGAGGGGACACTGGGCCCCAGCCCCACAGGGACTCTGCCAGAAAGGGCAGCCTGGATGAGCCAGAGAATCAGCAATGAGAAGGGACACCACAGCCTGCCCAGGGAGGGAGAGACACCTCTGCTCTTTGCCTCTCCCTCCCTCTGTTCCAATGACTGGAGGTCTTGGCTGGGGGCAGGGGGAGCTTATAAAGAACAGATTGTGCTCCTCCCTGTACACACACACACACACACACACACACACACACACACACGGCCATGAAAACCATAGACAGTTGTGACCTCCAGGGGCAGGAAGAGAGCTTCAAAAGGAGTTGGAACTTGAAATTTAAAAATGAATGAGGGACTTCCCTGGCAGACCAGTGGTTAGGACTCAGTGCTTCCACAGCAGGGGACACAGGTTCGATCCCTAGTCAGGGAACTAGGATCCCGCATGCCACGCGGCGTGGCCAAAAAAACCCAAAAAGAATGAAACTTAGCCAAATACTAAAATAAGATTGGGATAAATCAAAGTGACTACAAACTTAATGGTTACCCTCATGGTTGCACTCAGTTACTAGTCTTCTACTGTCCTTTTAGAGAGTGTCAGCTCTCTTTTCTCTAAACTGGGATTTGCAGTGAACCAGATCACCCAACACAGCAGGGAAAACAAAACGCGTGCACACACACACACACATAAATCAAGAGTTCATGGAACTAGCACAACAAACCTTAAATATTATGAGAAAACTCATAATCCTGTTTGATAAAAAGATATAAATTCAACTTTATGGATAAAATACACCCTAATTATAGACTATTTAGGCAGTCAGAATGGGTGTGGAGAAAAGGTGAAATCATGTCAATCGCCCATAGGGTAGGTCAGATGGAGGATCATTGCCAACCTGCGTCTCTACCAACAAAGTGTGGAACTTGGATTAGGTGGTCTGTAGCATCCCTTGTCACTCTCTGATTTTATAATCTTATATATACATCTTTATTAAAGCACATTCTCAATTTCTCACATCCTTTTTTAAAAGGCATGTCAAAGTGCACCACACTGAAACTTTCAACTCTGGAAAGAAGGCAAGGTGGACTCCTGGGTGGGGGGCTTCCAGGGTCTAGAGAGGAAGGCAGCCGGCTTCCTACTCCAGACAGATGGCACCCTTCTACCTCCCGCTTCCAACTTGCCAATTGCCAGAGCTCCAGACTTTGTTTCCCGGCCAATTGTTTGGAACTTGGAGCCCCAGAGAAGTGCAGTGACTTACCAGCGTTGCGTGGCTAGTTAATGAACTTGGACAACAGACTGGTTCTCCTAGTGCCTATCCAGAGCTGAAAGTTAATCATATTACTCACATGTTACACAGAGTAGTAAGGACAGTGCCTCCCCAGAGAGGCTCCCTCTGCCACAATCTCATCCAGTCGCTAAGAGATCAAGAGCTGCCATTTCCATGGCCGCTGCCCATCCCTGGGTCATCTCACTTCTTATGTTTGTCTCCGCTTCAATCTTTGTCTCCCCATACCTGCCATGTCTCCCCTCCCTTTCCAACTCTCCCAACTCCTCCTGAACATAATAGTAATAATATTCTCTGTAGCACTTTACGGTGGACAAAATGCTTTTGCCAGAGAGCACATTGTCTAAATTCCACCACAGTTCTATCTCGTGATTAGGGACCAAAACGATTTTACAAACAAGGGTACTGGGGGCTGGGGGGAAAGGGACCTTCTCAAGGTGACAAGGCTAGTGTTAAAAACAAGACAACAGGTGAAAAAATTGAGTCATTTTGTTATTGAACCACACTTTGGTCCCCTAGCGCACAGTAAAGCCAATCTACTGACACCAGGTTGTGGTGAAGGAAAACACAGCATTTATTGCAAGGTGCCTGATGTGGGACTGAGCAAGGAGAACGAGCAGGGCAGCTCGTACTCAAAAGACCTGAACTCTCCAATGGCTTTCAGGGAAATGTTTTTAAGGGCAAGGTGAGGAGAGGGTGGCAGGGTGCCTGATCAGCTCGTGAGCATTCTTCTGATTGGTCAGTGGTGAGGTAATCAGGAATCAATATCATCAGCTTTGTGGTTCCAACTATCTGGTGTCTAAGTACTTTGATCAGCATGCAGTTAACTTCTTCTACATGGTGGGGGTCTTATTATCTGCAAAACAACTCAAGGCCATGACTCAGGGTATTATCTATAGCCCTTGAGGAGGAATTAAAAGCCCTTGACTTTGTTTTATGGCTAAACTATTATTATTTTGTCTTGCTTGACTGTTTCCCTTTGCTTCTGCATTTTCTCACTTCTCTGATTAAATTTGTTCTTTGGGACTCAGGAAAGGTCTAGAAGACTAAAGCTTTTCTACAAACAACAGGCAGGTGAGGGACACGGGGTGGGGGGGTCTGTCCCCAGGAAGGCCCAACAGTGTCCTGCTCAATTTCAGTTTATGCTAAGCCCCACATCACCAAATCAAGCCTTAATTACGGCTTCCTTCAGGCCCTCCCAGAAATGGAAGCTTAAACCAGGCAATCAGGAATCACCTGATCAGTACTAGTTAGGCAATCTGCCTGACAGACCCTACTGTCCCCTAAAGGAAAGTAAACTTGAAATAATTACTCTGCTTTTTGTGAGTCCCTTGTTCCTGCTTCCTGTTCCTGTTAAAAGTCTTTAACTTTATACAGCTTTTCAGAGCTCCTTTATTTCTGCTGGATTGGATGCTGCCTGATTCAAGTTGATTTTTGCCAAATAAACTCTTAAAATGTTTAATATGACTCAGTTTATCTTTTAATACTAGTATTAGTAGACTTGAGGATTTGCTCTCGTTCTCTGAGGCCCCCATCTTTGTTCTTCCCATTCTTTAAGATTGTGATTTTTTTTAAAAATAAGAAACTATGGTTCAGGAACCCTCTTGCACTCTTGGCTGGAATGTAAATTGATACAGCCACTATGGAGAACAGTATAGAGGTTCCTTAAAAAACTAAAAATAGAACTACCATATGACCCAGCAATCCCACTACTGGGCATGAACCCTGAGAAAACCAGAATTCAAAAAGAGTCATGTACCACAATATTCATTGCAGCACTATTTACAATAGCCAGGACATGGAAGCAACCTAAGTGTCCATCGACAGATGAATGGATAAAGAAGATGTGGCACACATATACAATGGAATATTATTCAGCCATAAAAAGAAATGAAATTAAGTTATTTGTAGTGAGGTGGGTGGACCTAGAGTCTGTCATACAGAGTGAAGTAAGTCAGAAAGAGGAAAACAAATACCATATGCCAACACATATATATGGAATCTAAAAAAACAAAAAAAGGTTCTGACGAACCTAGGGGCAGGACAGGAATAAAGACACAGACATAGGGAATGGACTTGAGGACATGGGGAGGGGGAAGGGTAAGCTGGGATGAAGTGAAAGAGTAGCATGGACATATATACACTACCAAATGTAAAACAGATAGCTAGTGGGAAGCAGCCGCATAGCACAGGGAGATCAGCTTGGTGCTTTGTGACCACCTAGAGGGGTGGGATAGGGAGGGTGGGAGGGAGATGCAAGAGGGAGGAGATATGGGGATATATGTATATGTATAACTGATTCACTTTGTTATATAGCAGAAACAAACACAACATTGTAAAGCAATTATACTCCAATAAAGATGTTAAAAAAAAAAAAGAAACTATGCTTCATTATGGAAAACAGTGTTTGTGCACTTAAAATGCAAATCATGTTAGTCACGAGTGTTTGACCTTACCACCCACCTACTGATAATTTGCCCTCTGATGACAACCTCACTGCTTTTATTCTAATTCACTTACATCCACCAGAGAGGTGGGTGTTTAGGGTATTTTCCTGTTGTTCTGTTCCCACTGACTTGAACTGTGCCTGACACTTAGAAGAGTTTCAAGAAATATTAAATGAATGAGTGAACAAGACAACCAGTATTTTTTTAAAAGCCAGTGTAGACTCTTCTAGAGCTAGAAACATTGCCAAAGGCATTCCTCCTTGTGAAAAGTTATTTTTAAGAAAAACAGAATGATTCTAAAAGATTAACTTTAAACCTGATGAGAATTGTCATTTTTGTTAAGATTTTGTATCCTTTCTTTTTTTTCCCCTCTTTCACATGCCATTGTTAGCATTGCCCAAGAAGACCCTTTCCCAGTACCAGTCTGGAGGTGAAGTGAGAACCTAAGAGTTTGTGTATGCATGTGTGTGTGTATGCGTGTGTGTGTGTGTGTACCTGCATGCACACACAAGCATGAGTTATAGAGGGAAGAGAGAGCAGCAGGTGATAGACAAGTAGGACTGGGAAGGGGAGGAGAAAACTCCAGGAGGCAGTCTCCTACCTCTTTGCCACATAAAGAAGCTGATATAAAAGCATATACATTCACGAAAACGTTGCTTCCACCACCAATGGGAGAGATTCCAGGATGATGAGGAGGGACCTCAGCAGATAGAACTACTAGAAGCCACTGGTGGACATTCTGAATCTTGCATTTTACAAAAAGCTCTCATCTGGAACCACTGCCTCACGTGTCTTTCTCTGCATATCACATAAGCAAGTTTTCTAATGTTGTCACATAAATTGATTTGGAGGGCAAAAGTTCTCAGAGCATTTCATTGCTGATTCTTCATGAAGCCTAAACAAAAGCCTCTTGGCCTGAGAGATGTTTACAAAAATCATTTCCATTGTATGTGGTTCACTGAACTGAAAATGAATGAATCAGACTGAATTTTAAAATCATTTGATAAAAATAAATGGATTTGAGTATAACCATGACTGTTCTACCCTAGTCATTCATTTGTTAGGTAAGATTCTATTTGTAACCAGGTTATTTATCTCCCATCCTTTTCCCGAACCCATCCCACTTCCTCAGTTGAAGGACAGTGATATGCAAGTGAGGAGAACCACCCAGCTCCTCCACCCTCTAAAGAAGGGCATGCTGGCTTGTTGCTCCACAGACCACTGCTCTAAGAATTAAATGCCACTGCTTAATCCTTGCAGAGTCTGCCTTCCTGCAAAGGCCACCTTGGAGAGGTTAGTTGAGCTTCAGGAGAATGGGATGAGATTGCCATTTTTTTAGATTACTGAAATGCACAGTTACTATTTTAGAGTATTGTTTACAAAATGTTGATAGAGCATTCATCACCTCCTTTACATAGCACTTTCTCAGAGATGGTAAATTATGGGTCCAAATACCAAGTTTGGCTAGTTGCCAGGCTTTTATTGGGCCCATTCAGTATACTGTTTTTTGATTTAATCAGTTGTCATCATTTAAAATTTGGGACGCTTTACATTTAAAAAATGGATTTCCACCTTCTCTTAAGAAATAACAAATCTCCTAAGTTTAGGTCCATGTTTTTTCATGAAACAAAATCTCTGGAGTTGAGTGGTAGCTGACCTTTTTAGTAGACAGGACATGGTCCCACTGCTTTCTACTGCCTTACACACAACCCATTACAACTCGTATTATCTGCCTGAACCATTTGAATTTGCAACTTCTGCTTTTCACTCAACAAAATAGTTCTGAAAGTGTTCTTTTTATTGTTAATCAGAAATCCATGTGTGCTTTTTAGTAGTTTATGAAACACTGTGCATCTGTAATTTGTCAGTTTAAAATATTTTCACAATGAGAGGCTTTAGCGTGTACATTTAGTCTTGAGACATATAATAGGACATTGAATAGTATTTTTCTTCTTGTCTCAGAACTTTTAAGTCCTAGTGCTGAGGGTAATTAGTGATAATGTCCTCAAATCCTAAAGAGAAGCTGCTGGACATATTTCGTGAGAATCACTGAAAAATATAGAAGGTCATCCCCCAGGCCTTCATTCACCTACATGTCCAGAGGGAAGGCATCAAAGTAAAGAGCCCTGGGGAGAGAGCTTTGGTTCTCCTCACTCTGGAACCAAGGAAAGGGTCGTTCAAAGAGCATCTCTTGGGAGGTTAGAAGTGCCTGCAGGGAGGGGATCCTGACAGCAATCTCCTTATCTGGATGAGGCCAAGCAGATGAATCTCACAGGCTCACCTTTCCAAGGAGGAGCACACGGAGGGAGCACCTAGGAGAACGTGCCATGCATCCTCTTAAGTTGGGGACATGAATGAGCAGAGACTGGGGCTCACTTCTTACCTAGAGATGCTTTCAGGCAAGAGTCAAAGGAGGCTGAGCAGAGAGGGTAACAGTGGGGTCACCTGCACCCTCCCCAAGGATGCTTGAGTGTCTCAGGGAGTCCTGAAGTTGGAAAATTTCAAGACTGTTTTAATCTGATGTCTTGTTAGTCACTAAGGACTTGGATTCTTTCCCCTTAATGACACTTTCTGAAAAATCAAGGCCCCCCAAGGTGCCTGCATTCTGGTTTCAAGATGTCATTTCCTAGAGCTGCATCTGCCTCAGTTCCAACCTGAAGGAAAGTGTGTCAAGGTTCCAGCATTTCAAGAAAGGGTCCCGAGATGTACTCCTGTTGCCCCAGCTAAGGGTACACTCCAGGCTTGAGCCAATGACTGTGGACAGGAGAGCTGTTGAGAGGGTAGAGGTGGTGATGGGCTTAAGCTGGTCAGCCTCCATCTCTGGAGGAGGATTTGAGCTTTGAGGGTAGGGGTATCCAACTGAATGAAAATCATTTAGAAGCAGGGAGTGAATTGGGTAGGCAACCAATATTCGTTCTCTGCAGAGGCAATTAAAGATATTTAAGTAGGGAGTGACACAACAAATCATAGAGTTGAAGTCATTTTGGCTACAGTGTGAAATTTGAAATGCAGCAAGGCAAGACTGGAATGGGTATCTTTCCTATAAATAAAGACTTGGCTATATTTGAAAGTAAAATCTTGGCCTTTAATATGTGCCTTGGTGCTTATATCAAAACTGGGAGCAGTGAAGAAATGAAGGTAAATATTTCCTGAAATTGCCAAACATCCTGACATTGCCACATCATCTCTGTTGATGTGTCTTCAACCTATCAAAACCACTCTTCTGAAAACCGTACTGTCAACATGGATACAATTTCCTATCTAAAGAGCACCAAAAATAGATGTGTCATAGATCTACAGAAGTTTGACTTGTTTTCAAAAGAAATAAATATCTCAGTTCCTATTTGCACCTAAATGCACACATATGCATACATACACTCACACACTCACACACATATTCATTCAGTCACATGTACTTACATACACTCACACACAGACACTCATAATCACACACACAAACACATTCACACGCACACTCATGCACTCACATATGCTGTCACACACACACACTTTCTCACTTACACTCTTAAATATGCAAGAGCCAATGCAAAGAGAACCATGTATTGATATTACTCCGTAGGACCCAAAATGGAAGAAGCAAAATGATGAATATTTATTTGGGTCCAACTTTTAATATCTTGCTGGTTTACTTTTATATTTCAAGG